>NC_089526.1:4387874-4987874 GCF_963924715.1 Thunnus thynnus | reverse complement strand
AAGTGAGTCTTGATTTTTTTTAGCTTGAACAGCAATGAACAGATGTATTAATTGGAAAAAGACTGTCTAGGCACAGATTGAGAACTATCAAGCATACTGTATATTAGCACAACAAACTGTCAGTGCTCTGATTGTTGGACTGCATTGTTTAAAAACTGAAAAAAGTGCAAAACAACGGCTGCCACTTGCATTCAGGAAATAATTGTTTTAATTAGACAAAGCTCTATTTAGTGTCCAATGTCTTAGTCTGTAGGTGGACTGCTGACTATCGAGTGTTGAAATAGTTAACTACACAATGTCGACACAATATCATAAACAGCTGTGCAATACAATGCAATATAATACAGTAATAATTACACATCTGTGAAGCTTGTAATGTTACATTTTTATTGCAAATATTTGGAGACTGTTTAGAAACTCTATGATGTTATGTTCACTCCTGCTTTTGGTTTTGATTAATTGTACTTATTTAAGTTTTTGGCTTTTGTTAATCTCATCGGAACAAATAGCAGCTAACTCAATACAAAAAAACAAATAATTGTCTCTACAGTGACAATCTGATCCTGCGGTTGGCAAAGGCAGCAGGCGAGGTCCTGGGAAAGACCCATGATGAGCTGATGTACGCCTTCGGGGTCTATATGGTCAAGAGGATTGGAAACTATGGATATGAGCGGATCTTGAAGGTGATTAAGTGACCTTCATTCGATTGTCTTTAGCTAACAGCAATAAATAAAAGTCCTCCTTTTTTCTCTCTATTGTTGACTGATTAAACATGATCAATAATATATGTGTGATTCAATCCATACCAAGTTCATCTGACCTTTTCCCCCTGGCACTTACATTATATCATTAATCCACATTAACATAGATTAAAACGACTTGTAGTAGTATTCTGACAACATGAAAAATACTTTTCCAATGAATATTATTAATATTATAAACTACAACTCTTGTTTACTGTTTAAATATCCCCATGCTCCATGTCTTTCAGGTGTTGGGGCGAAACGTGCGTGACTTCATCAATGAATTGGACAACCTGCACGAGTACTTTCGCTTCTCCTTCCCCAAAGTGCAGCCACCAAGCTTCTGTGTGGAGGAGGAATGTGAGACGAGCCTAACACTGCACTACCGCAGCACCCGCAAGGGCTTCACACAGTTTGTCAAAGGTAACAAGTCAAAGGCACAGCGGTGGAAACACTAGGGGTTAAACAGTTTACCACATCAACAGGAAACCAGGTTTGGTCCTCAACCCCAACCCAATTACATATTCACTCTGTGGTTATGTGGGTTTCTGCCATTTGCATGCTGGGATAGGCAGTATGATTTGTTTATTTTTAACAAGGGGGATTGCCCAATGGGAGTGTACCCTGACCCTAGGACTTCAGGATTATCATACAGGCCTAGGCTAATTCTTGATATTATAATTGCAATTATAATTTTGATTTAACAACTACTATTAGGCTAAATACATGTTTTGTGTAGGCCTATGTGGACATTAAGCATTTTAATAAACTGTAATAAACTAGACGGTATAAACGTTACCTTAAATTTCGTAACTGTAGCAGCTGAGCGTGGAGCAGTCAGTGCAGGTTAATTTCTTCAGTCACATTACCTGCTCCACTCCCAGGTTACACCTAACATCTACAATAAAAACTATATCTGCAGTCATGTCTCCATTTAAATATTTTGTTACAGAAGTGGCTTTGTCTGGGGGTGTATTTTCAACAGCACAGATGCTACTGAATGATCATAGAAATATTACAGGAATATTATAGGAATACTACAGGCAGCAGTGTGTCTCTATGATCCTCTTGCTCTTCAGCAACATTACATGTTGCTACTTGTCACTTTGATCATGAAGGTGACACTATAGTATAGACTTGAGTATTTATAGTATATAGTTTAGAGAATATTATAGATCTAAGATGAAACTGACAAAAGGGCGGGACTGAGAGAAAAAAGTGCAATTACAAATCTGTCTGCAACTTCAGCACCACGGAAATAGCAGTCGGATTTGTAATTGTGCCTTTTTCCATGGATTTATCAATACACAGCACAGTTAGGCTACTGATATTTCAGAGCCATGGTCGTGGCCATAGATTCTAACTTGCACAAACCTCAGTCGCAGACTAGACTTTATTCATATTCTACTAAACAACCCCTCTGCCCCTGCAGTCTCTCTCCCTGCTACTAGGTGATGGCATGTTAACAAGGGGGGATGCATTTTGCTCATGGAAAAGTTTTTTTTTTTCAGTTCAAGTCTTTGGCTAGTTTTGGAAACATTCACACAGGAACAGAAACAATATAAAGGCCCAAGTTGTTTTAGCTCATTTAATACAAATTACACATACTTGATTACAGCACACCACGTTCCAAAACATGCCTTAATTTTAAATGTTATTATACATTTTTCCTACCTTCCACGCAGCTACAGGTTTCCATTCATTAGAGTACGAAAATCAAAACCTCTAGGGCATTTTAACTTGAGACAGACAATGCAAGGGCAAAGTTTTATTGTTAAGTTGTAATGCTTTATGGTAAAAAATAATCTGCACTTTCAGCTACATTAGCACAAAAAGATGATTTAACTTCAGTGACATACAGGCATAAAAAGTAAAATTATATTCACTGAGATGGACAATCTAACGATTTCCAACTCTTTGCAAATGTAGTTCATACTGATGTAAAATCAATTGAAAGGCTGAAAGACACATTTATAACACTAGAGTGTGCTGTACAAAATCGTCTGCTGCAATGTAAATTATATTTGATTATATATAATTTGTAGGAAATGGACTAAAACATGCAAAAAAAGACTTGCACTGTACTTTTCGAGCTGATCATATTCAGTTATAATTGTATTATTTTGCAATATTAAATAACAGGTGAATATCATTATTAATAGACTGTTTTCACCTTTCTTTATTTTTTAGACTCTGGTGCATAATCAGAAGCTCTAGCGTTGGTGTTTTCTGCCCATTTTCCTCTTCAATTTCTCCTGTCATTTTAAAAAGTCTGGGTTTTGTGAAAATTGGCAAAAATGAAAGAGGATTAATCTATCAGGGCAAAGTGCTGATACAAAATAATAACAGAGGTTCCACTTACCTCCACAGTTTGATCTGAAATTAAGCTTACACAAGACCATTTTGACTGAATCCCTTATAAGCCAAGTTGACCTCTACACATCCATGACCGGTGTGTGTTATTGACTCCCGCAGGGCAGCTCTCTCAAGTGGGGCGCCAATTCTACAACACAGACATCGAAGTGGAAATCTTGTCTAAAGAGGAAACCGAAAAAATGACATATGTGGTATGTACTCGGCCTTAGGTCAAGTATCAGTCAAACTATGGGGCATCTGACCTTGACCGTGTATCAGTTCTATCAGCATAGAAATGATTCCATCATCCTCAATGAGACGCCAGACAGCAAGTGTTTACTGGATGGAGATGAAGTGTTTATTGGGAAGGGACCCTGGGTAAACTCATAATTTACAGCAGAGTAAATCTGAAATGTGCAACTGTGTGTTGTTATACTGTCTAGCATCAACTAACATCAGTGTCAATGCCATTGTTTCCAGAGATTGTCCCTTAAGCTGACAGTCACTGGTTTGATTCCTTCACTATTCAAAAATCTAAATGAAGAAACCATATTTAATTTGCTATGAAGAAACAAACCCAAGTTGCACTTATATAGCAACTAATGGGGTCCACTTTCTAATAAGGACTACTTTTACTTTTACTGAAATTGTTTAATTGCAGACTTGATGAGCTCTAGAGTGGAAAACCCTTTATCAGTGACTTACTAATACATATAACATCAAATTTGATGGCTTATTAATAAAGGCTTTTTCCCATATAATCTATCAGTTCAGGAAATCTACATCTTAACAAGGTGTTAATAAAAATATTTTGGTAGGGGCTTTTTTCCAGTGACCTGACAGCCCAAAAGTTGTCCTTACTAATAGCTTATTACTAATCTATAACTACAATTAGTTACAACTAATAGACTAGTTTTAAAGTATGCCTTATTAGAAAATGGTACCTTTTACTTTCTTTAGAAATACATATGGAATAACGTATAGAAACAAGATTTGTGTCTTCATTCTGATCAACCAAAAACACGGTATTTTAAGATTTTCAATCGATTTTCAGCAGTATAACTTTCTGATGAGAAAAGCTACATGTAGCAAAAGATTTCTTTACATATAATGTCACAAGAGGAAATAAATGAAGTCATTCAATGTTATGTTCTACCCTTAAGGGCAAATAGCGCACAACAATAGCAAGAGGAAAGCCCCGAAAATATTCTGAGTAATTTCCCTACTGAGAACCCATTAAAATGATACACGTGGGCTTTATTACATCAGTGACCATGTAAACTGTAGTAAGAAAAACATCCCACCACAAACTATTAATACTCATTGACTTATATCTCACAGGTTTCAATATCTTTCCTTTACTTGTCCAGGTTTACAAGATGAACTTTGACAATGCCGCCTTCAAGCATCGCATGCCCCAACAGAAGACAGCGCCGAGCTACGAGAAGCTACCGATGAAGCGAGGTATCTTTTTTGACATGTTCCCCTTCAGCGTTATCTTCCGCCGTGACATGACCATGTATCGAATCGGTGACGGCCTCAAAGAGGTCTTCTCTGACCTCCAGGGCAAGAAGGTCAACGAGGAGTTCACTCTGGTCAGGCCGATGCTGGAGTTCAGCTGGGACAATGTGAGTTTGGAGACAGCTCTGCAATTTAGTTCTCATATTTGTCGTGTGACCTAAATCAAAGACGTGTTGACTCACTGACTGAAAGGTACATTAACTCGCCTTTGCTTTATTTGTCATCACTGCTCAGCAACACAAAAATCTCTTGCTTACTCTCATCAGATCTACACCCATTTGAACAATGTGTTTGAGCTGTTGTCTAAAGCAGTGGTGGAGAGCAAGCAAAAGGTCAACATCCCCAAACTGAGCAAAGAGGAACCAGAGGAGAAGGAGGAGAATGAGAAAGCAAAGAGGGAAGAAGAAAGAGGTACCGATGCAATTATTTTTCTACATTTCAGATGCATAATGTATGAAAAAAGGTACATGTCGAATGGAAGGAATCGCTATATGTCCATCAAGTCATCAACCTTCATTTCTGTCTTGTTATTTTATGTGGGGAGAACAAAATAAAATATCTATAATATATTCAGGGGGGATGCATATCAAACTGAAAAGCCAAACCACTATCGTCCATATAACTATAAAATTAAATGCAAGTGTCTTCACAGCTCATATACATACAGTGTAAATTGAAATACATTTTGCATGCAAAGTACGTTAACAAAACAAGATGCCAACAGTCTGAATAGAACTTTTGTACTAATTTTGTGGCCAGAATAAAAAGAGAAGAGAAGAAATACGAGATTTGAAGTATATTGCTAAGGATGTAATCATTTCAAGAGAAGATGACAATCATAATTTGTATTTTAATGTTATGCGCATGAATGAAACACATTTTGATTTGGACATAATGTGGAACATCACTATGAAGAACACAGTAGAACAGAACTTATAATAAAGTGATGAATATTTAATATATTCTCCTTTTGAATATTGTTATTCTGCCATCGACCGACTGGAATGTGTGATTGGAATTCACCGCGCCGTCCTCACACATTTAAGCCCTCATTAACTCACATGGTTAACTCACATCTCGGTTCGTTCGGTCATCCGTCCTCTCACCGTTTCTGCTGTCTGCCCTCCATCAGAGCCGAAGGCAGTGGAGGAGATGAAGGGCACGGACCAAGAGTACAGCAGTGCTCTCACCCAATACAACAGCTCTGCCAACTCTGGAGGGGAGGATATTGAACTGCTGGCATTCCAGACCGTCACCGGTCAGAACATTTTACATTTACTTTCTAACCTTTGCGAAAAAGTATTTATGAACTCTTTTTTTAAAAAAAACGTCTCTTACATTCCTATCATGTGACTGGTTTTGGGTTTAACATGGACATTATGTGTCAAAACCATGTGTGCACAGGTCAACTGTTTTAAGATGCCCTATCCAATAATAATTTAATGTCTTGTTACCATGTTTTTTGAACTTTCACAATCATGATAACCTGTCCTTCATGGTTCTTCTCAGGAAAATGTAGTGAGACAATCTTCGAGGACATGCGGGAGCCACCAAAGAAGCCTCTCCACCTCAAGGGCCAGATGAAGTATGTCCCCCAGTGGGACTCCCTCATCTTCTTGGGGACACCCATGTAAGACAACAGCCTATGCTTTGACTATATACACCACTCCCAGTAACCGAAACCCAGCCGGGCACCGGCAAATTAAATTTCATCTGATCAGGTCAGGAAGGGTCCTGTGCATTGGGTCTGCGGGTCTAATAGCTGAATGAATCCGAGCTGACTCGCTATCAGCTCTGATCATGAGGTGCATCAGACTCATCGCAGGAAAAAAAAAGGTGTTTTTTGAGGTGAATCACCAGTGTTGCTTCTCTTTTCAAGACGCTTGGTAAATAGGAGTTGCATCATGACTTGGTGTTTTCTCTATTAGGGTCAGTTTAGGTGAATTATTCTCAGGTCTACCTCAGAGTGGGACCTTCTGTGTTTTTGTTATTGTTATTTAGGAGAGAAGAGAAAGACCTCTCATTCTGGTTTTCCCTGTTTCTAAGTGTATTTGATATTTTGGTATATTTTGGGGGTTTTTTTTTTAATCTGCTCTAATTTGCTGTTGCTGTGCAACGTCTCTGTGAACTTAACATTTCCTTCATCTGTTTCACACCCAAATATTTTTAGAGGTTGACAGGGTGTGTTTCTTTTACTTCCTTTGCTGGTTTTCGCTGTGAGCATTAGTAGCTGTTGTTGTTGTTATGCGGAGCGCAGCAGGTGGACCCAAATGCAATAAACTGCAGGCAGAGCAAGGCTGAAGAATAACTTATTTACTTAACTCGAGAACAGAACTCAAGAGTGCAGGCAAAGCGAAACCGAACTGAACAATACTGAACAAAGGATTCAACAACGCTAAACTGAAAACCAGGATTTAAATTCAAACTAAACTGACACAGGGATGAGAAGCAGGTGGAACAGGAGAATGGGAAAGGAGCTGATAGGCTGGGGAAGACACAAGGAGCAAAGCAGGCCTTATGAGACTGATGCAGGGCAGGTGTGAAGCGAAGTGTGGAAAGAAAAACAGGCTGAAGACACAGGAGGAAAAACACAGTGCAAACAGAAAACCAAAAAAACCCAAAACACAATCCTCTTAGATATCCAATAAGCCCATCTAAGAATATGCATGAATAAACTTAAATACACAAGTACACTATAACCTGCAAACTGGTATTTATAATGTCATGATGATGTAGTTCTTCTAACATGGCACACAGAGGCTGTAAATGCAAATGATCCAAATCTACAGAAACAAATGTTTAACAAACTTTTTCATAATGTGTTGAGGATGAGTTAAAGACAGTCCAGCCATTGAACAAACACCTGTCAGTCTCTGGATAAGAACGTCCACTAGATGCCATAAATGTAAATACAGAAGACGTGTGGTGCATCTTCAAGGTGTTTCAAACTCTGCAATCACGTTTCACAACTGGTGTGAAAGCAAACTTCAATTTCAACTTCAAGGGCCTACTGTCACTCAGTCCAGTTCAACAAACAGGGAAAAACTCAGAGAGCATCTGATGGACTGGTGGAGGAACAGAGAGCCAGACTGGGACGGAACCACGACAGAGTTATTACTGTGGAAACAGATTAGTAGATTGTTCTGATTGTTCTGTTTTTCCAAGCCCACAGTATATTGAGGACAAGCCATTATCTGTTGCTGCTACAGACAACAACACCAGCTGGGCTATTTTGTGAATACTGGCCTTTTTTTTGAGAATTTAGGGTATTTTAAAGACAATTGCAATTTAGTGTTATTAACTGTAACAGTGCTGCAAAGCAGCAGGTCACTTTATTCCCATTGCAGGAAAAAAACAATCCATATTCTACCCTGGCCTTCATCTGTGTTTAGCTCTGTGTTGACACTTAATCTGAAATGTACTTTTTCATCACTGAAATCAGATTGGAGATTGGGCTTTTGTATGACTATTTAGTGCATCAGTTTACATCCTCTTTCTTTTCTGTCATTGTACATTTATCTTATCTTACATCAGTCTCTTCGTTTCTGTTCTCACAGTATTGAGACAGTGGAGGACATGATAAAGATGGGTGTGTATGTGAACGATCTGAACCTGCATGACTCCAGCAGAGAGCTGATTTTAGCCGGCACGCAGCAATCAGCTGAGCTACAGCTGGCGCTCGATCAGGTAAAAAAAGAAGAAAAAAAAGTATTATACTAATAAAGTCATGAGTTTTGTTCAACAGAGGGAACTCCTAGTAAAACCATGGACAAAGAAGACAGTTTAAGGTTGCACATATTCTCTCTTCTTCTGTTATAATACTCATATTATTCAGCAGAGGTCATATTACAGTATATGATACGCTAAGTGCACACAATGTAAGAACTGCTCAGCATGAAACAGCCTGACCAGGTGAGCTCAGATGGAAGCTCTGCTCCCTTATTGATTTCACCCATTAAATCCACTTCAGTCATGCAGGAGAGATGTGGATTAAGAGGATTATAGAAGGCAAAGAGGGATTTTTGAGCTTTAAGAGAGGTGAGAATGTAACTGTAGACTTTTTCTGTCCATTTTTTTCTGACCCTCTAGGAGCAACAAAAGTACGCTCAGCTGCAGGAAATCATCAAGAAGTTGGACGAAGAGAAGAAGAGAGGAGATTCCTTGCTGTACGCCATGATCCCTAAAGCTGTGGCCGACCGCCTCAGGAAGGGAATCACCGCACTGGAAACATGCCAGGTACATGACAACGCTTTTTCTCCAAAACCGCCAAATATCTCTCAATAATCTGACTTTAGTTTAATTGAGGTTAAAGCTGAAACATTTAATCCATCAGTCGGTTGTCAGAAAATAAATCGGCATCTATTTTGATAATCGAATTATCATTTCAGCCATTTTTTCAGAAAAAATGCTTAAATTCGCCGGTCAAATTTGACTATTTGATGCATTTGTTTGTCATACTGTATATGAAAATAAACTGAATATTTTAGGGTTTTGGACTTTTGTTCGAATAAAACAACACTTAACTGAGGCTTTGGGCAAATTTTGATGGGATCTTTTCCTTTTTTCTAATATTTTATAGACTCAAAGATGAATCTATTAATTGAGAAAACAAACAATCTGCAAATGAATCGATAAAAATAATATTAGTTGCAGCCCTCATCAAGGCCAGAGATTTTTTGTGCTTATGGAGTTCTGCTATTCTAGTTAACATGTTGTGACTAAAGCACCCAGTTCACTCACAGGAAACACACGTCTTGCATCTTGAGTACTTTTTGTTCCGTCAAGCTTTGCCACAAGGAAGTCTGAGGTTAGCCATGCAACAGTAGCCTCAGCTTAGCCGTGAACTCCACAGGAAATGGAACTGACATTTTCTCACAAGTTTGAATAATTGGATTTGAATTCAACTGCAGCAGTTACAACTTCTCAACAATGTGGTGTGATTTCATTTACTTATATATAAAATTCATCAGATGAAAAAGAAAGCTGAGAAAACTGATTTCCAAACTCCAAATTACATCAATATAAACTAACCCTGAACAAATATCCACCTACATTAAAATACAAACATTCAGTTGATGACTCAAGTAACCTGTAACTGACTGTGCTCGAATGACTCACAAGCATCTCTTTCTGGCGTGGGTACCCAACGAGTTTACTGGTCTTTGCTCTCAGTGTGAGATTATAACAACTTTACGTACGTCTCTGTGTCCCAGGTCTTCCCAGATGTGACCATCCTGTTCAGCGATGTGGTCAAATTTAACGAGATCTGCATCCACATCACACCCATGCAGGTGGTGGACATGCTCAATGAGATCTACATCGTCTTCGACACACTCAGCGAGAAACATAATGTTTACAAGGTCAGTACAGGAAAGCAGCACACATCAGCTGCATCTGCATTCAGTTGGTTTTTGAAGCCTATTAATTATATTTTCAGAATCTAAAATGATACTGACCTAATTTTCCTGTTTCTTGTTAAGGGAAATGTCTGACACATCATTTTCAACACCATGGGGCATACACATTTCACTAAAACCTAGGTGAAAATGAAACCAATAAATAAATAAATACAAAAATTTAATTGAAGGTTCTACAGGCCATACTTATGTGGCTATGTTCAAAAAGGCAAATCTGCAGTTGAAGGGCTATTTGCAAACCATTTATCAGTCTAACTGTATAATATACAGTAAATGTACTTATTAAAAAATATAAACACAACACATTCTGGTGTGTTTTAGTCTGAGTAAGAAATTAAAGATGCAAAAACACCTGGTAAATACATCAAGAAGGGGAAGAGTGATGAAGGAGTAGAGTTAAAATGAGTCAAAAAGATCTATTCACAATATAATCACAGTTTAGAAAGTGTCACTCTCCCTTGTGTCCATGTGTCGCTTTGGATAAGAGCGTCTGCTAAATGAAATTGTAAATTGTAAATTGTGTCCAGGTGGAGACGATCCGTGACGCCTACATGGTGGTGGCGGGCGTTCCCAACAAGACCACTTTTCATGCACACCACATCTGCGATATGGCCCTGGATATGCTCAGCTCCATCGACCACCTTAAAGACCCCTCCACCGGGGATAACATCCAGATCAGAGTCGGTGAGTAGCACTTTAATGGCTCAACTGTGATAAAGCATCCGGATTCTTTTGATGTTTTGAGGTTTGCCTGTTGCTGTCTATGGGGAAGCCATGGCTCAAGGTAGGCCACACATGACTGCCTCTGAACTGGTAGGGATTCAGTGTCTTCATCCATGTACTTCAGACAGTTAGAGGTCGGGCTATTTATCCACTCAACCACTGCCACCTTTAAGTAATGGATCCAAAAAATACAATCTTAAGATCTTGGGGCACAATAGAAGGATTTTCCTTCAAACAGAGGGCTCGGGTAAATCAAGACACCACTTTCCTACCGCCTCAAAGGGTCGCCGTTCTGAAATCAACCCTGACCACTGACATTTTTTTGGAGCAAACAAGATTTTCCAAATATGTTTGGAGTCAGAGGACCTGGTCCCTGCTAAGCCCTTCTTCAAATAGAAAGCTGCTCCTCAGACACAGTCGAACAGACCCCTCCAGTAGGAATGGGGGCTGTTATAAAGAGGATCTGACCCGGAACAGGCCAGCCACATCCTTCGAGCCCGGTGGCGGCCTAAAGCAGGTGAGAGAAGAAGAAGAAAGGAAGGAAGAGGAGAAGGGGAGAAAGAGCTAAAAATTTAAAAGTAAGAATAAAAAAAAGGATACAAGCAAGCAACAACAAGCAAGCAAATGAACAAAAATAAGAAGTAAAAAAAAAAGGAAGGGAAGATAAATATTTTTTTTTCTTATTTCTCTTTCTTTCTTCCTTTAGTTAATATCATCTCCCCCTTTTGCCCACACAAACTCACACACACATGTACTACAATAAGAAAATCTAAGCCAAACATTATGCTGTTTTTCTGTTGCTGTCGTTATTGTTGCTGCTGTTTTGCTTTTTTTTCTAGTTTAGTCTAGTTCTCCTGTTTGTCTTGTGCTGTCATATGTTTTGTTTGTAAAAAAGAAAAAAAAAAGATTTTCCCAATATGGATATGGAAGTTTTTAATTATTTTGATTATTTTACTTGGGGTCTTCAGACCACCAGGCAGCTGGAAATTAGGGGTATGTAATTTAGTGACTTAATATTTTGAATTAAAGGAGGATTAAATAATTTATGACTAAGAAGAACATTATCTGTAGGACATATAACGATCTTATCGTCTATAAGTGATAGTAAGTGAAAGTGAAAGAGTGATGTGTTTTAAACATCCATTCATCAATCCATTCTGTAAATTACTTATTCTGTATCAGTGTCTATGGGGGGCTGTAGCCTATCCCAGCATGCATAGAGCTAAAATGTAGCATGGTCTCAATGCTAAACACCTTCAAACTCTCAACAGCAGGAAAAATCTCCTTAAAGTCCAGGCTGGAAAGCAACAATTGAATCATTAGCATCAGACAACGAACCAACCACCAATATATTACGGTTATGTTGACAAGCAGTAACAATAACCTTTTCAAACCGCTGCATCTTCAACGTGAAATATGAGGTGCAGCACATGAAGCGATGATGATGCAACTGTACTTTCCACTCTTAACACAGGAGAGAAACAATGTATTATTTTGACCCTTGCTGCAGTCGCTGTTGGTTGCTTACTGTTTAATGACAAGCTTGGAATTTAAGTGTCTGGATAAATGTTGGCTAGGTGATGAGTGCAAGCTAAATGATGGGATGTAAACCAATTTTTGTGGGGAAATTTGACAGTAGCTGCAATAAAAATAGATTCAGGCAGTTTATGAATAAATCAGCTCATGCTGAAGTGTTTTTCCTCTCTCAGGTATCCACTCAGGTATGGTGGTGGCTGGCGTGGTGGGCCTGAAGATGCCTCGCTACTGTTTGTTCGGCGACACTGTGAACACAGCCTCGAGGATGGAGAGCAACGGAGTGGTGACTACACTAACATACTTAACAACCCATAGCCCAGCAAAATGTGCTAAATAACCCACAGCGATGGTATAAAGAACTGCAATAACATTAACAATTTCCCTCAGTCAAATTCATGTAGATTGGTATAGAAAACCATTTTCTGTTTAATGGTGCCATTGTGCATGCTGCTTTTTAGTTAATGCAACAGGCTAATCACTTCATTTGCTTTCCATTACTTACAGTAATAGAAGTTAATGTCATGTTGAGTGGGAAATCTGTTCTATGATGAACAGAAAATAAATGAAAAAGGAAGCAGTTTGTTTAGGCTTAATTTCCTACAAAGGACGAAACCTCTGAATGAACTCTCATTTTAAGTGTCTAATAAGTTAAATATTTTTCACTGCCTTTTGATGATTTAAAAAGTTTCAGTAAAAAAAAATAAAGGGGGTTTGTATTTCAATACCCAGCCATAGCAGTAGTTGTCTGTATGTGTGTCTGTCTGAGCAGGGCATGCAGATACACATCAGTCAGACCACCAAAGACCACCTGGAACATGAGCCCTATATCATTGAGGAGAGGGGCAAAATCTTTGTAAAGGTGAGTGGTTAATACCAGCTAAAGACGGATACCTTCTACTATCTGTCATTTTTTTTCTGCAAATGATGGCTTTTCTTATCCACTGATTGAGATGTGCGTTATGATTAATACTTTGCTTTTCATCAGTCTTGTAGTTATAATACTCAACATATTTTATTTCCAAGATAAGGTGTATAATTCTAAAAATATGATACCTGCCGTCCCTTGGAGACTTCCTGTTGAGTATTAATGAAGATACTCATTATCTTGAGCCAGCTGAGAGACGTTTTGAACCTGACATTCCAAGTCTTATAATATTGATCAATGAATTTTAGATGAAATGTTCTTTCCAACACATATATATAGAGAATTTTTGATCAAAACATTCTATCTATCCCCAACATTTTCCAGGGTAAAGGCTACATGAAGACGTACTGGCTGAAAGGAAAGAAAGACCTATCATTCAAGACCCCGGCAGAGCTGCGCTACAGCAGTGAACAGAAAGACTCTGAGGATAAGAGCTCTAATGGGTGAGTAGACAGGGGGAGAGCAGTCAGCACCAAAGAATCACTTTTCTTCTATACACAGTGTAGACTCAGCATGTCCTCTGTTGATTCAGTCAGAGCTGCGCTTATTGCCCCCCGCAGCACCAGACAGCAAGCAAACTGAACGGCTGTTTCAGGCGTTTTGTTTGTTTGAGGGAGTCATGCTGACCACCGAAAACAACATTTTTACCCATATGGGGCAGTGTAACCTCTAGGGTTACTGAAGCAGCACAAGAACATTGTGAAACAAAACAGACAAGATACACTGCACTGCAAAAACTTTCCACAATTCATTTACAACAAGAAATAGTTCTGTCCTAAAATGATGCTCTGCGTTGTGGTTTAAGGAAAGCACTGTTTCCTCTTTTAACAGATGAAAGTGAGAACCACCTATTAATCTGTGTAAATGCATCATTCTGCACAGTGAAGGTCAAACATCCAAGTTGATTAACAACAAGCAAAACACATTTTTTTAGTGGAAGGGGACTTTAAATGTATTGATTTGATCGAAAATAGCTGAAATAACATAACTCCACCGACAGATTTATTTGCTTTTAGGGCTTAATTACGGACTAAATGATTCCAAGAAACCAAGATTTGTACAACTATCATTCCTATCATGGAAACAATGTATTTTCAGACTGCAAAATTACAGGTATACTGTCTCTGATGTCTCTCTCTATTGTGAATCACTGTGAAATTGTACTAATGTGTAACTGCACTAGTTCCACAAGCACCAATGCCAAGCGCATGGCCTCCAACCTCCACATCACCAGCAGCGAGGAGCAAGCAGAGGGGAAGCCAAGCCCCAGCGACCTTCCACTGGACACCATGCCTCCACCAGAGGCTGCTAATGAGTTCCCCGTCATTTCAACTGAGCCTCAGGAAAAGGAGAAAGCCAAAAAGACTAAGAACAACAAGGGGGCAAAGTTGGATGTTCCCCAGGGAAACGCAATGCCGGAGAGTTTGTCGCCGGCTGATGGGCTGGAGAACCCGGGTCCTTTACTTAACAACAAGAGAAACAGCTTCAGGCAGCAGTACGCCAAGCTGCCCACCAACCTGCCCATGCGAAGCACCGCCTGCTCCATTCTGTGAGAATACAAGATGACTCCAAGATATGACGAGGGTTTGATATTAAAAAATGTCATGGAAGTGTAGTAAGAGACAAGACAGACAGAACATTTTCAACATTTATGGTTACTGATGATCAGCATTTCAATTCATTTTGAATGCCAAGGGTTTTTGAGAGATGAAGGCTTTATGTGACATTTTGAGTAAAATAAGATTTATGTGGAAAATGAAACTGAAAACCAACATGTTTAAAAGTTAAAGTCCACTTGAAGTAAGGTAAAACTTCTGCAACATTCATGACTCCAAGTGCTGTTCCTTTTGTTTCATTGATTTTGTGCATCAAAGGATGTCTGGTTTAGAGATCAGGAAAGTTTGTTTTTAAGATCAGTTTTATCACCACCCTGAATACTGAAAATGTACAGGTTTCACAACATGTCTTCCTTATGTCGACTGTTTATAAAAAAAAGGAAGTACAATGTCCTCTACACACAAAGAGAACATGCACAGAGAAACACAGAACTTCACAACTGTGCTAAAGGCAATGACAGCCATGACAATGGGTTTATTTCTGATTTTCTTTATGCTATTTGCTGTATTATTTTACAGCTGTATAATTCATCCATGAAGTCACTGCTACAGGAATTATGTCTAAAACTACTTCTATGGATGCTTCATTAAATTCACTGAGAGTAGACATCATCAGAGGTTGCCTTTTATTTTGTTTAAACTAGGCGTATTGTTATTTTGTAGGCATTTAACTAGATATTCACAACATTGTCTTAAAGACTTCTGGTTCTACTTTCTGTATGTAATTGACTGAATTTGTTTCACTGTATGATAGTGTTTATTTATATAAAACTGTATGTACAGCCACTAAAACTCTCATGTTTTTAATTTTTTACTAGGTCATGACCCTCATACTTACATACAGGTTGAAGTGGTGGGTGGTTTCAAAAAACGTTCATATTTAAACATTCGAAAACACTCAAAAACAAACCTATTTATTCACCAGCCTGTTATCAGGTGCAACCGACATACAGCTGCCTTTGGGTTGTGGCTACTGTAAACTTTCCATCCTGTTTGCTAAGCATGAAATATGGGTAATGCTATATTTTATGAGGGCATGATTTTCTAATAATTTCCTAAGCAGTTTCTTAAAAGAACTGTGTAATTTGGTACTAATGATAGGGAAAATAGCCATTTCCTCCTGATTAAACCCCGAGTAAATATTCATTCATTCATATTTGAAACCTACTCTCCATATACTGCGTTGAATATTATGCTTACCTTTGGACAAAGTTCACATTTCTGCATGCTCAACTGACCTACTGGGCAAAGAGACTAAAAGACTAATAGATTGGGAAACAAACTGGAAGTGAACCAATCAAACACCGTCTCTATTTGACATATTACAAAGTTCTTTACAGAGCATTTCCTATAAAATTATTCTGAAATTTCAACTGCAACTACCGATTATCACCTTCACATTGTGATTCGATCATTTTTTCGATTAATTTATATAAAGATTCAATTTACAATCACATCAACAGAAATATGCAGCAAATCTCCACATTTGTGAAGCTGTTACACACATACAGCAGCCCACACAGTTCCTCAGAGCTGCAAAGAGGATGTGAGTGAATGATCCTGTGAGGATCCTGTAAGGCAGCAGTTCTCTTTTCACATCAACGACCCCAATTGTCAGACTGACACAAATTAGACCACGGACCCCCATTTGATAAGATTTTGTCCCAGAGTTCCCCCATCTGATAAGAATTTTACTTTTAGATACTTTATTACAGAAAGTGTATGAAACCCATGACCAAAAAAGTCATACCTTCTGTTTGTGTTACTTAAGGATAGATTATAGTGAAAATAAATGATTCCCCTTTTTGCTGAGGACCCCCTGGAAACCCCACCCAAAGACCCCCACTTTGAGAACCACTGCTGTAAGGATCATTACCAACTGACAGGTCATCTATAGACACTGCCATGCCTTTTAACAGCCACTAGGAGGTGATAGGCTAACCACAAGTTAAATAATAAATAAATGACTCCATAAATCAGGGACCAGGAACAATGAGTGAGTCATTCTTTTGTTCCCTGAGGTTCTTCAGATCTAAAAAACAAGTGAGATGGAAGGGTTTTAGTCTGATCATGCTGTGGGGAGAAAGTGAATCCCTGTTAGCTGATCAAATTAAATCTCTGGCCTCCTCTGAACCAGCATCCGTTCATCTTGATTTGTGCTCACCATCTATCGTGTAACACTGTGAGCGAACAGACAGCACGAGCGCAGAAAGCACCTAAGCTCACCAAATCCTACATCCAATTCAGGCTCCAAATCTCCAGTGCAATTCCCTGACCTCAGCGGTTATGAGGTCGGTTATTCCTGCCTTAGTCATCCAGTGATAACACACTGCCATTATGTGAGTGACTGTATGTGTGTGATCTTTTAATGAAAGATAAGTGGCATAATTGAAGTTCCTCTTATTATCTCATAACCAAAAAAGGCAAATGTGTGAACCTGTGTACAGTATGAAGGTGACACAGGTAAGAGCTCATTTCAGGTCAAGTGCGCTTCTTCACACACACAAACACATGTGCACAAGCCTGCACACTCACACGTAAAGATATTCAGCCGAGTGCTCCCTGTTGATGTTTCCTTGTGAGATGTCATTACACGATAAAGAGGAAGCCATCAGGAAACCGCTTAAGCACTACTTCCTGTCTGTTGCCACGGTGACAGACCTCATTCTGCAGTTGCAAAGTTTACCCGAGTCTTTACCAAGTTAATTTCTTGCAGAAGGGCTGAGTGGGAGGCAAAACAAAGAGGCAGGTGTGCTTCAGTCTACGCCGCACACTAGAGGGCCGGTATCCCGTCCAGGCACTGTCAAACACTCCTCTTAGTCCAGCTGGGTCTCAGTGTAACCTTTAACCCCGACATCTGACAACAATTAAAATTTATGAGTGTTCATTGGACGGTTGTTTCTGAATGGCCTGAGCTTTAGCCAACTGCCCTTCAGCACAGCTGGTTACCATTCAGATAAAACCTACAGATAAACACACGGCTTTAGCATCAGGGGACTTCCTCATTCTAAATGAATCGTTGAATTCATGACTTAAGAGCTGCAGACATGTTCGCTGTACTCCCAAAGACTGATTATTCTGTTGTGAACAAATCCAGGCTAAATATTACTTACACTGGGTTGTATCCTGGGTGGGTTGTATCCTGTCTCATGTGTATTTATATCTAACTCATTCAAGATAAGGTTCTAAAAGGTTGACAAGCTTTATGGCAACCGCCTCAAACAAAGCATAATTCATAAGAGAGCAAGCCCTCAGGTTTTATTAGCCTTTGCTACTACAATTAAACTCGCCACTCTGGGGGAAATTCCTTTATGAAGTTTATTTCTCACCGTGACTGATTATTCACCAGGGACAAAGTGCACTAAGTTACACCATTATTATGTCAATGTGCCAGATTTAGCCATGTGGCTAGTTTTAATCTTCAGCTGAGTTTATTTGTCATTTAAAGGACAACAAATCACAGCACCAGGGTTTAAAAACTTTAAGATACATAAAGATAAATAACAGTCAGTCTTACAAAAAAAATTAACTAAGCACATATGACAATTATGCAACTTTAAAACAACTGAGGAGACTACATTCAACAGGCAAATGAGGCAAATAAAAGACTTTTGTATTGTCACATACCATGTTAGCATTGCTGTTTGTTCCTAAACTTTATATCAAATATTCTATTGATTGCTACATGTGTTAAGTTTCAGTAGTTGGTGAGCTGTGATTGTGTGCACGTGTGTCAGACTGAGACACTTCTGGCTACTCATTGTTTTGATTCTACCTTCAATAAGAGACACACGGGGAGGGATGTCACGCTCAGCACTGACAGGAGCCGCATTCCAGCGAAGGTGAACACAAAAAAAAGGGTTAAGCCGCTCCCCTTTCAACCGGCTGCATCACTGGATTATTGCTAAATTCTTTCTGGGGTTTTCACTTGTCAGAACAAGCAGAGGCACAACGTCAGCAATACAGAGAAGAGCAGTGAGAGAGGCGGAGAGATTCAGAGAGAGTGCCAAAGTGTGATGAGTGAGGGCAAGAGAGAAAATACAGTTGTTTTTGAAGGGTTTGAATTTGAATTTCAGGGGGAAATAGAAGATAGGCTAGAGAGAGAGAGAGAGAGGGAGGGAGAGAGAGAGAGAGAGACACACTCACACGCTGAGGGGTGTGTCATAGCAATTTAGTTCCTCAAGGAAGTACAACTCAACATTATCTTAAGACAGGGTGGCAAGCACTGACAGAAGCGCAGCAGGAGGGCTGTTTTTTTGTGTTTTGGTTCTACTCGTGGTGAAGATGAAGGGATCTCATTAAATCAAGCGGCCTTTGCTGTCAACGTGAGACACAGAGCAAAGGGAGAGAGAGAGAGAGATATCTGACACACAGACGAGGAGGGAGGGGGACAGAGCACCCACAGGTAAGACACAATCTGCCATGTTCATGTGCCATTTTAAAAAAAGATCCTCTGGACCCAGATTAGTGTTATGTCCCCTTTTTTTTTTGTTCTTGGAAAAAATTAAGAGTATTTGTTGTTGGCGCCCAGCAGAGGGAAGCTCAGTTGAGGGATGATTGGAACAAATTGTGTGACTTCTCTCCACTTCCCCATCTTGAGCGCGAGTCGGGAGATATGCATGTATGCTCGATCATGCTGGAACAAGTACAGTGACATGCACAGATGTAGAGCTCACACTTTTGTTTGCACAGACTGGGAGTTGCTCAACTCAAATCTCGAGGCAGTGGACTTTCCCTCCTGCACTTGATATGAAGTATGTAAAGTCAGAGCCAAAGACAGTGAAAGGTCGTGATGTCAAGGGACAAATACAAGTTGTGGGCCTTTGCAGACGAATCCCCTCTACAGACCCAACTGCTGTCTGTTTCGCTTCCCTTTTGAGGCATCGCAGATGGGTGGCAGGCTTGAGCAACAGCAATTCATAAGAGTTGTGCAATGTTGAAACAGAAACTGCAATATGTACTTTTTGAGAATTTCAAAAGGCTTTCTCGTCTATAACTAAAAATTTTACGGGAAATTTTGTGGAAATAAAGGATTTATTAAATGAAGAAGGCAGTTAGTAAAAGAAATAAGAAACAGACTTATATCTTAGAATTTAATATGCAATCAGTAGTGATAAGTTAAAAAGTTAAAAACAAGATCTTACAATTAAATCATCTTACAACAGTACTACTGCCACCCTTTCAAAACACACAACGGAAGTGACATTTCATCCTGCTGCAATACTCATCTTGCAGAAAGTTGCTGTGTAGAGACACATAATTACTGTACTGTAGTTTTACTGGTATTGTTTATTGTCTCTGAATCATCACCAGGAGAGAAAAAAAAAAAAATTCTAGTTCAATTCAAAACAAGCCTTGTAGCTCAGTGATGACCTTTCTACAATGGCCTCCTTGTTTTCATCTGATTGACTGGCATGGCTTTTCTGTGTGTTTTTTTTCTGGAACATTCTCATTGTTCAATCTGATCAAAGGCAGCGGACAGCTAAAAGAGACCTAACCCCTCCTCTCAGTCTCACCAGCTACAACTCAGTCTACACAACCCCAGGCCTGGTGATGAAAATCAGTGAGGATGTCTATCTGCCGAGCTCAGAGTAACAAGGCCCCCGCTCCACTCTAATAACAGTACAAGGCTCGTTTTGATCAAATGAGTCAAAAGGGGGCTTCATGCATCCCCTTTCAAAGCCCTGTGAGAGGATTTATATCCATACTCACACACTCACACACACACACAGTAGCACATGCAGATTGAGCAATGACAACAGTACAAAAATACACATTCAAAATCCAACACATTCTTTTATTTGCAAAATACCTCAAAACAAAACCAACCGGAAACCACTTCTACTCAAAAATGCGCATCCACATGCACACAAGTTCATACATGTACACAAACACTCCATGCTGAAGTCATCTGAGGAATGCTAAATATTTACCTCTCCTGCCTGCCTGGGTGGCTCCACCAATCAGCACTCTCTGTTTGTCTGTCCATTAACCGTTTAAAGGTTCCTCACCACCTGGCCGCTACGGTAACTCTGTACTGTGATAGTGCCCCGTCTGCTCTGCGTTACTTTTCCTTTTTTTTTTTTTTTCCCTCCTGACGGTATTAGATCCCCCACAGTGTACAGGTGTTGTCAATTCAAGCAGCCATTTGGGAGAGAACAAACACTTGAACGTGCAACACTGTCACTCCCTGGTGGATGTCAACAACAAACTAACGCTTAAAGGCCCTCTTCAATCCATCTGTACCAGAAAAATGGATGCTCAACAGTGAAAGTGTCCTTGATGTGACCCACCGAAACGACGTCCATTACATATAAGTGGATTCATGGCAATGTGCTGCAACATAGAAATGTTTCAACGCTCTCCTAACAGTCTGAACCCCCTGGTAGATCAGCATAAAATAAACAATATAGACACACAAAAAGCCAAGCAGCGAGCAGTCTCCAGCTGTGGAGTTACATTTCACTATGTGGAATACCGGCTGATGACTACACACTGTGGACGTCCCTCAAATCCCTGTAGTCTTTTTAGCAAATAAATGAGATTGAAGCATGAATCTGAAATAGCTATCACGCTGTTCCACTTCCATTATCACTGTTAAGGGAAATTAATCTAATGAATGTTCTTTAATTCCCCACAGGGAACCCGAAGCTTTTGTAACGAAGCGGGCTATTAGAAATGTGACACACTCAAAATGAATGGTTGTGCATGTAAATGGACCTAGTGAGATATCCTATAAAAGTGACTGTTTGCTTATTATGGATGTTGCAGCTGGGATCGGCGTGCACGGCAGGGATGGGGAGAATCACAGCGAGCGCTGCCGTTTTGCATTATATGATCGTTAATGCGACTGGATCACTTTTTCGTTTATTAGTGAGCTGTGCAGTCGTTTGCTCACAGTGCTGACTGTGCATCATTGGTGTCTGACAATGAGAACATCGTCATTTGAATAATTCTGTCTAATATGCACAAATAGGCATGAAAATACCACAAATCAGGCAGACATTCAACTGACATGTTTATGAACAACATGTCAGATGTAGCTGTTAATGCGCAGGATGTTGTAATAATAGAGTCAGTGATGAAAGGCAGATTCTAGGCCAGTAATTAAGGTAGCTATTGAGTTCAGAGTGCTCATTCTCTGTTGTGGCCCCAGCAACGATGCAATCTGGAAACAGCAGGCATGGACCTGCCTAAGCTATGCAGCCTACCTGCTTACCTCAAATGCTTGTCTGCACAGGCCACAAGTGGGATTCAGTGCGGAAAATTACACTGAAACATACTCAGTGGCTGTTCTTCAAATTTCAGGCCTGTTTGCACAATCAGGTTCTGTAAATTTCTGAATATAAGGCCAAACGACACAGGAAGTAGGAGAGGATATACAGCGGTCTCGTAGCACCAACGCCTGCTAGAGATACTGTATGTCTTTGCTGATTCTGTTTCAATCATCACAAATACTTTCGAATAAAGATGAATTGAGAGTAAAGCATTTAGATAAGACTCAAGTATTTCTTTGTGTGTGTTTGTGGAACTGGGCATGTATCTAGGACTTATCTACCAAGCATAAGTATTTTTTACAAGGACACACATTTGCTTAATCTATTGTAAATCATGTTATTCTGATCTTTTCAATTTTTTGTTATTTTGTTGATGTGGGAATTTAACCTTATTTTTGCTTGCCCAGTCTCTCTACACTTCTCTAATACCGACATCAGCTAAATAGCTAAAATGTAAATGGACCTTTCCCTCTGTGAATTATCCACTCCGAATCTGCCTCCTTTCATGTTAGAGATTAAGGAATCATTAAATGGAATTAAAAAGGACTTAATTCAAACTGTGTTGACAATCAAAAACAAACAGTGGATTTTGTGGTTGTGTCATGGTGTGCTGTATGCATGCTGATGACCTCTCGGGGGGTTCTCTGTGATGGATGACGCTAGGTATGGTTGAAACCTCAGTGGAGAAATTAAAAGCCTCAGTGGAGTCTCTTCCATGGTGCATTTCCCTTTTGGCTTCATATGTGCATGTTGGATACAAAAACAAACACTGGAACTAACATTGCATAAAAGCACATTTCAAATTTGACACTGTGTATTCAGTGTTTGTTAATTTAGCATTGTGGTGATACATGTTTACATTTAATTCTAAAAATAGTGTAATATCTGAACTTAAATAGATTGCAATGGTGATGCCGACATGGACCTCGATGATGTGCGTTTAGAAGTGTCAGGATGGAGGACAATATGAAGGGTAGAGAGTCAAAGTAATGACTGGAGAGTCGCCAGTCCAAAATCCCCAGATGATCTGGGAAATTTGGAAGGGAGAGGTGAACATGTGTTGGCCTCTCCAGTCTCCATAACAACAAACCGTTTACCCTTGAACATGGCACTTAACCTCAAACTACTCCACTGGAGCTGCTCGTTGTCTGGAAGTAAACGACTGAAGTTGTGCCGAGTGGCAACCAGGTGCAAGGATGAACTTGTACTTCCTCTTGCATCTATAAATATCTTATTTATTTTTAGTAGAGTGGGAACTCCTCTTACATTTAGCACTTTTCTTCTTATTCGTGTAATGGAGAGAAGGGAGTGTGTAACCATTCCTATTCTTTATTCAATTGTCTGTAATCTGTTTTCAATTATGGACATTATGGACACCGAAAAGTGATAATCCTAACTCTTGTGTGAAATACAAACATCTGTGAGAAATCAAACCACTCAGGGAAAAATGGACAAAGTTTGATCTTTTTGTCTTTGTGATTGGGAGTATTATGTGTAGTCTACTGGTGTCATGGTGGAGGATTTATGGGCATAAAATCCAATGTTTTAGTTGTCATCACTGTTAAAGGCCACTAATTTGGAACAATTAGTTACACAGTAGCTTTAATCAATCGACTGTTAGTCTCTGGGCACAATGTGAGAATTTTGTGAGCAGTAACATGTTTATTAGAATACCAACATTTGAATTCATCAACATTGTAATTAATGTGAAATATACTTTTTCCCGACAATTCAGGCAACCATGGACGCCTTCAGCTCCAAGGACATGGCCTTAAAGGCACAGAAGAAGATCCTCAGCAGCATGGCCACCAAGAGCTCGGTGCAAATGTTCATTGACGACACCTCTAGTGAGATCTTGGATGAACTCTACCGCGTCTCCAAAGAGTACTCGGGTAATAAAAGTGAGGCCCAAAAGGTGATCAAAGACCTGGTCAAGATTGCTGTGAAGATTGGCGTGCTGTTCAGAAACAACCGTTTCAGCACAGAAGAGCTGGCAGTGGCCCAAGAGTTTAAGAAGAAGCTGCACCAGGGCGCCATGACGGCCATCAGCTTCTATGAGGTACATTTCCACATACCAGTATATAGTACTTCTATTTTTTTTATTCAAGAGTCAACTTGTATTGTATGTGGCTCATTACTAGATAAAAAAATGCCTTACCTCTATAAACATCATGCACTTGTATTTAAGTGTATTTAATATCTTATTTATTTTTCTTTTTAAGGACTTAAAAAGAAATAGCCTGATCCAGGACTTCATTAGTCCATGATACATGATTTTGCCTCTGGACTTTGCTCATGTATCGTATCACACTCTAGTCAATTTTCTAACATAAATGTATCTCCTGACTGACGCAGGTGGACTTCACCTTTGACAAGGGAGTGATGGAAGACCTCTTGACCAGCTGCAGGGATCTGCTGCTGAAGTTGGTCAACACCCACCTGACCCCTAAATCCCACGGTCGCATCAACCACGTCTTCAACCATTACTCCAACCCTGAGCTCCTGACCAAACTGTATGAACCCAGCGGCGCATTCCGACCCAATCTCACCAAGATCTGCAAAGGACTCAACAAACTGGTTGAGGATGGGACAATATGATGCAGAAGTAATAGAAAAAGTATCCGACAGACACTGGGAGATCAACAGGCAGACTCACCTAAGACTCAGAATTGTTGGACAAATTAGTCTTACTGCTGTTGAGGACTGGCACTGTAAGACTTGATTTGAGAGCACAACCGTTGCCTCATAGTTCTCAAAAAACATGTGGGCTAATAGGTTGTTTGAGTCCTTCCTCAAGTTTTTAATGTTTAGAGGTGGTATATACTGTATAATTGTGATATATGCTTGTCTACAAAGGCAAAGATCACAGAAACCAGACTTGAATATAAACTGGTTCATACTAAATCGGCGGTTTTATTAGTATTTGAAATGTCATCCAAATGTTTAATATTTGAGACCTTGAAATGTTTCATTTAGAACTACTGATGTCATGTATTCTGGAGAGGAGGAGTCAAAACAGCTGGACAGAATGCATAAAGAGAGCAGACAGGGAACAATGCTGTAATACAAGACTGCCATCTAGTGGTCAAGATGATGCTTCAGCAGCTCAACACACTGTATCAACAGAAGTGTCCACAAGACAATGCAGCTAATAATAAAGCAAATAACCCCACAGTGGACAATTACTCGTACCGACACTTTGTAGTCTCTGCTTCAAAACATGGTTAGAAACATCAACAAAAAGACTGACTCTTAAATGATGTTGACTGCACAAGCTTGAATGTTAATCCTATAATTCATGTTTTTTTCTGAGAATTGGCTCACAGTAGCTAGCTGATATTAAAACAGGTGCTATTCTTGGTTTTACATCATAAAGACACCAGATATCATCCTGACGGGACACTCCACCTCATATAGTAGTCAAATACTGCGATTCAGCAACTAAGTACTAAAACTTTGACTTCTTCTTGTAGGCATTAACTTGGAGAAAAGATGAAGTCCATTAAGCTCTTAAATTACAGAAAGTGGTTTTTAGATATCAAGTGACTTTCTGCAGTTCCCTTTATGAGGGCCAGGAGAATATTCAGACCTGCACAAATGGTATTAAAACATTTTTTAATGAACTATACAAAACTTAATCAAAAACATACCCATACTAAACAACAACAAAAAAAAATTGCTGTAAAAAATATATTCTAAAACACACGACCTTTGGCTACATTAGAGATCTAATTATTCAGCAGTAACTGACAAGAGACGCATTTCCAAGTCATTTTGTGTTCTTAATATTACAGTGAAAATGATTTATATACTTTATATGCGATGGCTAAATGTTCTAGTCAGAAACCTTGGCCAGCTTTGCATAATCAGGATGTGAGGTAGCATTACACACAAATCACTGGCTGAGTTGACCATCTGAACACTCACATGACTAAAGTAACATGTGACTGCCTATTTTCTGCATGTGAAAGCAAGCCAAACACAGCTATGGGCTATATGAAAGCTTTTTCATAATCTACAATCTGTCTCAACAAATAAATAACAAGGCTACAAAATGCAATATGTGTAAATATTTTTTTAAACCATCCCATTGTAAAGGTCTAAATTAAATGGCAGTATGACACTTCTTGTCATAGTTTCAAGTCCATACAGCAGCTGGGGGATATTGAGAAATATTCCTTTATCAGTAATGCTCCATTATCCTGGAGGTCAAACCCTGCGACATGGAGTTCTGGGAAAGTTTCTTTAATGATCAGAGTGAGAAAGCAGAAACAACGTGTCACAGCTCGAAGATCTCATCTTCTCTGTCTCTCAGTTTCTTGGTGAATTTGGTGATAGTGAGGGGTACTGCCCCATGTGCTGCCTGCTGCTGCATCCTGGAAGATGTAATGACACTCTGCGACCTTGTGAGCGGCCGCCAGTCTGATGTCCTGCTGGTGCAAGCCGCTTCTAGATCGGCAACCCTGTGAGTAAAAAGAGATGAGAAGATACAGCGAGTCTGAAGTCACGCAATCAGTCTGCATTTATCCCCGACAGCTTTTGGTCATATTTTAAGAGACTGACTGTTGCTATGAGAGAATAAGTCTCACATGAAGTACACTCATAAACAAATATTATGCATTAACACTTCTACTTTCAATGGCAATATTTAGTGCCAAAGTAGGAAGTGATAAATATGTGTGAGGAGGCCAGGGAGGTGGAAGGGTTTATAAAATGTTTGACTTTGAGAGTCAGTTTCATGTAGCCTCTCATACCAGAAATCAGCATCAAAATTTATACTATTTCAGCATGACCACAATCTTTTTCTACACCTCACCAAGTGAACCAACCTGAACACACAGTATTTGCAAAATACATGCAAAATACATTGTGCAGATACAATTTAGAATGTGAACTTTCTATCCGATGGAAATAAAAAAATGTAATCTAGGTGACATTACCCCAAAAATGTATTTCTGTAATGCAAAGTGCATATAAACATAATGTGCCACAACTGAAAAGATGTGGTAGGTCAAAAAGGTGAGAAAAAACATTTATGAGAAAAACTCTGGTAAACAAATACAAAGAGGTGTAAAACATAATAGTGTAAAAGGTGATATAGCTGTATGTGTTGTTCATGCAAACAAAAGAAGAAGACAACACAAAAGCTAAAAGGACGTCTAGGAAGGTAGGCTTATATACTTACAGTACACCAATACTTTTATTGGTCAGCCAGGTGAAAAAAATGTCCATAACCAGGTGGGTCTTTGGGAGTGACATAAAATTTACAAATGGGGGATACAGAGATGACTAACACAACAAAAAGTAAGGCTTTAAGACTCCATGTTTGTCACAACACAAACATGATTGTGTCTGATCAACCAGTATAAACATGCCTTCAGTGGGAACCATGAAAAAAAAAAAAAAAAAATCAATCATACCTTTTCTCTGCTTCCCGGCATCCTTTAACAGCAGCCTGCTTGGACTGGTTTATCAAACCATCCAACCTTTTCAAAAAATCTACTGGAGTAAGGTCTGACGCCCTTTCTTTTCCATCGTCTTGCTTCATCTGAGAAGACCTTGCCGTGTGCCCATTTTGACCAGAAGCACCGCCAGCACCCTCTTCTGAGTCCTCTTCTGCCAAATCTACACCGTTACTGCAGTCGTCTAAGTCTGACAGCACAGGAATGGACAAGGACTTCTTCAGGAATATCGAGTCATTGGTGTACAGTCTGTTTGCTCTTTTAATTTGCTCCATCTGTAATAGAGGATTACCTTGTGAGCCTTTTGTAGACTTAATTTAAGGTTGACTGAAGCTAGTCTATTTTAATTCTAAAAAGTTAGTTCACACTTTTTGCTTTACTTCACTGAAACCATTAGCAGGACTCCAATTATGTTGTTACTTCATGCACGGACAGTTTGGGCAGACGCCCTTCCTCAGCGTGCAAACTCAACAAACAATTTAATTCCACTGCTAATCTGTTTGTGATTTTTTTTATTTTAGCTTTTGAGGATTCAGCACCCTATTACATATACAGGAGTTGAGCGTGTTCATTCACTATCAACTTAATTACACTGGAACATTGAGTTAGTAAAATGATATTACAGTTCAAAATTGTACAAATGAATACCATAACCTGATTTATAAACAAATAACACAAAATAAATACAACAATGAGGAAAACTAGCATTATTAAAACATATTATTTTACTTTATGAAGTCATAGTCAAACTGTAAATAATTAAATATGCTTGTTTTGTGCATACCAGTAGGCAGAAGTGATATTTCAGGCAGTTTAAAATTAACTGACCAATAATAAATTCAGTGGTAATTGTTAATAAGCAGCTGGTTCATACTTACAGACACTCCATATTTCAGGGACAGGCCTTGAAGTGTGTCTCCTGGCTGTATTTTGTGTTCAATTTGTCTCTGGCGAACCGGAGAGAGCGGAGACCGGACCAAACTGCCGTAAGACCTCGTCCGGCCCCCGCGGAGCAGGCCGTTCCTACCGGCCGGTAAAGGAGCCCGCTCCCCGGACATGGCCCTGAACCACTTCGCTGGTGTTTATAACGTTGTCAACCGACCAAACGCTGGTAAATTGCGGTTACCAGCAAATGTTAATATTGTTCACGTCATGGCAATGCAGCTAACTCACCCTAAATTACATGTGAGTTTTAGTTATCAAAGTAGCAGCTTAGTTAGCCTGCGAGCTAAAGATCAATTTAGCGTTAATTAACGTTGACGCTCGCTCTTTTTCTCGCGTGTCAAACTGTGACTTTATCTTGTTAGCGTTGCCTGACGAAACTTTGTCACAGCTGGTGACAATTACTTATTTACTTAACTACAAATTTAACCTACCTTATCCCTCAAACAAACACCTGACGACTCGTTGTCAAAGTTGTAATGTGTATGTTTCCGCGGTGGTCAGCTGTCTGCTCTGCTGCCATATGTTGCCATGGCTGCCGTGTTCAGTGACGAGTCCCATGATCCCTCACAGGTGCTGCTTTCATGACCCTCGGAATAACCAACACTACTTTGAAGCTGTCTGATTTGAAATTGAATTGTCAAATCCATTCAGTGATGGAAAGTAACTCAGTAGTAGTACTGTACTTAAGTACAATTTTCAGGTATTTGTACTTTGCTTGAGTATTTCCATTCAATTTAATTACTTTATGCTTCCACTCCATTACATTTCAGAGGGAAATATTGTACTTTCTACTCCACTACATTTATTTGACAGCTTTAGTTACTTCTCAGATGAAGATCTGACACAATGGATAATACAACAAATTTCTGTATCAGAACTTTGTTTTTTCTTCTTCCCTCTCCCATTAATCATCTCACAACCCTCTCAGATTTTTCTGGTGACCCTTTGGAGGGGCCCGAGCCCTAGGTTGGGAATCACTGGACTAAACTAGCCAACTGTATATAAAGTAGTTCAAACTAGGTCCACCTCTAGCAGCTACAACAGTAACAGGCTGCTTACACACTGATGCTTCAGTATTAATAATCTAATGGTGTCATATATAATAATATATCAGTCAGAGGGACCAAACCACTACTTTTACTGTAAGACTGTACCTACAATTTGTCACTAATACTTATGTATGTTTACTTAAGTTGGATTTTTCATGCAGGACTTTTACTTGTTATGGAGTATTTTTACATTGCTTTATTGGTACTTTTAATTACATGATGGATGTGAATGCTTCTTCCTCCACTGAATCCATTGCAACATCATGACTTCCTATTGTACAATTTTCTGAACGTATATTGTAGCTAATGTACAACGAACATCTCCAAACCAAAGAAATGCAAAATACACAAGTGGCTGTTCTTTGTCATGAGGTTTTAACGGTTTTGTGGACTTTCCAAATTAAGAAAACAAGTAGAAACCGGTAACAACTGTTTGAGGTCAAAAAACAATTCACCACCGGAAAGCTGGGCTGAACGGTATTTTCAAATAGGAAACTCGTTTTTCCCATTTTTTCTCTTTTACATGAAGGCATCGTTGCTATGAGAAAAGTAGCTCGCACACAGTCGTGAAGTAGCTAGCTAGTTAGCTAAATCTTTACTGACATTTCTTTTTCAGATGATCATTCATAATAATGTCTTTTAAAAGGGAAGGTGATGACAAGAGTCAGTTAAACATCCTGAAGGTAAATCTTTATTTTATATCTTAAATCTCCTTTTATAGTTGAGATTATGCCTGTTGTTGTTGTTAGCATCTTGTTAGCTGACCAGCTACCTGAATGAACGAGTGATGCTTGTTTGAAACTGAATTATAACCTCTTGTCCCGTGGTTTGTTACTCAGAGTTGTTGTCGTTTATTTCAGAAACGTCGGGTTGCCGATCTTCTGTCTAACTTTATTCCAGAAGATGAAGCAACACTTATGAAAAATGGAAGGTGAATTGAACACAGATTTTATAACGCCATGTTTGGGTGGGCACTCGTGTAACTTGAGGTTGTTAAACACATAAATAATTGATGGCATTAAGTTACATTTTTATCTGTTAATTCACTCTGTAGATACACTTGTCTTGTGTGCTCCTACCGGCCGGTGTTTGATACCGTTGACATGCTGACAGTCCACCGGAACGGGAAAAGGCATCTAGAAGGTGACACATTAAACGCTATGAACTCAAACCAGACTCAAATGTTGGTGAGAGAGTTATTGTTTTAATTATTGTTTCACATCTTTCCTAAGATTACCGATATTGCAACTTTCTCACTGTGCAGCCTGTCGTGTAGCAGCATTGTATTCTGGTCTACTTTAGGTGTAAAATGTATCTCTGTATCTGGTCTGAGTGTTAAAATGCTGCTCTAGAGAAGTGATGTTTAGCAGTATGAATGATTTAGATCACTGTTTTATTTCCAAGTAAAATTATAGTTTTACTGTATGAAGTATGTGGACTGTAGAAGTATAAAAAACATACTGACAACCATCAAAATTAACCCAAGTTTGCAGTTCACCACTAATAGCTGATGTTCAGCATAGTTGTTGAGTTATAAGATCTATTTTTACTGTTAAAAGTACTGTGTTCCTTATTATTTATACAAGTGCTTTGTCCTGACACTGTTTATTATTTATGGGTAAGTTTCAACTGAACCATTATGTCTACATCATGACTGAGATACATCAATTGAGAGACTGTGTATGCATAAAATAACAAGACAGTCTGTTTTTGGCTAATTCAACAAATAAATTGAATATCTGATTAATTTAGTCACTTCATCTCAATAGTGCAAAACCATTTAAATTACCCACAGTGGCATAATACTCCCAGCCATATAACAACGATAGCTACCATGGTATAATGCCAAAATCTCTGAGGTTGACAAATTCATAAAATTAAAGTAATTATGCATGACTATGAAAATAAACTTTTTATACGTTCTGTTTTTTCAGGATTAAAGTCATTCTATGGCAAGAAAGCACGGCTGAAGAATGAAATAACAAAAAGGAAACAGGAAAACTTTGTCCAAGCTGAAGACAGGAAAGAGGTTGGTAAGAACATGATGATACATGTACAGAAAAGTTGCTTCTGGAAAACAGTAACAACAGACAGACAGAGTTAGTCAGATAATTCAGCAGAATGAACTCGGTCTTAGTTCTTTGACTAACTGAGGCTGTTGATCCGTGTTGTTATCTTGCGTCAAAAGCTTTGGGTGGTGCCCTTGTGACTACCGTATGACTCTGACATTTTATATCCTGCCAACTGTTTGTTGTGGGGTTTATGTCAGAGCAACAACACTTGAGCAAGTACTAATACTAAGTGAGTGTTCATTAGTCATCGAGACACTTCTACAAGTCCACATACAGCTTGTTGTTTTTTATAGGAGCCCTCCACTTCAGCCCCTTTACTGGAACAAACACGGAAGCTCACCCATCATGCTTTACTGAAGACTGTACCATATAACAGCTGCCATAGAAAAACCAGGTGAGTGAGATGTTGTACACGTCCACGTATATTTTAAATCTTAGAAAAGGAAAAACACATAATAAAATTCTATCATTCTTTTTAAGTACAAAACCTGAAAAAGGACCAGCGAGCATCGGCTCAGATCCCAATGGGGGCGCTTGCGGCAAAACACCATCTGCACAAGAAAAAGCATGTCGGACAACTGAAGTTTCAAACAACTTATCACCAAGCAGTTCTAGTAGCTGCACAGCAGGTAAAGTCTGTCACAGGAAATCTTTTAGTTAACTTTGTGTTGACAAAGAACGAGGACTGGTCGCGCTTTAAGTCTGGACACGGTTTGTCTTCTGTAACCAATAAAGAGTCGTATCCATCAAAACACACAGAAGGATCTCAGCCTGCAGCGACACAGGAGGCAGAGCCTATAACACCCCAGAGGAGAAGAGAGCTGGAGCATTACCTCAAATTGAAAAGGTACAGGATTGTGTTCTTATTTGACCTGGAACGTAGCAACAATGGCTAAAGTTGTACATTCTCACTATTGGATGTCAGTTCAATGTCAATCTCATAATTCTTAGTCATCTTGCTTTGTGCTTTTGTAGTGACGGGTGGCTGCAAGACCGGAGCGGCCAGTGGGTTAAAGATGAGAATGTGGAGTTTGATTCAGATGAGGAGGAGCCTCCTTCGCTCGCCCCTTCACCTGCAAGTCACTGAGAGGACTGAGAAATGTGCGGGAAAAACACAGATTAACTTGTACCACAGTGGTACGTTTAGAGGCCACAGCGCTGTTTTGAAACAGCTGCATGTGCAAGGACTGTTTTTTTTAACAGATTTTTACAATCCAGAAATCTTTCACTTTGCTGATAAGTTGTAAGAGATCCTGTTAGTCACCACTGATCATCAGTGGCATCTGTTGGTCCTTTTACTGTGCTATTAAATTCACAATTACATGAAAAATGACTTTTTTTACTTTCTCAGCTCAGAAAATGATTTTTATGCTTGTATGCTTTTAGATCAAATTCCCATTATTTTAAAGCCACTATGTGTAGAACTTCAAAAATCCCAACAGAGACCTCACACTGACACTATCAGAAAAGACACTTGTGCCGCTTTCGCTTTCAGCACATTAAAGGTGCAGTGTGTAGAATTTAGTGGCATCTAACAGAACAGACTTTGCAGAAATGGAATATAATATTCATAAGTATGTTTTAATTAGTGTTTAATCCCACAAAAATAAGAATCATAGTGCTTTTGTTACTTTAGAATGAGCCCTTTATATCTACGTAGGGAGCAGCTCCCCCTCCACGGAGCCTGTCATGTTGCACCGCCATATTTCTATAGTAGCCCAGAATGGACAAACCACACACTTTCGCCTTTTTCGCAAGGTTTGTGGTCACTGTAGGTTATCCTACACACTTGGAAGGTGAATGTGAGGGGAGGGGTATTCATTTGGTTGCAATCTACAAACTCACCGCTAGATGCCACTAAATCTCACACACTGGTGCTTTAAAGCAACACCAATTTTTATTATCACTATAATTTTTATAATCACTTGAAGGGCCTTAGGATAGAGGATGTGATATGCTTGTCAGATTGTAAACCCCCTGAAGCAAAATTGTGATATTTGGCTATATAATTAAAAATTGTTCCACCTTGGAGGCAAGATGTCACTTGAACGCTGCTCTCTTGTGACTTTACACAGTGTTACAGACTTGAGTATGTTAACCTCACCAGCATCAGCGTCAATATGTCTTGCTCATGGACCCCTCAGGAACAGAAAAACAGAAATGAAAACTGAACAAACGCTTGACTCTCGTCACCTATAGAAGGGGTGAGACTATTTTCATCCCCCTTTATTTCCTGTCTCGTGCCTTTCAATTTAGTTCCATCACCTCTTTCTGGTAGGACTAATCCTTAGTCAGCTTAACCGTAAATCAGCAGCAGATGGGCGGTATTGGTGCTAATTTGGGTAGTGAAGCCACCGGTTAGTGTTCTTCACAGGGTGTTCGTTCGGTGCCTCTTCCTGTAGAGTTGGTATAAATTGGATAACACCGTCAGGGTTAGTGAAAGGGGGCAGAAGGACTTAGCATGGGTTACTTTCTGATGACACCACTAATGCGTGTCTAAAGCAAGCTCACTTCATTATTTTGGGGCTCACAGCATCACCGCCTCATGGGGAGGCTCTTGATATGTTGAAGATCTTTCCCACACGTCATGGAGACTTGGCAGTATGCGTGTAAACACTTGTTATGATGAGAGAAGTACAATCTTTTGAAGTCAAAATAATCTTTTTTTTTTTTACCTTTAATATCGTATTTGCTCTTACAGCATTACAACTTACATAGTCCTCTGATGCAAATATGACAAATAAAGGGAAATAAAGGAACACAATATGGTAAACACATCTGTCACAGCATGCATGGCACCCAGCATTACAATCCAAAAATACACTTGTGTTTTACTGCCAAACAATGATCAAAAAGGAAAACCCCCAGAATAGACTGTGACGCTGACTTTAAATCATTATAAGGTACCAAATGTCCGTGAAGCCTGCTTGGCTTTGAACATGACCTTTTGTTTATTACTTGGTCATGTCAGACTTGACATTAAGTCAGAGTGTTTTAAAGAAATGAAGAAATAAGTTTTAAAAAATAAGGGACGGAGGGAAGGCAGGAACCTAAGCAATGCTGTCAAAATCCTCAGAGGTTAGCAGCTGTTTCTGTTCATAAATCTCTACGGGCGCACACGGGTGCCCCCCCCGCCTCTACCATTCGTCCGACCCTCTTAAAGTTGGTTCTTATATTTGGAACAAGGTAACTCAAGACCAGTGGACTAGGTTATGTTTCACATCGGGGTTGGGGTGGTAAAAATAGCTCAGGTGCTTGGGGGAAGTCAGAGGATCAGGAGAGACATTAAGGGATTAAAGCGCTGCATTTCTTAACATGAAGAGTTCATCCTTAAAATGCTGCAGTATACATCAGTCTTGGGGAATATCATCATTTAATGTTTATTATTCACTAGACACATCATCTGGATCTAATACAGATTAATTATGGTGAAGAATTAGAAGATCACCTGTTGTGAGCTTCTGCTAAACAATTATGTCTAGTTGTAGCAGCAGATACTGAAATGCACCAAAGTATGTGCTGCTTCGGTTAAGAGTAATACTCATATATCCAATATAAAATACTCATGTCAAAATAAGGTGTAGAAACAATGAAATTAAACTTGCCAAACATTTACAAAAAATATTTGAATATATATTTTATTTAAAGTATTTACAGTTTTCTTCCCACAGATAGCACCATATTGAAAATGTTTTCATGAATGAAAAGGGTTAACCTTTTGTTTTGGATGATTTTTTAGGCGACGCACAAAACTAAAAAGCACAAAAAAAGACACTTCACATTTTGCTTGTGACCTATACATTCCTTTATGATGAATTCAGCAGTCTACACAAAGCTGGCTGCGGTCAATGAAATGAAATGAAATGAAATGAAATGAAATGGATGTTTGGCAGTTCATTCAGCTCTTGTGCTCCACACTGACAAGCTAGCAGAAGGTTGTCGACGGCGGTCTGTTTGCAGGCTCCAGGCGCTTGAAGGGGTTGTTCTTCTGTTCGCTCTTTGTTGCTTTCATCTTAATCTCTGCTGGCGAACTGCAGAGAGAAGAAAGATCAGATTAAATAAATATTTACCTCTATCTTTCCAGAACTCTACATGCACATTAAAAATTGATTTTCTAAGCAGGCAAGAAGATCCGTTTCTTACTCATGTCGTTGTTTCGTGTGATGGCCATGGCGGCTCTGGCACGGGGACCCTGCTGGGTGAAGTGATAGCCGAACTTGAGGATGCTGGAGTTGTTCTCCAACATGGAGGCGATCTCCATCTCAACTGAGTCTCCCAACTTCTGCCTCTGTACCAGAGAGAAGACGAGAAGCAGCTCATTCAAAAAGAGTGTCAACCGTATCAAGTGCATAAAAAATTACTTTGGCTACATCGTATGAATGTATAATTGGATAAAAATCAATTATTACACATTTTTCAAGATGAAAGTGATGATTTTCAGTTTTGCACGCATGCTCATAATGCTTGACTAACACAAGGTGATTACACCTCAAAATACAGTAAATCTGACATATTTATTATTTATGTGTCACCGCATTAGTTACTGTGCAGAACGTGCACAGTTGTAATGTTTTATTTCATACCTGGTTGTCGATCTTGAGCTCCACCAGTGTGGCATTGTTGGCCATGGCCTTGATGATCGCCATCATGCCGTCTGAAGTGATGAAGTTGGATTCGATATTAAGACTCTGCAAGCTGGTGTTCTCCTGCAGCATCTCAGCACATGCCTGACACACAGAGACGTAGAAAATATAAGCTATAAAGAACAAAACAATGACGATAAATAGTGTTCGTCGGCTGTCGTACAAAATGATGTACTCACGTAGGCCACAGGGTCGTTGCTACGGGTTGCGGCGATGCTAAGAGACTCCACGAGAGAGTTTCCCTTCATCGCCTCAAAGATCTCTTTCAGCGTTGGGATGGGAATGTCCTGCAACACAAACAAAGGGGCTTCACCTTTACGAGCTTTGGCTGAGGCTCACAGATCTGCAGGTTTTACCAATCAACTGATCACTACAGCAGCTTATTTCAGTGATTAAACCCTTTACTCTTTTTTAAATATTTGTTAATCAGGAAGCATGATTGTCACTTTCAGAGCTTGTGAATGGCAAAAAGTAAAACTGTGTGGGTCTAAAAAGCGATTTGGGAACACAAGACACACTGGTCATTTGATCCGTTTCTTCTTGCTGGGCTGACCTTGATGTTGTTGAGGTTGACTTCAGTCAAGCTGCTGTCGTTACTGTGGATTCTCTCCAAGGTTTCCTCCACATTGGTGGTGTTGGGCGGCTCATCGGGGAAGACTTTGAACGGATCCGCCTTCACGACACCTAAAGAAAACACAGCGTAACAGCTTAGGCTACAGAGTGACAAACTGTAGCGCAATGTTATGGTCACTATACTATATCTGAATGTTTTTTCATGGATTGTGATCGGCCTGTAATCGAGTTCAACAGTTGCATTCCATCCTTCATTAAATGACAATGAAATTTTCCTTTGATATTTAGTTTTTTCTTTTTCTTCATATAGTTTATATACAGTAACTTCCAATCACTTACTGTCCAGCACATTTAAAGCCATTTAATACCATACCTGAGTTTCAGTACCAATTACAAAACAATGCTTTTTTTCCAATTTCTTATTGTGTGCACAAATGCATGTGTTTAATATAGTCTTCAAATAAAACAAATGTGCAAGAACTTTGTAATGTTAAGTACAGTAAAATAAGCGAAATGATGACTGAAATAAGGACATTTTCTGATCAAAGAATAAGTAAACAAGATGAAGAATCTGACTAGTGGTGAACTTTTTAACTTATCATCTTATCAGTGTCAATAGTAGATCATAAAATATCTTTGCCATTAAAAAAAAAAAAGGAAAAATGTTTATAAAACCGGGTCATACGTACTGTTGATGCCCTCTGTGTTGGCGATGGTTCCTTGGGTGCCCAAAGCGTCGTAGTACTGCTTGTTGCTCATCAGGGTGTACATTCCAAGGATAGCTGCAAGTACAAGAAAAACAGTCACTATGAAGACAAGATAAAAATATCTGTGATGCTTGAGTGAGATTATAGTGTATGTCCTGGGTTGTACTCTTAATTGTCATGTTTGTTTTTCCAATCTGTGCCGTTGCTTTGTGGCAGCACCGATTTATGCATCATCTCCATTGCTGCATTTGCAACTTTCTGACTTCTGACAAAAAAAAGAGATTTTGAACAAAAAGAGTTAGGTGTTCCCTCAGCTCATGTGTGGCTCAACTCTGTGTGTCTGTTTGACGAGATAAGGATATTGTTGTTGTCTGAGCTCAGCAGGAAACTCGGTCACAGGCTGTGATCGCACAGTTTCCAGGGGCCCGGAGGAAATAATGATACCACATATTTACACACTTAATACACATGTTTCTGGCTGAGAGGGTGGAAATAACTTTCTCTGTGATATCATCTGTTGATATCATGTTCATGTTTAAAGACCACACACAGTTTAGAGAAAGAAGAGTCAGCGTTGGTCTATAGAGAATGAACTGGGAAGATAGATTTGACCCTTAAGTCTCAGAGACTTTCTGTACATTTTTGGTACATTTTTCATGACATACAATACAAAACTATTTCTTATCTGAGATAGAATATGAACTTTATACACTATGTTGAATTCTTACTTTGTAACTGCTCTTAAAATACACAGTAGACACTGAAAAAAATAATCCTCTCAATGCGTCATTCTGTCATAGAATTGGCCATAGTGGAGAATATATTCATATCCTTTGGTTTTTGGTTATCCTTTGGTTGGTATTAGCTAATACTAATACTAATAATAATACACTTAATTTACAGAGTGCTTTTAAAGATACTCAAAGACGCTTTACACAAGTTAAAAAGATCCTAAACTACAAAAACACACTAAAAGCACAAGGTAGCGCACAAAATTAATCACGCAGTATTAATACCACTATGTAAAAATATTCCATTGCAAGTAAAAGTTCTGCATTAAAAATTTTGCTCAAGTAAAATTACGTGCATTAACTTATTTTTGGCCACTTGGGGGCAGCACAACAAGCTGTAAACACATGTCTGATATATTATCACCTCTTAAGTTGATTTGGTGAACTCGCTAGAACAAAGTGGCTTATCTACACACTTAACAGACACAAAGGAACATTGATATTGATTTGAAGTCATGTGTCTTGCCACCTGGTGGATAAAAGTGTAATATTTACTCTAAATTTTTCTCCGTTTTGGTGTCCACTAACTCCTTGGAGAAATATGTGTTTCTAGAGCCGCTAAATGCTAACTTTGTCTGCTGTTTAGTGCTTGACACTAAGCACACAGAGGGTTTATCGAGGCTTTTTTGCACTCGAAACAGCTACGTCTGGAAAGTAATCCAAAACAGAAAGTTTGCAGTCTGCAAAAACCAAAACAGTGAGCTAAAGGACGCTAAAAAGCGCAACAGAGTTGTAGGGATCCGCAGTGCCGAGTGATGGCGACCCCATTCACATACAGGTAGTCACTTGATCCATTATTAATATATAAATATTGATTACAGTAGCTTTAAGTATCAAAAGTAAGAGTAGTTATTAAGCAGAATGGCCCCTTTCAGAGTGCTAAATTATTTCATTGAATTAATGATGCATTTTGATGCTAAAATTGGTCAAAATGGCGCCAATTTATATGATTTTATTCAGTATACTATTGGGTAGTTCAATCTATAGCATTATATTATATAAACTGAATATGTAAAATCTAAATCTGTAAATAAACAGTATTATCTCCCAAATGTAGTGAAGAAGGTACTTTCTACCACTGGTATCATATTTTACTTTCAACCAGCTAGCTTATTTATTTTCACTATTTTAAGTATTTTAACTTTATTTAAAATTTGAAATTTGATTTATTAGTAGTAGACTAATTAGTGGTTACATGTGTTGAAAGAAAACAGAATAATTTCTTCAAAATGTCTCCTACATTTTTACACTTAAACCCAGAATGAATGAATGAGTGAATATTTTCCACATTGCGTTCACTGAACTGGTAATGTTGAGATTTCTCCTGTTTTTACTGTTTATGACCACGAGGAGGCAGACATGCTGATTCTTTTCATGCTCTTGTTGTAACCCGCCGGCACCAAACTGTGTCACACACCAACTGCCGTGACAGGAGCCACCCCTCCACCTTCCCACCCACCAGCCTCCTGACCCGGTGTGGGGAACCATGGGAAGGGCCTTGTGAGGAGAGGGAGGCCAGTGAGACAGCTGCCTGCTCAGATGGGCGTTACTGGCCATGAACACCCTCACGTCATCAGTTTGGCCCTGAGAATAACCCACAGTAGCTTTGCAGCACAAACTAGACTGCAGATAACTAGAAAGCCCAATATAGCAACGTGTTAATATCATGAATAAAACGTGAAAATTAAGTCTTCACGGTGACTTAACTCTCTCTCTCTGGCCTCATGGAGCAGGTCGGCCAAGCTATTCATCCCCTTTTAGTCTGTTTGCCAAAAAGCCCAAACAAAAGACTGACACAGGCTAACTGAGGTTTAATCTTCATCTGGACTCTGTCCAGGGTTAGAACGGTCTCTTTGACAGGCTGATGGAGCCGGACAAACAGGCTCCCCTGCTCTGCCTTTCCGGATGCCTGCCTGCCTGTTTGGCTTGTCAGAGGAGTGTGGCCGGGTTTTCAGGGTGGTCAAAGGATCACACTCAATAAAGAAAACATGGTTTATGATTCAATTGAATCTCAATTATAATATCATTAGCATTTATTCAGCGTAACGATTATATACATGTAGAAGGTTTCATAATACTTATGGCTTTCAGGTGAATCAGTAAGTCTGATACATCAGTTACTGTAACTTAAAGGGAAATTAAGTTATTTTTTTTCAAACTAGGTCTCACTCTTATAATTGTGTCCATTCTGAGTATAGATCATTCTAACTTTGTGCTCATCATCTCTAATGTGGAGATTCAGGAAAGACAGACTACATCCAAACATTGTGTTTACTGGAACAAGCAACATACGCCTCCTAAAGCTTTGCAAATAAACTTCAGTTTTAAAGAAATAATTTTTAATCCAACACAGACTTACGCCCCCTGGATTAGCTGTCGTAGCTAAATACATAGGGGAAATATATGGGAAAAGGCACTTTAATTACCATAATTATGATGTAATTGTGTCAGATTTAGCCAAATGGCAAATTGTCATGTACAGTTGATGGGCAGACAACACCCTGTAATGTAATTTAATGTTTGCTTGTAATACTTGTGATCTAGGAATTATTCTACTATAGCGTGTACTACTTAAAGATCAGCTCCAGTACATGAATAAATTGTCAAATCTACACCTCCTGTATTGATTAAATGACGTTTCAATAAAGAACTGTTTCCAAATGACTCCAAACAAGATGCTTCTCTCATCACACTGTTGATTCTAAGCGTCAGTAATATGATTTTCAGGTTCAGGAAACATGAAAAGCTGTGGCTTTTCTATCTGTGAACAAAGTTGCTGCCCACTTGTCTGTTACAAACAGATACTGTATCTTTGCCCCCGCCATCCCCACGTCCACTCCACCCTTCCTTTGGTGGCCTCAGTCCAGGCTTATTTATTTTTGTGTTGCTGAGCGTGGGGAATTGGAGCCCATCACATGTCTGACCATGTCTGTTAGCCTGGGACTACTGAGCTGTCTCAGTGTTGAGGCAAACAATGTGAAGCTAACAGCAGAGAGACTGTATAACTACTGTAAAGTAGAATTATCTGGGTCACAGAGTCACTGAGGTCACACTATGCAGTGTATGTCATAATGGGTTAATAAGCACCTGTTGCTGTGAAGCAGCATGAGGACAAACAGATGACAGGAAGAAGAGTCAATCAAATCCCAGTGTGACAATGAAACCTGGTCTTCATTTCAGCTTGAATATCATCGTTACATCGCTGATGGCCATTGTGGCAGTGAGTCAACCTGGTGGGTGACTCCACTTCCACTTGGGGGCTTAGCCCTTTGAGAGTCTACTCTCCAATCTCTAATAACCACTCCAAAATGAAGAGTGGCCAAAATAGTAGCTTGGAGAGCTAAATCAGTTGAGTGAGCTTGGTCTGCTACGCCCAGTGGGCCCAAAGGAGACCACGGCCGAGCTGCACCAGAGAGGAAACACCAAAAGCAGTGCGACAGGATGCGGAAGCCGGGCGAGCTAGGCTAAAAACTGCTAATCCATACAAACCAGCAGTTCCAACAATCATGCTGGCTAATGTTTGTTCTCTAGACAGCAAAATGGATTATATAACCCCTACTATCAGTGCTGGTCATTCACATGCAGCAGCTGTCAACATTGAACTAAAACATGCACTTTCTCTCTAAATGCACTGTGCTGCTAACTGTTCTTTCTTTTTCACTCTTGGGATTTATATGTTTTTATCATTTTTAAGGGATTTTTTAGATACATATTTTAATCCTTTTTGTTGTTTTTGCACTGCTGTGGCCTGGAAGGAACAGCATTTCGGTTTTTGTGTGTGTATGCAAGCACACAAGAAAATGACAATTAACTAAAGCTTGAATCTTGAATCTAGAAAGCTGTTTTTGCATTAGTCTGCTGAAAGTGGCAAGAGTTTAAAATTTGGACCTATGAGCATGATTTGTGATATCACAGCTCAAATTATCTCAAAGAGTGGTTCCCAAACTTCTCCTGTCATTTACCCCTTCACACCCATCCCATATAAATGAATTGCATCTCTATTAACACAAAATAATATTGAGGAAATTAACAAAAGGAGTCAAAAACAAGTTGAATGAAATAACATGAACTGCGTGGTTCTTGTGTGCAAATAAAATCCAAAGCAAGATATAGGCTTTTTGATATTTTGAATGTGTCTGATGTGGCAATGGGGCACTGAGTGAACCTGAAAAAGTGAAATGACTAGATGAACGGAGAACTACCGCCGCTGCTATTACTATTACTAGTAGTTATGGTGGTTGTCTAACCTGCGATATCACACATCTCTGCGTCTGTGGCATTTTTCAGAGCCTCCTCGAGCTCCGGCTCCAGTGTCACCTGCTCATGCTCAGGGATCTCCGCCGCTGCCTTGGGCACAAAGGTTTTTCCTGGAGATAGAAATAAAGAACAGATGAGTAAAGAGATGAAAAGTAGGGCAAAACAGACAGAGACGATCAGGAATGAGACAGGAAGGAAGAGAAGTTTTGTTGTAAATAGATGATGGAGAGAAGTGAGAGCTGGATAGAAATAAGCATTTGAAAAAGCCAGACAGAGTGAGAGGAGAGAGGATTTAGTTTGTTGTTCCAGTATTTTAGAAAAAAGTAATTTTGCAGTGATGATTGACATTTTTGATGTTTGTATTCATGTGTAGTCTGCAAACCAAAATTTCCGAAAGCGACATCTGACATAGAATTAAAGATCTTAATGGGATTTCTGCGAGCTGAAAGTCTCAAGCCATAAATTTGTCTCTGTTTTGGTAAAAGCTCTGTTCGGATCATGTTTCCCAAAACACGAGTAAGCCCGGGCTTATCACGGATTTGTGGAGCAACTCTAATAAACTTAATTTTCCACTGGAGCCAGATTGTGCTTTCTTTTTTTTTTTTTCTTTGTGCTGTGCTCATTCATCTTCACAGTTTTTGTTCTGAAAAACCCTAATTTTAGACAGAACCTACATATGCCCGTTCTATTATTATCAGTTTCCATTCATTAGATGAGTTGCACAGGAACTGCAGCACAAATGTTCTCAATTAAGTCATTTTCCTGGTATAGATCGGACATGTCAGCCTGTGCGACTATGATGGAAATGGCCTCAAAACTCAATGAGCTGCAAAAACCCTGCACAGATCTGAAACTAAGAGCCAGTGCAGCTGTGCAGCGGTGCATCACAAAGTGCAATACTGTAACAGCTATCTGATGACAAAGAAAAGACCTGTGGAGATTTATGTAAACAGGTTAACAGCTATTGTGACCATTCAATACATATATACTGTAATTCTTTAATAACATGCCTCTAATGTTGTCTGCTTGCGCACAAAAAGTACAAAATTGTTTTTTCCACCATTAAAGGATCATGTGGTTTATATTTCTGTATGTGTTACTCATAAAAATCCTGCCTTCAACAAGAATTAATGCAAAAGTAAATTTGCTATGTTAAATATAATGTGACAGTTCTTCCCACCTTTCTTCTCCCCAGTGAAGGGCACCAGGTCTTCCCTGTCCGGGTGCTCCAGGGCCTCCTTCTCCAGGTACTGGGTCAGAGCGTCACGGTCATATGGCCCCGTCGGGCTCTTCTTCGTCTGGTCACGCTGCCGCAGACCAGCTGGCAGCATGGCATTCTGGGAGAACAGGAGGTCAAATGTTATGTTGATGTGGCATTAAGACTGGAGAACAGGGAGAGACGGGATCATCGTTTTAGTGCCCGGGTGGATTAAATGAGAGTAGAAAGTGAGCAAAGTGTTGCCACATCCAGATCTTTTCATCTATCATTAGAAGATGGAAAACACTTCGGCAATAATTTCTTTGATTACTGAAATTAGTTTTTATTTGACTGCAATAACCAAGTAACACCACTCTGCAGTGGGTATACCAGTTTAAGCTATGTACATAACTGTGAGGTAATTTTTAAATCTGTGGTTTTTCATTTCGTTATGTGCATATTATACACAATAAGTTTTGGTTTCTCTCCCAGCTCTCTGTGGCACTTGGTTTCCCAGAGTAATCAGACATAGTTTGAGTGTCCCACAATGCACAGCAACATTACATCACATAGGTCACACGCTGTAGGTGCACTTTGCGAGAACACTGGCGACAAATGTGAGCTGATTTTTAAGTTTCAGAATTAAAAACACTGAAATCTAAGATGTAATTGAAGAACTTCTGCTAGACAGGTTGTCGTTGAAAGGAAGAAAGGCCTGAAGCACTTTCTTTCATTATTTTAATTACAGAAAGTTTGTAGTGGCAACACTTCCTTTTACTGGCTGCAGGGGCCTTTCTTTGCTCACTTCTTGTGTCCATTACAAATGTAATCACTGGTGGGTTCACTGAAAGGAAGACATCATTGCAGGAAAGTCTAACTGAAACTTCTTGTTTTTGATGTTCTGTATCCTGCAGGTTTTTGTTCCTCAGACAGTGGTATCAATTAGCTGCAGAACAGACTGATTGACCACCTGGAGGAACAAAAACATGAAGGATTTAAGGACCTCAGGCATCAGATCTGACCACTAAGGCCTTGTGGCATTAGAGAAAGTGATCACAAGTCAACTGCCTGGCAGGTTAAGACTAATCGAGCACTCCACCGTACCTCGGGGTCCATCTCCTGCAGCTCATACTCCAGCTGATCCAGCTCCTCGGCGCTGAGGCCCTTGAGGATGGCATCCTCGTCAATGTCCCTGGGATCCGACATGGCTCGTGAGGCTCTGGCTCACATACACACACACTCACTCATACACACTGCTACGCACCCTTGGGTGGGATGGCACTGTGGGAGAGGAGAGAGGAGACAGAGAGGAGGGGTGATTCACAATGAGAATGATTTTTTGTTTGTTTCTTTCTTTCTTTCTTCTTGTGTTCTTGGTGTGACATCCAAAACATCCCTGATCATTTAGTACTTAAGGACTGAACTGAATCTGCACCCTAACCTCTGTTCATGTATCAAAATTCATCATGACTTGTGACTAGTGAGTTGCTGTATTTTTTTTTTCATGTCAAAAACCCCTAAAGTTTGAATGTATTTGGAACAATTTAATGTAATTATAGTGATATTTTATACATTTCATACATTAACAGTATATTTGCTTTAAACAAACTGTGGCACCTGTTGATGCAAGACAAAAAGCTGACATATCTACATATTGTAGCGCTTCACATTGTATTGTACAGTATTGTTTTGTTTCATTTCATACCGTATGAGCATCATATACCATATTCTGCAGTATAAAATTGCCTCGTAATGTACAGTACTGTTTTGTATTGCACTGAAAGGTATAGTATTGTATAATATTTGTTTCATACCATTTTTTAAATCGCATTGTATGATAATGTACACTATTTTATTGTATAATATTGTATATTGTATCATTACATAACAATATTGTCTTGTACCATATCATAAAGTATTATATGTAATCACATCACATTGTACAGAATCATGTTATATGATATCATATGTTATCTTATCGTGTTTGTCATTTATCATTTATGATATTGTACATATTTTATTGCATTTTTTGTACAGCATCATATTGGATTATTTCGTATTGTATTGTTTTGTATTTTCTGTATTGTATTGTATTGTTACATACAGTATTTTATCATATTGTATCATATTGTTTCATTTAATTTCCTATCACAGTTGTTTCATATTGTATATCACATCAAAACAGAACACACAATATTTTGTCGTATAATCTTGTGTCATATTATATTATACCGTATGTTATTGTTTCTATGCTTAATGTACAGCATCGTACTGTATCGTATCACATCATATTGTACCAAGTTGTATCATATCATATCAAGTTTGTATCGTATCGTAAATAGAAGAAGTTTGAGCAACAGACTGCTGCTTGATAAGACACAGTCCTACGAAATTTCTAGTAAACAGATAACACAGCAGATGGAAAACATGAAACCTCCGATTAGAATATTCAAAAACCAAACCTTTTTATGCACACTCAATGATATTTTACCTGGGAACCCCCTGGAATCCTCTCATGGACCACTGGGGCTCCCTGACTGTGAATCGCCGTCCTTGCCAAATAGTTTTATTGAGCTTATCAGCTGCTCTATCCAGAGCACTTCAATAATGTGGTGACGATAATAATAGATGCATTTCCAATAATACATCTGCAAAACTCAGAAGGAGAAAGTCTGTATAAACATGCTGCAGCAGCTTCCATCACATGCTTACGTGAGCCTTATTTTCATCTTAAAAACACATGAGAGGTGAACAACAAACCGCTGATGCCCTGCGGTTTGAAAGGCGAAGAGGCGGAGAAGTGAAGAAAGTGAAGGAGAGAGAGAGAGAGAGAGAGAGCAAGGTCTTTGTAACTCTAAACCCTTAGCTCACCACACAGCAACTAAGAATAGCAGAATGAGAGAAGAGAAGGGTGGAAAGTGCGATCCCTTATTTATCATTGACGGACACTCGTTCATACAGTAGTGGACCCACCCGAAGCTTATCTACACCCAGTGATGAAAAGCCACAAACACCTAAAGACAAATATAAAAACAGTCTCTTGATACAGCAAAGAGCAGTGAGTTCAAACTACACCACAGGGCCCTCAAACGAGGAAATACCACAACGATAGCATACATATACCTCTGGGTCAAAGTATGAGTAATGCAGCTATCAGGTTTGAGGTCCAATGTTTTCATTTTCAGTCCAAATTTCATCCCAACTTGGCCAGAGAAGAAAACCCATCACGGTCCGGGTCAGAATGTGGTTTCATGCAGCCAATCTGCTTGTACAATGTCAGTAACAGTTAACATCTGTGATGGCAACAAGAGTTCAAGAACTTTACAGAAGATGGCTTTCTGCATCAGTATATAATCATGTGTATATTGGATTGATTAAAGGGATTTTGAGTCATGTTCAATGTGTACAACAAGTAGGAATTCCATCAGCACAACTTTTCTTCAACTACATAAACATTTGTTACCTCTGCCAGCCCCTACAACAACCTCAATAATATTATCTAGTAACTGGATTTAGTATTGAAGAGGCAATTCTCAATAAGGAGGAGAGAGCTATTCTCATCAGGACAGAAAGCCCAGAAAAGTGTCTCATGAAATGGTAATACACAGCTGTCTTAAAGCTACTGAAAACTTTCCAAAATATTGGAATTTCCACTGCAACAGAATTTACTTTGTGCTATTCCAGTGAATCTGCACAGTAGAGTTATGGATGTATATGGACATGAATAAAATCTCTTAGCCAGATATGAGAGCATCATCAGCTCCACTGACATTGACTTAGAGGTCGGCCATGTGAGTCAGAAGTTTTGTTTGAGATTTTCCATTCAAATTAAGTTAATTTGAATGTAGGTCTTCCAGATGTGAATCAGAACTACAACCTGTCTCTCTGCTGTCAGTCTCTCAGCTTTCCACATGAATGCTGCTTTATTATATAAAGAGCAAATTTCAGCATCTGATATAGTAATCAAGGAGTAACTGGTATGACCACAAACCTGGAGATATATTATACTAATACTGAAATTTCTGTGTCCTGTCTGTGGCCCTTCAAATGAAAAACTGAATGTAAAGTAAAAGTGAATCAAGACAGCAGGTGTTGTTACTTTGAGGTTGTGGTGTCAACAGATCAAGTCAAAGACTTATACAGTAGAGCATAAGGTCCTGACATACCACAACCAAATGATCAGGTTTCCTTGACAACAGTACAGAAGCTCGGTCGCCATGGGAATGGTACTCCAAAACGATTCCAGGACCTATGATAACCCTGCAATTAATGAATGTTATCAGACATGCTAGGCTTGGACACTCTATTCTATTCTACTCTGTTCTGTTCTGTGTACCTTGCATTGCTTTGCTCCAGTGACACAAACACCATGTAATTATAACCTTGTTCGTCTCAAGGTAACGTCTGTTTGGTTGGATTCACAGATCAGATTACACTATATTAGAGAGGACACACACAGACACACACACACATGCATAATGTAGATACTCCCCATGACTGTCTGTACTCACATGCTTAACACCGTATGGCTGGTGAAACAATACCTTCAATGAATCATGTGCATATTTAAAATATGCAGTATTTTTCTCTGAGCCTAAAATTTTGAGACGTGTACTCTGAATTTATATCAGAGAAACACTTTTAAAGAGGACACATCATGCTCATTTCCAGGTCAGGTTTCAGGTATTTTTACTCTGGGGCTCTACTGGAATATCTTTCATCATTATTTACAGTTCAAAAAAGCAGTTTTTAGCTCCTGTATCTTTAAGATCCCCCCATCCTAATGAGCCCACTCTGTTCTGATTGGCCAGCTTCAGGAAACTTCCACCAGCTCCAGAGGCTACGTAAATAAACAATAGTAGTCGGATTTTGCTTCTTTTTCTCTTTCTGTACTTGAAATAAACTTCTCAGATACATCTGTACATGTTCAAACTCGAATCTGATCCGAAATATGTGAGTGGAGAACATGAATAACCTTAGCAACTAAGACTGGGGAAGTAGAGGTAACTTTGCTAACGTAGCGTTCATAGCAAACTGAAGCCCTGGATTTTGATTTGAAGGCTAAATTCTACATATGCTCACCTCAAGAATTTTGACCATGTTTAACATAGACATTCAACAGTATTACAATATAAAAATGTCCGAAAATTACAAAAATCATGTTATGTCCCCTTTAATTTAGTAACTGCAAAGTCATTACAGGTACTGGAATCATTTTCCATGGCGACCAAGCATCTGTACTGTTGTCAAGTAACAAGTCTACAGTTCAAGGCAGTTTCTTTGTTAGAAATAAATTATAATAAGATGCTCAACTTTTCCTATCCAGTACAGTAGTAGATACTCACTCTAGATTAGAATATGGACACAAAAGGGCAGCATCATGTTTCAGCTTTCAGCAACGATCCAGTTGATTTAAATTCTAAACATCTTTGATCACATTAGCAGAGAAAAAAGTATTCCTGTATCAGGGCTTCTTTTAACTTTATTTGCTGGAATACAAATCAACTAATATGAATGACAGAAATGCAAAGCTTTGCAGAGATATAAAAAGAGAATGCAAACCCCTTATTTAACTACAGTAAGAACTAAAACTATAAAAAACACCTGTTAAAAACATGTTCCTTAATGCCTAACAGCTTCTTATCTGCTCTGTGTGGCTCTAATGTGTAAAGCCAATGACACAAACACGGGATCACACTGAGTGTTGAGGAAGATGGAGGAGATTTAAAGGATGAGGAGAAGCTGAAAACACACCACCTCAACACATCAAGTGCCACCCCTGGCACCAATAAGAAGCATCACGATGCAGCTGGTCAATATAGTAGTTACCTAGACGTAACTCAAGTTCTATGAGTACAGCACAGGACAATGAAATGCCAATGGGTGAGTTGTAGGGGTGTAATGTTATGTGTATTTGTCCCGAACCATCATGGTACAGACGTTACGGTTCAGTGCATGCAGTCGTATACACTGAATATGCTCTGTGAACCAAACAATGATCATGTAGCATTCCTACATCCATGTAATAGTTTAAACTACAGTGAAAAGCAAGCAACCAACTAGTAACCACTGTAGTTTGGCCAACATTGTATTGAAGTACAAAACAACTTTTTCTGTGGAAAAAAAATATGTTTTTTTAGGGGCAGCACATCAATGTGTGCCTAGCCGCCGGTGTGGGGGTTGTAGATAGAGAATAGGGGCAGGTGTTTTGACACGCACTGTTTTGTGGTGGTTATGGCCTGAAGGAGGCTCAGGACAAGGTTGAGGATAAATCTATGTAGACTCAACTCACTTTTTGTGCGGGATGAAAGGTTTTACCACCATTTTCAAGCTGGAAGACTCTTAAGCTGAAAACACACTGCCGCCACAGCGCCGCGATTAAGCTAGCCTAGTTGGTACTCACCTGTTGCCAAAAACCTCAAAGTGACCATCAGTCGCTTCCCTGTACAGATGAAGTCCCTGTGATTAGTATTTTGGCATCTTATAAGTGGTGTAACCTTTTCCAACAGCCTGTAGTACTGCTCTGGTGCGAATCAAGAGAAGATTACAAAACAAAATCCGTCTTCATTTTCCAGCTCACGACAAAGATGAAAAGCTCCCTTGTGTTGTCCTGCTCCAGATTTTCTTCCAATATGTCTTGCTCTAAATTACAGTAGATGTCCTCTTCACTTTCCATTTTGACTTTTTGTCAACTGTTTGACCTGTTAAGTTTGGTCAACTGTTTTGTTTGTTTTGTTCGATCAGGGTGCCATGAGCAGCTAGTTTTCAAAGAAACATTTTAGACAACTGCCAACATTAGAATGTTCCCTGTTGTTGGAGAATGTTTGATTGATGTGCCATGGGCTTTACAGTACTCATTACTGAAAAAAGTAATAACATTACTGGAACATGTTACAAAGTAATGCATTACTGCCCAACACTGGTTGTCAATCATACATTATACTATATTTTTACAAGGTTATTTTGAAGTGGCATCAGTCAAACTGTGATAGTCTTGTGTCCATTAGGATAAATGAAAAGAGCAGAACAGATACCTCTTGTGCCTGCAGTAATTTGTGATTTCCAAACTGGTTTCATAAGTGACCTTAAAGAAAGAGGAGACTCTAGTCATATATCTTGAGACAAGTTAAAAACAAACCTTTTTCAATCGGACCAATACTATATAATTTTGTTTATCTCTCTCTCTTTGTTTATCTTTATCTCTTATCACTGTCAGTATATTGGAGTTTTCTCCCTGACATTAGATGCCATTGTTTTCGCAGATTTGAGCTAGTATTGCAGAAACATTTGTCTGGAATTCTCTATCCTAAATCTAGTTTTGGCATTTAAATGTTGAAAATGAGTAATAATTAATATCAGCCATAACCTAAACCTTTCCTTTTATAGTTTCTCAGTGTTTATACTTCATTTAAAGGTCCTATATATAAGAATTGTGAAGCAATTTACATGTATTAATCTTTTTTTTATTGCCAATGAGTAATACCTTCCCCTACTTTCTTTGTTGTCTGTAACAGCCTGTGGACTGATTTCTGTGTGAAGGACGGTTTTCTGTGAGCCTTACCTCTCTCCCACTAACATCAACAAACAACCAGCATAACGACACAACACAACACAACAAAAATGGTCCTATCTGACTAGAAACACCCTGCAGATATTAGTTCTCCAGCTAATGAGACAGCTAGCTGCCTCCGTCAATCACCACCAAGCAGCAACCTCTGGGGCTGAAAAATGAAGCCAATGCGGAAGTGCCAAAAACTGCAGTTCCTTGAATGGCCACTTGAGGCTCAAAAAGTGAGTCAATCCCCATAGACCCCCATGTTAAAATGCCCTACTTTACAGCAGAAATAAACATGTTTACAGCCTGGTACAAAAAATGGTTTTGGTCTCTATAGCTAATTTTTCATGACAACTGTACAGGGGGTGAATTTTTTTATAACTCACCCGTTTAAATTTTATTGAGCTGTAAAGTTATGCATAATGATGGACATGGCTGCTTTGAGTGACAGGTCCGCCAGCTGCTTGGTGGCTTGTTTCAGCCATTTGGCTCACCTATTTGCCCATTTTGGATTGGCTGGGAGTGAGGCGAACTCAGTCACTGCCAAGATGGCGATGGCCAGAGTGGCTCACTTTGAGCTTCAAAACCGCTCTTCAGAAACCAATAGGTGACATCACAGTGACTATGTCCATACTTTATATAGTCTATGATCACCACACATTTCACAACAAAACACTCCCGCAATGACAAATCGTCCACTCCTGAGCATACACATCTAAAACACTATTATCTCAGAAAAGGAGCAGAAAACAAGCTCCAAAGTGATAACAGAACATAGCTTACCCCTTTTGTTTTTTCTGTTGGTGGTCCAAAGGTTGTAATAAGCACACATTTCAAAACAAAACCGCAGCATGTTCCTCCCCGGCCACAGCTCACTGAGTCTACCGGTGTTTGGTAAACACAATTGGTAAAAAAAAGTTGGCGGTTTGCGGGTTGGGTCAGGTTCAGGTGGTTGATTAACACATATTTTTGCAGGTTGGGCGGTGCGGATTGGCTCTCAGAGTAAGCACAAGCATGAGCAACAAGATGCTGACTGCAGCTCAGTCACCGGTGTCACTAATGAGAAGGAATTTCTGATTCTTACATATAGAAGCTTTAATGCAAAGAACAGTCTGTGGTTTGCCCGCAGACAAGCCTTTGAGCCTCGCTCATTGTTCTGAGCTTACAGTGAGGGCTACAGACTGCATATCAGCCTGCCAGTTAAAGACTCGAAAAGCTTAATACTTTTATACACAGTTTTATCAAAGGTTCATGTTGACTTTGATTTGGGATTCCATGAAATTATATTTCCTGTTTTAGATTTTTACAGAGAGGTACGAATCCAAATTAAATCAATATTTTACATATTTACAGTCCTGGGGAATATTTGTCGTCAGCTTTGAAATATACAATAGGTAAGACATGAACAAATACAAAGACTAGCAGATAATACACTCTTGAAAACTGAACAGCAAGAGTGAACTTTGTGTTTTCATTTGTTTTGACATTTAATTTGGCACATTCCAGGAAGCCTCTGACCACACTGGAAACAGACTGGACTGAATGTGCATCTGTCCCCAGCAGTCCCAGTGGGAATTCTATATGAACCAAAACAAACTGGGAGTGGAGGATGGTGGTGGCTGTCACCTGCCGCTGCCAGCTGGCTCTGAATGCTTCTTTTTCCAGTCAAAATCTCAACCATCTCCTGCACCTGCAGCTGCTCTCTTTATGGAAGCGGTGACATGAGTTGAGCCTGGTATGTCTAACTTTTATTGAGTTTTGATTAACGACAGCTTATTGCATCTCAACCACTTTTACTATGTTCAAACTGTAACTGAAAGTATGCTAGTTCCTCACATGTGACACAGGTCTGATGTCGGGTTTGACAAGAACAAACAAACAAGTTCTGACCTGGAACAAGTTGTACAGTCAGAGACATTCAACCTACATGTGACTCCTTAACAAGTCAGATTAGAATTTCTCTTCATTACTCCAACAATGAGCAAATGTTATTCTCCTGAGATTAATGTCATAATCACAACTATCCAGGACAGTGAGGAACAAGAAGGGACAGAGAGACAGACAACTCAGATTTAATGAGAAGCCTCAATTCATACAAAACCTGAGAGCTAAAGCTGTGACGAAAATGCAGTGAATAAAATTAATACTGAATACTACAGAGCCCCCCTGGGGTTTGCTGGGGTAAATCGCGTAAATCTGTGCGCACATTTTATAAACCGTGCTCTCAGATTCATTATTCGTGCCCACAGATTTGTAAACCATGCACACAGATTTGTAAAATGTGCCCACAGATTTGTCCTTCGGACAAGAAACGCTTTTCTTCAGAGACGAAGGACCTTCATGCATGGAACATTTCAACGGCAACGGCATCTGCCAAGAAAGTCCAATTTATCTAGATTCAAAGGTAGATTTAATGCTATATTGTGTTGTGCATTGGATGTTTCACAGCTTTCATCGTGTAACATTGTATTTTTGTGCTTTTCACTCCAAAACCAACCTTTCAGTTTGAGGCTAGCGTGGAAGCAGCTAACGTTAGCTAGTCAGGCTTACTTGTTAGCTAAACTTTGTGTCACTAGAGACTTCAATTTATGGTGCAATTGCTTGTCTTCAAGGTAGATTTAATGCTATGTTGTATTGTGTTTACATTCATGGTATAAATGAGTTAACTGGACCCTCTTCAGTCATATATGTAAGAATTAGAGGTGTTTTGACATGCATTGTTGGTTTATTAAGATCTAGTGTGGTCTTTGTGTTCACAAATGTGTATATTACCAGCAATGGGTTTGTGCATGCAGACTACAAAGTAAAGAAATGTTCTAAATAATGTAATGGATGTCATGTGTCCCTATTTGACAGGTGTGAGACCTCCATTGGTAGGTTGATGCATAAACTCACCCTCTGACTGCACCAGGATAACCTGTAAACAGCCAGGGGGAAACTATCAGATGGCAAATAGAGAGTAGAGTCCATCATTTAGACAGTGACACATTTATGTTGTTTTGGCACCAGCATGTTTCATTTGAAATAAAACAATGACTGAAACTGAGAGTGCTGACTTGGTTTTAAGTAGTTTTGTGTTCACATCCATACTGGGTAAACAGTGAAGCAACTGTAGCCCCCCTTTTTAGGTCATTTTAGGACAATGCAGGAGGAGGATTATCCTAAATGTACTGCAAATGCTGCCAGGGAGTTTTTTTATGACCCAGCAGTGGGATGTTCTCCACTGGCAATGTCATTCACCTGACCTCAGTCCAGCTGAGCAGGTGTGTCACTCACCGAAAATCAGACCAAAGGCAAAAGTCCAGTTTCCAGCTCAGGTCTGGCATAGAATCACCAGGAGAGATATAAGTGTCCTCTGGGATCAATCAATCAATGACTGAAAACAGTTTGACACCAAATATTATATATCATTACTAAAGTTTGTTTTAATTGGTCAAATGATATTTGATCTACTAAAATTGGAGAACTTTAGTCACAAGTAACAACTAAAGCTATAATTCCTACGCTGTTCACACCATCAAAGTGAAGAGGAAAGATTAAGCTCATAGACATTTATTTTCTTTATGCACTGCTATGTCTTTATTTAAACCTAATATTAGAAACTCTTTCCAATATAATGCACTCCAGTGCACCACTACCACCCACTACAACCTCAGTAATAAATAAGTAGAATTATCACCTGTCTGACAACGTGAACAACAACTGAAAATGAATTTAATTGAATTTAAGTACTGTCTTTTAATTTACTGGATGATTAGACACGATGGTTTATCTCAGTACAGTTGATGTACAAATGTATTAATTCCTCGTCATCTTGTTTTTGTCATATGACCTCCGTCTCCTTCAAAATAAATAAAAAGTATAATCTTTCTTTGTTGTTGAAATCTTCATCCACTTTTTCTTACAAACAGGCTGAGCGCTTCAGTGGCTCACATAACAGTCACGACTTTAGAATAGAATACTGACAACGGAGCGGTTTATGTTTCACATATTGGTGAGTAAGGGATATGTATGTATAAAAACAGATTAGTGAATTTGCAGAAAATGCAGAAAATAAAAGTCTGGTGTGACCACAGCTTTAAGATATAAAGTTTACATTGAGCTTCTTTATAATTTACACTTCCATGTGAGGCTGAAGTTCAGTTGCATTTGATCAAATCTGAGTCTATTGAATATAATATAAATCCTTTCAAATATATATTTTTTTATATCTTTGTAGGTTTTGCTTTTTTTTTTTGGTGAGAGGATTATTTGTTTAGTGTATACAATTTCTGAAAGTAGGGCAAGAGGTCATCCTTTAATCTATTTTTTTTTTGTCTGAACGACGAGACAATGAGCCAAACTTTTAAAAATGATTAATAATGTCATATAAAAACTAAAATCAAGACGGATATCCAAAGAACTAAAGCTCAAGTGGCCAGATAGACTATAGAACATTTTCACTTCATTTTTTCCAAAGGAAGCTCCAACATATCCGACTTGGCACTTCATAATACGGAAGGGTCTGGAAGTCAAGCAAATAGGGACGACTCACATCAGCCAAAGTCCATCATTCAAGCAGATTAAACCTCCATTTAATGAATATAGTGTTATATTGTCAGTGCACAGTATTTGTAATGAATGAAGAGGCAATTTAGTTCAAAAGAGGGCTAATGTAACCACACTTTAACTGCATGAGGTGTGGATTGCGTTGTCAAAAATTACAACTAACATGGCATGATTATTGCAACCATTATTGGTTTTCCATTCTCAACAATCTGTTGATGGGGTAAAGGGTAAAGTTACAAAATTATTTCATGGCTTAGTGCCTCAGTTTGATTCAGTTTGTCAGTTAACAAAGTCATTTGAAGAACACGCTGACAGTTATTTTTTTTTATTTTTAGCAAAGATGGGTGGAAGTCTGGGAAAAAGGGGGACTTATTTTGGAGATTCGTGCAGTAAAACCATGATTAAGGGCATGTGAGCTTGTATAGTTTTGTATTGTTCTCATCCATTAAACATTAATGGGAAGGAGATTGGGTAACTCCATTTGAAAAGCACTGCATTGAGGCGAGCAACAGTGAGGATTTACCCTTTAGTTTAATAAGTGGACCAAGACCATTACAAGAGTTTAGATTTCACAGTGACAAAGGTTATACTCTCATAAATGCTCTAAAATGATTTACACTCGGCTCCTGTTCCAGGGCATTTGTATTAACTAGGGCAGAAAATAAACTTTGAAGTCATCCCTCTTAGTTTTACTGCTCTTTCTTTTTTTTTTTCTTTGGGCAGAGGTGTATTTCTTCTGTAATAGTAGCAGGGGTGGAGAGGCTTTTTAAATGACCAGACCAAGTCTTCTTTCTGCCACCAGATTTGTCACCATCCACAGGTCGCCTTCTCCACGTCTTACCGCCCAAGTGTAACATTCCATATCAGCCCTCAGCTTAATTTTAGCTTCACAAGTCAGCTACTTCCAGCCGTGTGAATCCTCCCCGCCTTAGGTTCCTTCAGATTGTGTCAGAGGAACCATTTTGAGGCCCCCGTGAACATCTTGACTGCATAGACTTTGCACCCAACGAGAAGTTTACAAGTTTGATTTCATAATATTTTAACAAAAGACAGCGCCAGTTTGCACCTCCTGCAAGCCCCTGATGCAATTATTCAAAAGAGGCAATACGTGGAAATGTTTTTTAAGACACAGAGACATATTTGTCACATTGTCACAAGGCCACCCACCTTATTTTTGTATCACAAAAAGACAATTTGATCAATTCAGATATACAAATGTCAGGCACTAATGGGTCTTAGCTGGAGGGGATGTACAGGCAGAGGGCAAACTTAACCCTCCCGGTCTCTAAACTCTACAGCCCACTGAGACAACATCTCCAAATCCCCTGTGACGAATTAACTGCACAACGATGGACAGCTATTTGAAAGCTTAACCCCTCCACATACCATACTGATAGCTTCATTTGAGTGACAGTATTTCGTTCTTTTGGCTGGCCCTTTGCAGAAGCTGCAGCTGGGAAAAAAGAGCCTTCCATAAAGTGACATAAATTGATCATTTCAGCCTGAAAAGTTCACTATCAAGTCACCAAACTTCTGCACAGAAAGACTTGAGTTTTGGACAACAATTAACTCATATGTCCCACATTCATGCTGCAACTTTGTCCTATTCCACAAACCCAGAATCTCACAAGAAGCTCTGGCTTGAAGAAATGAAGCCCCCCAAACAGGCAACCCAGAGGGAAAGATTAAAGTGTTGGTCAACCCCGGCGTGCTGGCGAGATCCCCCCAAAACACACACACAGCGACAGAGAAAGAAGGAAGCAGCCTCACACCTACCTTCACAGAAGCGCAGTGCTGAAGCCCCTCGGCAAGGCAGAGCCTACAGTTAGAGACCGGAGAGAGTTGTACCCCCACCCCCCACTCCACCTCCCAACACCCCCCCTCCTCTCTCTCTCTCTGTCTCTCTCTCTCTCTCTCTCTCTCTCTCTCTCTCTCTCTCTCTCTGTCAGGCTTCAGCTCTCAGCTCTGCTGCGCTGAGACAGGCATACAGACGGCACTTTGAGATGTCAGCATTTTATTATTTTGGCTGAGAGAGATTGGAGGGGGGTGGTAGAGAGTCACATAGGGAGGGAGAGAGAGAGAGAGAGAGAGAGAGAGAGAGAGAGACAGAGAGAGGGAAGGAGAAGTGGAGCATGTGCTCGTCAGTCATTCAATTAAAACTTAGTGAAGACATAAAGAGAAGGGCTGACATCTAGTGGTTTTTAGTTGAGTTGCACCATAAGAATGAGACACTTTTTAACTCCTCTGCACAAGTGTGATTCCCTTCTTCTCAAAGTTTTTGGGTTTCTTTTACTCTAATCTCATGCTAACAGAAGCCTTTTAAGGAACAACACTTTGGGAACACTTTTTTAGAGTTAAATGAGAACAATGCTACCATATTTGTGGATTAACTTTTTACATTTTGCTTTATTGGACAGATAACGCATCAAGATATAATAATGTTAGTCAGCTTTTGTAATTATTTGTAATTAATATACTGTTTTGCTCCCCTAATACTGTTATTTTTGGAAGTGATGTTACAGCTCATGATGCGATTTTATACTTATAGTTTATAGTTCATTGCTTTTGATTGGATGGCTACAGATCCTAGCATTAAACTCTTTACTGGCTAAGACATTATAGCTACGTTTTAATGGTGCAGTCTGACATCACTAGTTTAAAACTAGTAGTTGAAGGAAGGATTTTACACACAAACTTAGTAAGTAATGAATTTAGGAATAGTTGTCACAACCTAATCCTGGGTCATATTTAAGTTTCATCTTTTCATCCTTTCATTTTTTAACATTCATAATATTTTTGCTCAGTGGTAAACTTTGTAATCTTCTTTTTGTTGATGCTTTCCGAGTTTCTTCTCTTGGAGTTCTTTCACTGTTTCCTCGTTCTTGACACCTTCCTTGTATTTAATGTTTAACAGTCTCAGTCAAAGCTTCCCCACCTAGTATCTCCTCTCTTGTCATTTCACTTTTGAATACAATGCTGTGGTTAAGTTGTTGGTTCGACACGTGTATGTCTACTTTCCTCTCTCATAACATCTACAAGTCTTTCATTCACCACTTTACAATTTTATTGAGCCTACTCGTTTTTTGAGCTTAGATATACAACTGTCAAATCTCTTTTATCATTTTACAGAAGCAAAAGTACTCACAGTAATTTACAGGCTTGTCCTTTGAGAACTAGCACAAGATGATGAATTCATCTGTGAGAGTAAAATGAGTGACTATTTCACTTTACCAAAACTTTGTAACATTGTAATTCCACTGTTTTCCCTGATTAACCCTTTGATAAGAGCATTGTAAGTTGCAGTCTCAAAGCCTAATTTAAATTTCTGGGTTAGGACATTTGTTTACAATACATCATCTTACATTTCCAAATCACAAATGTTTGAGTCATTGTATAGATGACTCTTGATGACCACTAGATGGCAGCATGTAGACACAAACAATGTTAATGCAGAAGCTCTGAAGTTCTTCAAATCATTGCCCTCGAACAGGCAACTGTTAATCTAATGATAAGCTACAAGTGCAAGCTGGCACAAGTAAATGTTGTAGTTGAAGCGGTGGGAACAGTCCGCCTCCACTCAAAAATATGTTTTTCTTCTTGGTCTTACAGTTAGATGTTTGAGCTTCACTGTGCAGATCGGTGTACATATATCCAGAGTTTGACACTTGAAGGCTGTTTTCACATTTGTCCGCTGAAAGTGGAAATTTTCTCTTGGCTCATGAAAACCTGATTTTTAGGGGTGGGCCTATGATTGTGATTTGTGACATGACAATTAGTTTGGTAGCCAATCTTGGTCCAATATTCAACTTACAAGTGTGATGTGGAAAGACAGGAATGGACTTTTCAGTGAAGTAGGAGACATCTTATGTCCAACAGTTAAACTTCAAAAATGAAATATACATGCATATTCATATATTCTGGATTTTTAATGAAGGGGACATTTAAAGTGGTAATTATACTTTTTTGTGGAATAACCATATCAGACACCCATTATTGTCCCAAGCAGAGTATTTGTACATATTGTCTGGAGGGGATCTTTAAGCAAAAGAAGTAATACTACAATGCATAATTACTCAATTACAAGAGGAAGTTCTGTATGCAAACTTATACTTAAGTAAAAGTACAAAGTTTTATCAGCAAAATGTACTTCAAGAAACATTTTGGGAGCAGTGACATCCTGGAGTCTTGTTGTCACCATGAGGTTGCCATGTGACCAGCAAAAACTCATGTATGTAAACCTTTGGCTAGCTGTTTCCCTCTGTTTCCAGTCTTTATGCTAAGCTAGGCTAATCTGCTGCTGATTGTAGCCTCACATCTTTATGAGAGTGGTATGGCTCTTCTTTTCTGACTCTGGACAAGAAAGCAAATAAGAATAGTTCCAAAAAAAAAAAAGTCGAACTACTCCTTTAGGTATAGCTGGATACTCTTTGAACTGACAACTCTTTTGCTTCAGTTTCTCATGGTGCTCTGGCTGAGAATTACCACACCTCGTCCCAACATTGTGATCTGTATGATGACATTCCTTGGCTGTGAATCATTTCTGGACACTAATCTACAAAGTCTCTCTGGTATATCACAAATTCATTATCCTGAACAAGGCTGGAAGTCCAACTTAACTGCTTTTGAAATATGGAAGCGGTCTTGCGATCGGTTTATGAACTCACAATTTTTTATACGAGTTATGTTATGTTATGATTTTATTTGTCAATTTTATGTATTTATTTCAAAAAATGCTAATGTCTGACTTATAATAATAAATAATGTTCCTTGTGACGCTTTGGATAGAAAGTGGCACATTGGCAAATAATTACCCACAAAATATTCTCTGTGTCAAAATAAAATAATAATAATAACTTTACATACTGTTGGGTAGATTAATCTATCATATGTTATTATTATGTGTTTGTAAGTAAAATCCTAATCTGACTAAGTCAATATGCTGTCAAATAAATGTTGTGATGTAAAGAAAAAAGCGATTTTCACTGTCAAATAAAATGGAAATACTCAATGAACTACCTCAAAGCTGTACATAATACAGTATTGAACATACAAATAGTACATAGCATGGACGCCTGGCCAATCCTAGTGCTTGAATGCTATGCAGAGCATGTCTTGCAATGTAAATATAACAGCCCTATAATAACATGGGAGGAAGTTTGCATCTGTATGAAAACAGGTGGTAGGTGGCTGCAGGACCGATCCTCAGGGGACTGTATAGGCTGACTGTCTGCATCCAGTCCAGTAAAGGTGGGCTCTGGAGGTTGGTGGGATGGTGGTAGACATGCTTCTGCAGGTGGGGGCAGCGGTTGTTCAGGAGCATGAAGGAGGGGTGGTGCTGCTGTTGCTGCTGGTGGGAGAGATGCTTCTGAAACAGGCGCTGGAGCTTCTTCTGCTGTGCCGCTTTCAATCCCAAATGAAATCCCAATTACTGAGGGGGAGTCCTCTCCAACAGTGTCCAAAACCAGTGAAGAGTATGGCCCCATATCTGGCTTTGGTCCACCTCCTGTTAGGACATGTCATAGAAATCCTCAACTGCCTGCATTTTAAGGTCGCTCCACTTCTTCCTCACTTCTTTCACATTCTTTGTTTTGTTCATATTTTGAGAGCAGGATGATTATTTCTTCATGTGTGAAGTTTTTTTTTTCTTGGTGTACGATCAGACATGGCCAAATCCCTGAAACAGTACACAAAGTAATGTCAACATAGTAATTTATTACACTATGTTATAGCACTAGCACTGAACTTGAAAGATTGACGTTATAGTGTTGGCGAGCAAATATACAGGGTTAGATAACTTTCTAATTAACAGCTACTAATTTATAACAGTTTTTGCCAGTGTGGGCTATCATTATGTGTGTGTTACATCACAATTTCATCTCAAACAGTGTACCGTTACGTTACCCTATGCTGTAGTTGACGGTTTCACCACTCAATATCACCGTTGTTATTTTTCACTAGCTGTAGCTGTAGACCAAGGTTGTAAGTCAGTTAACATCTAATCATAATGTTAACTCACCTTTTTGTTGCTGTTTGGTGATTGACGTTAAGTGTTGCAGTATTGATAAAGAGAATTTACTTTAATTTCTTAAAGTTGGAAAAAACTTAAAACAACAGTGGATTCCTCAATTTGTACACCTGAATTTCTTATTTTAATATGTTGCAATACATATTAATACACAAGTAACATTTTATATTCAAAAAAATAATCCGCAAGATCATAAGTCAGATCACACTGAAGCATAAATTGTAAGCAAATTTATGACCCTCTGCTGGTCTTTATCCTTAATACCAGTGTTTCCAGTTCAAAGGTTTACAAGCAGGATTAAAAACAGCAACAGTAAATCTCAGTGTCAATTACACTATCACTTCCTCCAGGAAATACACGTGACAATGGTTCTTCAGTTACAGATGGCTTTATTTCTCATCATCATCACCACCATAAATCGCTATGAGCCACCGTCGAACTGTTCAAATAAACATTTGTACAGAATAAAGAAACATTCTCATCACACACAGACTGCAAATTCATCTGCGTGATGCAACACAACATGTGAACAAACAAACCTCGCTGGCTGCACACAACCGAGAGGGAATGAGTCCACTTGACCAAATAAAATCTTGAGAAACAAAAATATAGTCTTTCACAAAATATCTTTCTTGAAACAGAAACATAAATCTTCAACAATGCAACAATGTTGCTCTTCTTGAACTTAACAACTTCTAAGTTTTTCTTACTTCTCCTGCTTCATGTGTTTACATGCCCCTCTTGCGGGCGTATTGTAACAACAAAAAATGTCCAAAAAAAAAAAAAAAAAAAATGTAACAAAAAAAAAAGACATAAATAATATTTAAATAAATGCACATTACAATAAAACAACAAAGATCAATGTTGAGAAGTTAGTTTTTACAGTTTGTAAGTGCGCGAAGCCTGACAGCCAATGGGAAACTAGTATGTTCTGTGTCTTTGGTATAAAATTGAATCAAACTGTTTCCTCTGATCCATCTGCTGAGCTGTAAGTTTTCTGAAATCCACCACTGGACCGAGTATAAATCTTGTTTAACAGGCAGAGAGTGAATGAATAAACAGCCAGTACAGATATAGCTGCTGCTGTCAGTCCCAGTACACAGTAGAGGCCGATCCTTTCCCGACTCGCTGTGTTTGGTCTCTCAGGTTCAGGCCAATCCCTCGCTGCTGTAAAAAATACACCGAACACATCTGTGTCATTCATGTGAAGAAACAACATTTCACTAAAGAAAACTAAATAACCACAACACATTAAGTTGGAACATATTTCATAGTTCTGCTGAATCATCTTACCAGTGACATTGAGTCGGCCTTTTCCTCTGTTCCAACCATAATCTGTTCTCACTTCACACAGGTACAGACCCGAGTCATCAGTCCTGATTCTGGACACATGAAGTCTGATTCGTCCTTCTCTGAGGGCGTCTTTGTCACACTGAACTCGTCCTGCAAACTGTCCATCCTGAAACTCTGAGACCTCAACACCCTCATATAGATGATACAGGACCAAGAGTTTAACATCAGTTAACAGTTCACAATTAATTATAAGTACGGTGGAGGAACTGTCAGTTTTGGTTGTAAACATCCATTCCAGTGTGATGTTGTCGTTCTCCTCTGCCTGGTAGGAGGTCTCTGTCACGTTCAATACAAATGTTCCTGTTGAGGAGACAGAGAGGGAAAGTGAGGACCAGACAAACTAAGAACTTTAACATTTGAGCCCTTAAACTCCACCTATATATATTTAGAAATACAGCTGAGTGTTTAAAGATACAAGAGTATAAAAAGGTAATGCATGATGCCAATAATTAATACAATCTAATCAATAACTGAAGATAGAGGATCTTCCCAACTGTCATCTACCAGCTTTAATAGTTCTAATGTTTTCACTGACATATTTTAAAATGGAAGTCATAAAATATGTTTGTGAGGTTGAAGGTTTATTCTGTTCATCTTTATGTAAAACTGAAGGTTTAAACTAACCACAGACACAGGAGGTCAGGCTGATGAGCAGAAGGATCCTGCAGATCATCTTCTCCCTGTGAGAGGAGACAGAGGAGAGGAGTCATCAACACATGAGGTCAAAGTTCAGTCATCACACTTGTGAAAAGATAAGTCAGGCTTCATTCATGCATCACAACATGTGCTCATGTTCATCTTCCTTATTATACATGACTGACCAAAGGACTTTTAGTCAGATCTCAGTCAGTCTACAGTTTGTTCTTCTATGAATTCAGTTCAAGTAACATGTTTTTAAAAGCCTTTCTCTGTGTCTGTGTGCAGTAATGTAACTGTGCTACAAGACTGCAAGATGATTCAGGTGTAAACTGTTTCTCTTTCTTTCAACACCACTACATCCTGCAATTCTTCCTTACTTCTGTCTCCTCTCTCCTGATTCCTTCACTCACTCTGGAAATGTAAAAAGTCTTCCATGTAAAAATCGGAGTGAGGATGAAGCAGAACTTTAACACGTATGGTGATAATTACAGTAATTGTGGACAAACAACACACAGTGGGAATGCATAAGCAGTCAAGCTATCCAAACTATCAAACTGCATTAACATTACTGTCATGTAAAGGAACAGCACTAGATAAATGGGACGCTTAAAACAACACTAATGTCAATTTAAAAAACTTTAGCTTTACTGAAGAGTTTTCGCTGCTACTTCGTTGTGTTTTGTCAAACACATTATAATTTGATGCTGCATATTGTCTCTGCATGTGCCAGTGTATAAAGGTGGAGGACCATATTAATGTGTAAAATGTCTCTTGTTGGTCTCCTCTTGCTGCTGTTTTGTCTAATTTTAGGTTTGTTCTAAGTGTCAGCCATATTTAACACTGTTCCACATTTTTGAACCAACTGCTATCCTTACTTTGTTTGGTAAACTGTAGTTTTATTTCTTTGCCAGTTTATTGTCTCTTCCCTGTTATAGTTGTAGTTAAACACACTAAGACACATGAGTGGTTCATGTGTTTACTGTGTGAGTGTGTTTAGGTTGTTGTGACTGCATGGTGAGTATACAGCAACACCTCTAAGCTCTCCTCAGTGTAGCCTGACATCCCATTTACCAGCCTCAGCCCATCAGGGTTTAGTCTTGTTTGTCCAGCCTGGTCGCCAGAATAAAACATTGGCACTGTACGTTTCTGCAAATCACAGAAACGTTGAATATCTATGTTTCAACACGTGAAATACGTAGCATATTAACATTTCAATAAAATTTATCACATCAACATTTCTGCAAAACGTATTATATCGAAATCTCCAAAATACGTATCATCTCAACATTTCTAAAGTGACGTAGTTCACATGTGATCTATATGAGCCGATCTTTCCTATTAGGAAGAGGAGGGGCAGGTGGATGGTTAGTAACTTTCTGCAGCAGAGAACAAACCGAAACCAAACCGCTAATGAATGTGCTTCGATATGCGCTAAAATACGGACTGAATGAATGAGGAAATGAAACAGCGTGTCTGACTCTGTGAGAGAGAGGAGACAGAGAGAAACACCGGGTTCACGTACTTACTTTACAGTCACCTCTTATCTCTATATTGTCTGTTTCTTTAACCACTAATTTTCTTTTCAGACACATTTACCAGTTGTTTTATGTGATTTAATACTGTAGTTGTTGGGGGTAGGTGGACGGAGTTCCCAGCATGTGAGACATTGTGTTTACGGACATAAGTTTAGGTAAATTGTGTTCTAAATCACCACAGATGTTATCTGGTACACAGTGATTAGTGTTACTGTTCTCCACACTAACTCTACGATGTTTCTAGTAGTTAACAGTTTGCTGTTATGGAATAAAGCATCTTACACCATGAGTGAAGGTGGCTGTGCGGTTAGTAACTCCCTCCGGAAGAACACACTGATCAGCAGATTACAGTTCCTGTTTCTATTTAAGCAGAGAACACATTATAGAATATAGCGAAGTCACTTCTTACTTTCAGAACAGCATATCATGGAGAAGTATATAAAATTGTGTGCCATGCTTTGGTGGTCAGCAGTAAACTGTGTGACTGAAGACCTTCACAGCTGCTCAAGAACAAAAATTGAAGTAGACATGATAGAGAACTCTCTGTGTCTCCTGCATTTCAATATTTTTCGGGAGTTTCTACAACAATTTGCTTCTATATGTCTCAAGATTATCTGCACTTTACTCTGCTGTTGTCACACTGTAAGTACTTTTCAATTTACTTTTTAAAACATGAAACATGCTTTTCATTGAAATGATTGGCATTATAATTATTGTAGGGCCTATCTGATTATTGTGAAACAAACAAAAGCTGACTGCAATTTTATATGATTTCTGTTATTTTCATAATGCCACAGCTGTCTTTCAGGAGGTTCATACCGGTACTTTACCGAATATACAAGAGTAGAGTAGAGAATATCCCAACACGGTGATGTTTCATGGAGTAATCCCGTCAATTCCTGGATTTTAACTACATTTTGGATTATTTGCACAGAAACGTGAGGAAAAACTCTCGGGTAGGCTAAGGCACATTTAATTTAACTTTTTCCAATGGATGATATTTTCATGTCTCAACCCAACGATGAGCGTTAATATTGAGAGATTTGGTGTATAAAGTACACTCTGCAGTGAATCATCGTTGCTCTTTCTCTCATGTGAGCCGTGTTTGTTAACTATGTGCATTTCTACAACGGTATTAAACTACAACAAAGTTCGTTTATGTTATGCGTAAATACTCATTTAAGTGTAAGAGACAGATACAAATATGAGACACGTTAAGACTTAAGTAGGATTTACTTTATATTTAGTGAGAAATACTGTTCAGGTGTTCAATAAATGTCCACCCTGATGGGCTGAGGCTGGTAAATGGGATGTCAGGCTACACTGAGGAGAGCTTAGAGGTGTTGCTGTATACTCACCATGCAGTCACAACAACCTAAACACACTCACACAGTAAACACATGAACCACTCACACTTAGTGTGTTTAACTACAGTTATAACAGGGAAGAGACAATAAACTGGCAAAGAAATAAAACTACAGTTTACCAAACAAAACAGCAGAAAGAGGAGACCAACAAGAGACATTTTACACATTAATATGGTCCTCCACCTTTATACACTGGCACATGCAGAGACAATATGCAGCATCAAATTATAATGTGTTTGACAAAACACAACGAAGTAGCAGCGAAAACTCTTCAGTAAAGCTAAAGTTTTTTAAAATGACATTAGTGTTGTTTTAAGCGTCCCATTTATCTAGTGCTGTTCCTTTACATGACAGTAATGTTAATGCAGTTTGATAGTTTGGATAGCTTGACTGCTTATGCATTCCCACTGTGTGTTGTTTGTCCACAATTACTGTAATTATCACCATACGTGTTAAAGTTCTGCTTCATCCTCACTCCGATTTTTACATGGAAGACTTTTTACATTTCCAGAGTGAGTGAAGGAATCAGGAGAGAGGAGACAGAAGTGAGGAAGAATTGCAGGATGTAGTGATGTTGAAAGAAAGAGAAACAGTTTACACCTGGCATTGACATGCGTCTTGAGTGACTGCTTGTGATCAGATCTCACTTCTCCGCTCTATATGTAAATAAACACGTACATAATTTCTGTTTGCAAAGACCAAATGTGTTGTTGTTTTTAACCAGCAGGAGGACCGGGGGTCCAAAGCTGTGTTCCACTTGTTCAATAACAGGATGAACAAATATCCCGTCTATTGATCAGGAGCCTGTTTCAGAAAGCGGGTTTAGTGAAAACTCTTGAGTTTGTTTACCCTGAGATGAGGGAAAGTCTTGATTTTCAGTTTCAGAAGAGAGCTAACTTACACTTTGGGTCAGTTACCGCAGTAACTGACTCTGTGAAGCTAACCTGCTCGCTGGCAGGTTTTCTTCCACAAACCCGGAGTGTCTCTCTGTCTCCTCTCTCTTACAGAACCAAACACGCTGTTTCATCTCTTCATTCATTCAGTCCGTATTTTAGCGCATATCGAAGCACATTCATTAGCGGAGGTTTACTATCTGGTTGGATATTAGTTGAGTTACTCAAAGACTTTCTAAAGTTACCGCTTTTATGCGCATCAGTCAGTTTGAACAGCGGTTTTTGCCTTCACATTCAAATATTACACAGCGTGAATTCACCCTCAGCTCAGAATAAAACCTCTGCTTGTCCTTCCGTTTTAACTCTGTGACTCTGTGCACAAGACAGCTGTCAGTTTGTTAGAGCAGCTCCTGCACTGAAATCTTTATTGCACATAATGTGTAATCTCAGTTTCAATTTAAACAATCGGTATGAAGCTTTAGACATGTGGGATCAATGAATAATTATCTCTATCACTCATGATGTGATTGGTCACACTGATGGAATATAATTCCTATAATATTGGAGATTATATGTTAATATGCTGAGTGAGCAGGATTGTGATGAAGAATGTAGTTTGAAAGTGAGATTTTTAAATAGGGAGCATAATCTTAACGTGTTTTAACAGCATTTCAGTGACAATGTTTAAATGTATTACATTTGTTGAAGTAGCTGAAATAAAGTCACTGAATGCTGTTGAGCTGAGATACAAATAGATGTCTAAATATTTAAAATATTCTGTATTTTAACCTTGACGCCTTTTCAAGTGCAACACGTTACTACTGGATCATGGACATGAGCACATGTTGTGATGCATGAATGAAACCTGACTTATCTTTTCACAAGTGTGATGACTGAACTTTGACCTCATGTGTTGATGACTCCTCTCCTCTGTCTCCTCTCACAGGGAGAAGATGATCTGCAGGATCCTTCTGCTCATCAGCCTGACCTCCTGTGTCTGTGGTTAGTTTAAACCTTCAGTTTGACATAAAGATGAACAACAGAATAAACCTTCAGCCTCACAAACATATTTTATGACTTCCATTTTAAAATATGTCAGTGAAAACATTAGAACTATTAAAGCTGGTAGATGACAGTTGGGAAGATCCTCTATCTTCAGTTATTGATTAGATTGTATTAATTATTGGCATCATGCATTACCTTTTTATACTCTTGTATCTTTAAACACTTAGCTGTATTTCTAAATATATATAGGTGGAGTTTAAGGGCTCAAATGTTAAAGTTCTTAGTTTGTCTGGTCCTCACTTTCCCTCTCTGTCTCCTCAACAGGAACATTTTTATTGAACGTGACAGAGACCTCCTACCAGGCAGAGGAGAACCACAACATCACACTGGAATGGATGTTTACAACCAAAACTGACAGTTCCTCCACCGTATCTATAATTAATTGTGAACTGTTAACTGATGTTAAACCCTTGGTCCTGTATTATCTATATAAGGGTGTTGAGGTCTCAGAGTTTCAGGATGGACAGTTTGCAGGACGAGTTCAGTGTGACAAAGACGCCCTCAGAGAAGGACGAATCAGACTTCATGTGTCCAGAATCAGGACTGATGACTCGGGTCTGTACGTGTGTGGAGTGAGAACAGATTATGGTCGGAACAGAGGAAAATGCCGACTCAACGTCACTGGTAAGATGATTCAGTAAAACTCAGCAGAACTATGAAATATGTTCCAACTTAATGTGTTGTGGTTATTTAGTTTTCTTTAGTGAAATGTTGTTTCTTCACATGAATGACACAGATGTGTTTGGTGTCTTTACAGCAGTGAGGGATTGGCCTGAACCTGAGACACCAAACACAGCGAGTCGGGAAAGGATCGGCCTCTACTGTGTACTGGGACTGACAGCAGCAGCTATATCTGTACTGGCTGTTTAGTCATTCACTCTCTGCCTGTTAAACAAGATTTATACTCGGTCCAGTGGTGGATTTCAGAAAACTCACAGTTTAACAGATGGATCAGAGGAAACAGTTTGATTCAATTTTATACCAATGAAACAGAACATACTAGTTTCCCATTGGCCGGCAGGTAACCATAGCAACAACATTGATGCTTCATGCAGTTAAATTACAAACTGTAAAAACTAATAATGGTTAAAACACATCCTGCCTTGATTTTATGATTTCTGTGAGTGTTGGGACATGCTGGACACTTACACATTGATTATGTATGTATAAAGAGGATGAACATAAAGGTAATTATTTAAGTTGTGTATGATGGACACCAGGGTGTCTAGTTGGACTATTCATGATAAACATTAAGTTCATGTTAAGAGGTGTAATGTTGATGGTATGATGTAAATATGACTGTCAACAGATCATCTTCACTGTCTATTTTTGATGAGAAAAGCCTCACACGGGAAAAAATAGGCAACACACCAAATCTCTAGATGATGCACAGCTGCAGTTACGCCTGAGCTGCGTGGCTCAGGTGCTACCAGGTGTGCTCCTGTCAGTTCACCTGACCACTGGTGCTGGCAAAACAACTGGAGTTGGTTCCTGAGTGCGGCACTGCGGCTGACCACTGCTCCTAGTGTAGAGGATGGGTCAAATGCAAAGGTCACATCACACAACCATCTGACAGTCATCCTTAATGAGGACTTATTGTGCTAATTAGGAGTTCCAAGCTCTTGTCAAATAATATTTCTCATCTATTTAGGGTGTAAGGTTTCCAAAATCTAATTTAACAATGCATTGCCGTTCCTCATGTACAGTTTATAATGTGTACATATTGTAAATAAATCCCTATTTTTATGAGAGAAAGTTTGACTCTTGTGTGTGTCCATCCTGATAGGTAATCCAACACAGTGAACAATGAGTTGTGATGTTCAAACCTCAAACAAGTCTGAAATGAACCAAACACTCTACAAACTTGTGTTCTCTACTAGCACCTCTGTATGTTTTAACCAAGTTACAACTAATCACATATAATTTTTTGCATGTTGTTACTCTAAGTATGCTTTACTGTTATGTATTTGTACATGTTCTATTGTATATATTTCATATACTTAATTACAACACAGAATCTGTAGTAAGAGTTCATGTGAGGCACTGCTCTGAACCAGACTGTCTGAATCTTTATTGGCAAGAAAGGGCCACAACATTTAGTTTTATGATCTTCACACAAAACAGAAACACACAAATAGATGTTATAAAAAAATATGATACATTGTAAAATATATATATATAGAGAGAGAAAGAATATAAGGTGAGCAAAAATAAATTATTTCAAAAAAAATCTCAGTCAGCAAATAAAAAAATCTTCAAAAAAGGTTCTAAGCAAATATCACAGATAAAACACATAACAGTAGCAGATCTCTGTGATACATCTGTTATGTTTCAATGAGCCTAAAGGTGTAAATGAGCACACAGCTGTAACCTGCAGCCAGGTGAGGATCTCTAAACAAGATGAGCTGACTTCCAGTGAAGAGCTCCCTCTGCTGGTCTTTATCCTTAATACCAGTGTTTCCAGTTCAAAGGTTTTCTCTCAAACATACATGTGAAAGACTGATAATCAATAACAGACAGTAAATAAGAGCTCACTGTAACAGACAAGATTAAAAACAGCAACAGTAAATCTCAGTTTCAATTACACATTACAATAAAACAACAAAGATCAATGTTGAGAAGTTAAAGATATAAATTCTGGAAAGAAGGTCAGAACTCAGTTTTACAGTTTTCATGACGTTAGACGATCAACAAACATGATGAAAAGATTGTTGTGGTCATTATAAACAAACGCATCACTTCCTGTGTGGCACTAGTTTCACTAATTTCACACTAATTTCATAATATTTTAACAAAAGACAGCGCCAGTTTACACCTCCTGCAAGCCCCTGATGCAAATATTCAAAAGAAGCAATGAGTGGAAATGTTTTTTAAGACACAGAGACATATTTGTCACATTGTCACAAGGCCACCCACCTTATTTTTGTACCACAAAAAGACAATTTGATCAATTCAGATATACAAATGTCAGGCACTAATGGGTCTTAGCTGGAGGGGATGTACAGGCAGAGGGCAAACTTAACCCTCCCGGTCTCTAAACTCTACAGCCCACTGAGACAACATCTCCAAATCCTCTGTGACGAATTAACTGCACAACGATGGACAGCTATTTGAAAGCTTAACCCCTCCACATACCATACTGATAGCTTCATTTGAGTGACAGTATTTGGTTCTTTTGGCTGGCCCTTTGCAGAAGCTGCAGCTGGGGAAAAAAGAGCCTTCCATAAAGTGACATAAATTGATCATTTCAGCCTGAAAAGTTCACTATCAAGTCACCAAACTTCTGCACAAAAGGACTTGAGTTTTGGACAGCAATTAACTCATATGTCCCACATTCATGCTGCAACTTTGTCCTATTCCACAAACCCAGAATCTCACAAGAAACTCTGGCTTGAAAAAATGAAGCCCCCCAAACAGGCAAGCCAGAGGGAAAGATTAAAGTGTTGTTCAACCCCGGCGTGCTGGCGAGATCCCCCCAAAACACACACACAGCGACAGAGAAAGAAGGAAGCAGCCTCACACCTACCTTCACAGAAGCGCAGTGCTGAAGCCCCTCGGCCAGGCAGAGCCTACAGTTAGAGACCGGAGAGAGTTGTACCCCCACCCCCCCACTCCACCCCCCAACACTTGGAGGGGGGTGGTAGAGAGTCACATAGAGAGAGAAAGAGGGGGGCGAGAAGTGGAGCATGTGCTCGTCAGTCATTCAATTAAAACGTAGTGAAGACATAAAGAGAAGGGCTGACATCTAGTGGTTTTTAGTTGAGTTGCACCATAAGAATGAGACACTTTTTAACTCCTCTGCACAAGTGTGATTCCCTTCTCAAAGTTTTTGGGTTTCTTTTACTCTAATCTCATGCTAACAGAGACCTTTTAAGGAACAACACTTTGGGAACACTTTTTTAGAGTTAAATGAGAACAATGCTACCATATTTGTGGATTAACTTTTTACATTTTGCTTTATTGGACAGATGACGCATCAAGATATAATAATGTTAGTCAGCTTTATAGGTGCTGTTAGGCGGATTTACCTTCCATCAGCGCCAGGCTAGCTGTTTCCCCCTGCTTTCAGTTGTTATACTAAGCTAAGCTAAAAGGCTGCTGGCTGTAGCTTCATATTTACAGTACAGACAATCTTGTTATCTCACTCTCAGCAAGAAATTGAATAAGTGTATTTCCCAAATTTTCCTTGAGGTAAAAGTTGTCGCACATTTCTAGAGTAGATATCACAACATGCTTTACAATAAAAGACCATTGCAGTAGTTGTAGTATTTTGCACCAGTAAGTTCAAACTTAGCCTAAGTTATAATTTGTTTACTAAATGGGGATTTACACATCACTAAATTAAAATAGGTTGCAAGACACAAACTAGCTCATGTGTAACGTTAGAGGTACTGAATACTTACATCCAATAACTGCCAGATGTAACTGTCACATAGATAACTAACAAAACTAACATTAGCTTACAATGAAGCATAAAAGAAGTTTACGGTTGACATAGCTGACACTTGATTGAAATGCTGTTTAGTAATTAGGTTATATTAACTGGGAAGTTTTTAAATTACTTTTTAAACTACTTTATACAAAAAGGACACAGTATATCTCCAATTACAAATGCCAAGTAACATCTGTTGTTAGGTTAGCACACCGTTAGCATATGTCCCTCTCATTCTGGGGATTTGTAATTAATATACTGTTTTGCTCCCCTAAAACTGTTATTTTTGGAAGTGATGTTACAGCTCATGATGCGATTTTATAGTTATAGTTTATAATTCATTGCTTTTGATTGGATGGCTACTGATGTTTCCTAGCATTAGATTTACATATTAGCATACTAAACTCTTTACTAGCTAAGACATTATAGCTACGTTTTACTGATGCAGTCTGACATCACTAGTTTAAAACTAGTAGTTGAAGGAGTAAGTAAGTAAGTAATGAATTTAGGAATAGTTGTCACAACCTAATCCTGGGTCATATTTAAGTTTCATCTTTTCATCCTTTCATTTTTTAACATTCATAATATTTTTGCTCAATGGTCAACTTTGTAATCTTCTTTTTGTTGGTGCTTTCCGAGTTTCTTCTCTTGGAGTTCTTTCACTGTTTCCTCGTTCTTGACACCTTCCTTGTATTTAATGTTTAACAGTCTCAGTCAAAGCTTCCCCACCTAATATCTCCTCTCTTGTCATTTTACTTTTGAATACAATGCTGTGGTTAAGTTGTTGGTTTGACACGTGTATGTCTACTTTCCTCTCTCATAACATCTACAAGTCTTTCATTCACCACTTTACAATTTTATTGAGCCTACTCGTTTTTTGAGCTCAGATATACAACTGTCAAATCTCTTTTATCATTTTACAGAAGCAAAAGTACTTACAGTAATTTACAGGCTTGTCATTTGAGAACTAGCACAAGATGATGAATTCATCTGTGAGAGTAAAATGAGAGACTATTTCACTTTACCAAAACTTTGTAACATTGTAATTCCACTGTTTTTCCTGAATAACCCTTTGATAAGAGCATTGTAAGTTGCAGTCTCAAAGCTTTGTTTAAGTATCTCCTAATTTAAATTTCTGGGTTAGGACATTTGTATACAATACATCATCTTACATTTCCAAATCACAAATGTTTGAGTCATTTTATATACTTGTAGATGTATGTTGTTTACATCTACACAAACCACTCTCCCCTGCCGCCACTAGATGGCAGCATGTAGACACGAACAATGTAAATGCAGAAGCTCTGAAGTTCTTCAAATCATTGCCCTCAAACAGGCAACTGTTAATCTAATGATAAGCTACAAGTGCAAGCTGGCACAAGTAAATGTTGTAGTTGAAGCGGTGGGAGCAGTCCGCCTCCACTCAGAAATATATTTTTCTTCTTGGTCTTACAGTTAGATGTTTGAGCTTCACTGTGCAGATCGGTGTACATATATCCAGAGTTTGACACTTGAAGGCTGTTTTCACATTTGTCTGCTGAAAGTGGAAATTTTCTCTTGGCTCATGAAAACCTGATTTTTAGGGGTGGGCCTATGATTATGATTTGTGACATCACAGTTAGTTTGGGAGCCAATCCTGGTCTAATATTCACTTACAAGTGTGATGTGGAAGGACAGGAATGGACTTTTCAGTGAAGTAGGAGACATCTTGTGTCCAACAGTTAAACTTCCAAAATGAAATATACATGCATATTCATATATTCTGGATTTTTAATGAGGGAGAGGGAAGTGGATGGTTTGTTTTTTTTTACATTTAAAGTGGTAATTATACTTTTTTGTGGAATAACCATATCAGACGCCCATTATTGTCCCAAGCAGAGTATCTGTACATATTGTCTGGAGGGGATCTTTAAGCAAAAGTAGTAATACTACAATATATAATTACTCAATTACAAGTAGAAGTTCTGTACGTAAACTTATACTTAAGTAAAAGTGCAAAGTTTTATCAGCAAAATGTACTTCAAGAAACATTTTGGGAGCAGTGACATCCTGGAGTCTTGTTGTCACCATGAGGTTGCCATGCAACCAGCAAAAACTCATTTATGTAAACCTTTGGCTAGCTGTTTCTCTCTGTTTCCAGTCTTTATGCTAAGCTAGGCTAATCTGCTACTGATTGTAGCTTCACATCTTTATGAGAGTGGTATGGCTCTTCTTATCTGACTCTGGGCAAGAAAGCAAATAAGAATAGTTCCAAAAAAAAAAAGTCAAACTACTCCTTTAGGTATAGCTGGATACTCTTTGAACTGACAACTCTTTTGCTTCAGTTTCTCATGGTGCTCTGGCTGAGAATTACCACACCTCGTCCCAACATTGTGATCTGTATGATGACATTCCTTGGCTGTGAATCATTTCTGGACACTAATCTACAAAGTCTCTCTGGTATATCACAAATTTATTATCCTGAACAAGGCTGGAAGTCCAACTTAACTGCTTTTGAAATATGGAAGCGATCTTGTGATCAGTTTATCTTTTATGTTATATTTGTTGTATTCATTTCAAAAAATGCTAATGTCTGACTTATAATAATAAAATTTTTTCCTTGTGACACTTTGGATAGAAAGTGGCACATTGGCAAATAATTACCCACAAAATATTCTCTGTGTCAAAATAAAATAATAATAATAACTTTACATACTGTTGGGTAGATTAATCTATCATATGTTATTGACTAATCATTTGTGTTTGTAAGTAAAATCCTAATCTGACTAAGTCAATATGCTGTCAAATAAATGTTGTGATGTAAAAACAAAAGCGAGTTTCACTGTCAAATAAAATGGAAATACTCAATGAACTACCTCAAAGCTGTACATAATACAGTGTTGAACATGCAAATAGTACATAGCATGGACGCCTGGCCAATCCTAGTGCTTGAATGCTATGCAGAGCGTGTCTTGCAATGTAAATATAACAGCCCTATAATAACATGGGAGGAAGTTTGCATCTGTATGAAAACAGGTGGTGGGTGGCTGCAGGACCGATCCTCAGGGGACTGTGTAGGCTGTCTGCATCCAGTCCAGTAAAGGTGGGCTCTGGAGGTTGGTGGGATGGTGGTAGACATGCTTCTGCAGGTGGGGGCAGGGGTTGTTCAGGAGCATGAAGGAGGGGTGGTGCTGCTGTTGGTGGGAGGGGTGGTGCTGCTGTTGCTGCTGGTGGGAGAGATGCTTCTGAAACAGGCGCTGGAGCTTCTTCTGCTGTGCCGCTTTCAATCCCAAATGAAATCCCAATTACTGAGGGGGAGTCCTCTCCAACAGTGTCCAAAACCAGTGAAGAGTATGGCCCCATATCTGGCTTTGGTCCACCTCCTGTTGGGACATGTCGTAGAAATCCTCAACTGCCTGCATTTTAAGGTCGCTCCACTTCTTCCTCACTTCTTTCACATTCTTTGTTTTGTTCATATTTTGAGAGCAGGATGATTATTTCTTCATGTGTGAAGTTTTTTTTTTCTTGGTGTAGGGGGGACTATGATTTGCTCTGTGGTGTGTGTGTGTGTGTGTGTGTGTGTGTGTGTGTGTGCTGTTGTCACCTAATAAACATCACACAGCCAAAGGCAACATTCTCTGCAGGCTGGATGATATATATATGTTCAGACGCAGCGCTAGAGCAGATCAATAGACGGGATATTTGTTCATCTTGTTATTGAACAAGTGGAACACAGCTTTGGACCCCCGGTCCTTCCGCCGGTTAAAAACAACTCATTTGGTCTTTGCAAACAGAAATTATGCACGTGTTTATTTACATATAGAGCGCAGAAGTGAGATCTGATCACAAGCAGTCACTCAAGACGCATGTCAATGCCAGGTGTAAACTGTTTCTCTTTGACCTTAACTTTTTCTTTTTCTTGTTTCTTTAACCACTAATTTTCTTTTCAGACACATTTACCAGTTGTTTTATTTGATTTAATACTGTAGTTGTTGGGGGTAGGTGGGCGGAGTTCCCAGCATGTGAGACATTGTATTTACGGACATAAATTTAGGTAAATTGTGTTCTAAATCACCACAGATGTTATCTGGTACACAGTGATTAATGTTACTGTTCTCCACACTAACTCTACGATGTTTCTAGTAGTTAACAGTTTGCTGTTATGGAATAAAGCATCTTACACCATGAGTGACGTTGTGTGCACGGTCTCTTACTACCCTCCGGATCTACCTTTTCACTGGAGCCAACTGCTTGTGAGTAACAGGACTGCAAAGTTGCGGAGTGACATTTCCGGGGATGATGATGATGATGATGATGACGATGAAGACGATGAACCAATCCCTACCTGGGAATTAACTATGTCCAACCCTATAGGGCTAGGAAGTATTAGAAAAGCCTTGATACTATTGGGCGTCACTACATGAACATAACTGGCAAGATCTCCCCTCCTGCTAGAAGAGGAGGGGTAATGAAATATATCGTTCAAAAGAGGGCGGAATTCTGTGCTTCTTATAGTTCATCAACTTCATCGTGAAACTCGGCAGATATTTACAACATCACGTCTCCAGATATTCTGCAGTTCTCACACTGTAAGTACGCTTTAATTTACTTTTTAAAACATGAAACATGCATTTTTCTGAAATGATCGAAATGATATAGTTATCGGAGGGTCTACCTGATATTTGTGAAAACAAACAAAAGCTGACTGCATTTTTATATGATTTCTGTTATAATCATAATACCACAGCTGTCTCTCAGGACGTTCATACCGGTACTTTACCGAATATACAAGAGAAGAGTAGAGAATATCCCAACACGGTGATGTTTCACAAGTAATCCCGTCAATTCCTGGATTTTAATTAATTTTTGGATTATTTGCACAAAAACGTGAGGAAAAACTACGGGTAAGGCACGTTTGATTTTACTTTTGCCAAGAGGTGATATTTTCATGTCTCAACCCAACGATGAGCGTTAATGTTGAGAGATGTGGTGTATAAAGTACACTCTGCAGTGTATCATCGCTGCTCTTTCTCTCATGATAGCCTTGTTTGACATTGTACTTCTGTATAATGGTGTTAAATTTTAACACTGTTATTAACGTTATGCAGAAGTATTATTGTGAATGGAATAGGTTATAATAGTGGGCATATTGACATGTAAGGGCGATCTTTGCTACATGTAACAATTAATAAGTTTTAAGCTTCAAATATACTCATGCTTTTATTTTCTTGCCGTTCAAGAAAGGGGTATTTTTTGTGATGTTGGGATAGTTTCGTACTGACCAAAGTGGGGTACTTGTTTCAAGTCCGCAATTTTTGACGTAAGAGATGCAGCCAGGGGAAGCACTATTATCTTGAACTCCACCTCAATTAGGAGAGGAAAATGACTTTTTCATGTGAAGGCTCAGAGCTGTGAAGCGCCCGTATTTTAGAGGACGTAACTAATTGTACACCCACCTTCACTCATGGTGTAAGGTGCTTTATTCCATAACAGCAAACTGTTAACTGTTAACTCTACAGAGGTTAAATGATTAGTAAACAAAAAAATTAATATGGTGTAAATTAATATGTATAGGAAGCACTTTCGTTTGAAATAATGTCATATTGTAATTGAATTAGCTCATTTTACATATCTCAACATTGAGACCACAGTTGTGGGACACTAGCAAAAGTGGTGTTTGGACCCATAAAATGCTTTAGAAATTTTATTAGATCACATTATTTAGGGGAAAAAAATGATGTCAATATATGTAATAACATTGTGTATATATCTAAAAAGCATCATATGAAAAAATTTAACACGCCCCCCTGTTCCTGTCTTATGGGGTTGCTGTCTGTAGCACTGCTCAATCCAACTAAACGTACATTTGTGCTTTGTGTTATTGTTTAGGACGTGTATATTCGTACTGAGCGGACCATCACTTGGAGAGAGGAAACGTTATCTCAGAGCAGGAAATGGAGTAAGTCATTGGTTATAGTTCATTTTAAGTGGTGCTATCCAATGTTTGAATGGCAACATGAAAATTTTGTTTTTCAGTTGAGGCTAACACCAAATTCCAGTAAGGGAAGTGGTGTGCGGTAAAGGTTGTGCTCAACATGAAGGGTGTCATGGTGGGGGATAATTAGAAATTCTGTGATGCGAAGTTTCTGATGGGAAACTGAATGTGTCTCTAATAGGACAGCCCAGAAAAGCTTCACAGTACCGATCTCTCACATGAAAGGTAGGTTTCTGACAATTTACCAACTTTAAACTGGGTCCGATCTCAACCACCAGCCTTAGATTGAGTTTGTAATTTTGTCTTGACAGAGCAAATCTTCCTCTTTCTGCTGCTGTGTGCTCTTACACTCACTCAGTGCTTTCCAGTGACTGCAGGTCAGGGTACGTCCTCTCTTGTTTATGTCATTCTCTTCATCAAAAAAAAAAAAAGATGTTTCCTTTCAGTTTATGTGAGTTACTTCATAGATGTATGATGTTACAGGTGGACACAGTCCTGTGCAGCTGTTTTTCTGCGAGACCCCAGGATGTGCCACTGATGTAACTCGTGTGTTTTGCAATGATGAGCTAGTCTTCAGTAACACTGACATCAGAAGTTGCACAGGCCTTCCACCACCCAATACTGTCTGCCAGCATGCCGGTCGAGCATTCATTTCCAGGGATACAGATAGTGTCTGTCAGTTTGAAGGGGCCAATGAATATATGAAGACCAAAAAATGTCCAGGTATTTACTTTCTAAGCCCTTAAAATACTGTTCAGTGTGATTTTCTTGAAATCATTCACACCTGGCTCAGAAAACAACAGATTGCACAGATCAAGTGTGTTTACATGCACACCAGTATCCCAGCTTTGATGGTGTTTTAGGAGTTTTTATTGTATTTGCACATTAAAAACTTAATATCTAAGTTTCAGAAACCTGAATAACCCTTCAACACAATATTGAAAAACCTGAATATTCTACATTTGTACTGTGAAGGAGGTAGAGATACTGTCATGTAAACCTCTTATCCAGGTTTTTGTTCAGTCTGTCATGTGAAGTTTGTCCGTAAAACAAACAAAAGGAAGAACAACATTGTAATGATGACACATGTTGTCTGACACCTGTATACATTGTTTATTTACTCTATTATTTTGTTACCAAGACAACCAGAAACCACACAGGGTTCATACTAGCAGCAGGGATGTTGAGGAATTAAACACACACTTGCTGATACAGGGAGAGGAACGAGGTTTTTCCTGTTCAATGGGAACATTACATCCTGAATATGATCAAAGGATAAAAGCAGGATGCTAGTGTGCATGTAAATGTAATTGTTTCAAACTAGATTCGGTGCTGCATATCATGCTCAGGCTTATAATCTCTCACAGTAAAGATAGCAGTCGACTGATGAGAGGGTGCTTTATACAGTTTTAAAGTTTCTTTGTTGTCAGGGACTGATGGTTCCAGCTGAGGGCGCTGTTTGTTGTAATCATTTCTTGTTGAAGAGAAATTAAATCTCTGCCCTCTGCTAAAAGTTACCAGACCATCCACATTTGAACTCTTGAAAACACTCTGCTGCCACTTTTTACTGACTTGAAATCAGTGCACATGTCACAAAAAGCAAAACAAAACACTCTTCATGTCAAATGAAATCCTAGAGTTATATGTGTTCTCAATGAAATGTTTCTATCCAACTCGTACAGTATGTTGATTGACACTATGTAACACTTCTCTTGTTTTTTTCAACTAGACCGTAGCAACATTTGTGATTTTATCAATGGTAAGCTTTTCATGCAGATACACACTTTTCATCCTGCTGCCCGCTGATGTGATTGACTATTGACTGGAGCTTTTCCTCTTTCCTCCAGCTCCTACATCACCTCCCATCTCCACCAAGGATCAACAAAATGTCAGGGAGGACCATGCAAAATGGGGACTTTGGGGAGTTTTTGGTAAGTACTGAACACCAATAAATGTGATACTTTGTCTGTCTATGTCATGTTTTTTCCACTTCTGGCTAAGTTACTGTTACTGTTACCCATGTCTGCCATGAAGTGTTATTATTCAATTCTGTAAAATCTGTCTTTTTGCTACTAATCCTACTTGCTTTTACTCTGCCATCCTCTGTCTACTTGCTTTCTCTCATGACTGAATTACTTGTCTTTCAAATGCTGCCTAAACTAAAGACAGCCAGGTGAGATCTAAATTTTATCATGGGCTGCATTTATTGTATATTTATACAATTATATTAAATGTCAACTTCTTGATTCCACAGGTTTAGCACTAATATTAGTCTTTGGTCTCACTGCATATTTCTGCTGTAAAAAGAGAAACAGAGACCGCAATCAACAGCCAGCAAAGTAAGTGAAATTATGTCTTATTCATAAAATTCCTTTATTCATATTTTAAACTGTGATGTTACAGAAAAGAAACACTTTCTGCTTTTTAATATGAACTTGTTTCAGTGACTCTGGTGTGACTGAACCCCTAAGAAGCATGCAAAGCTCTGGATAAACCAGTGAGAGGTTAGTGAACATTTAGCAGGCAGCATATTCCCCACAGTACGTGCAATTGTAGATACAGTAAGGGAACTGATTCTGGGCTGACTTTTTACACCTTCAGGGACGCTGACTGTGATCCTGGACTGACTGATGACAGCCCTCCTTCTCAGCGTGTCCATGCAGCTTAAACTAAAAATTCTGCTAATCAATTCTCTTATATCAATTCTAAAATTGGTTTGTTTGAGCTCTAAAGATTTTGTATTTTCATATCTTTAAGTAAACATGCCATCATTCTATTGGTTGTCCTGGAGTCTATTCTAACAGCTCACACACATACTGTACTTACTGTTGTGTTATCAGCTTGACATTTAATGATTTTGCATAATTGAGAAATGAGAAATGCATATAAACATGATTTTAAACTGATGACATATTTCAGAAGTCCGCAGCAGAAAATTATGCATTACTTCTGTTAGGGGTCCCCAGCTGTAAAACATTGATAATTACAGTTGATTTTCTGTGATTGGTGTTGGTAGTAGTTTTTACACAGCACTACCTTTCAGTTATTGAAGCTTTATAACAGTTTGTTAATAAGAAGTCAATGACTTAGTCCTCTCACTCCTTTTAGACCTCTATGGGGTGTAATTAAACCCAAATATAAGTAATGTGAACATTTAGACATCATGTACATTTCTGTCTGTGAATGACTTTTTGCCAAACAAAACGACTTTGTTCATGCATATATAAAACAAGAAATATCACCTTATTTGGTGTAATAACAATGCTTTATGGCCATTTCTGTATTCTGTATTTTCTCACTGTCAGAAAATGTGCAAGTTTGTGGCAAACATTCAATACGTTTCTACATATTGGTTTTAATAAAGTATGAATAAAAGGGGGAAATTTGTTGCAGTTTTTATTATTTTTACTCATTCAGCAGTAGGGTCTGTACTGTGACCCCAAACATTTAGAAAGTGAAGTCAATGTCAACAAAACAAAAGGATTAAGTGTGAAACAGGCTACCTTCTTTTTCTGTACATACCTCCACCACCAGTTACTATATATTGTCCCAAACTCACATCATGCAACCAGCTTACTTTTTTTTTTGTAAAAGTGGGATTTTAATTGATTTCATGTTCCAAAAAGATGGAATATTCAAAGTATCATCTTGTAAACTACATTTGTGAGATATAATAATGATGAGAAGTTATAACATCTGGTCCACTGGTTCAGGTCTGCAGAGGGCACGTTTGAGTCACTTTTCAATGTTGTTTCCAGTGTTGTACTGAATGGCATGGTTGTATGTAAAGAGGCAGGGCAGGGACACACATTTTCAGTAAAGATGTAACTGTGATCTTTGTGTGTTACTGTAGCTACAGAAAGAATGTGTGTGTAAATGTGCTTTTGTGTCTACAGACAGGTGACAAATTAAAGGAAAAACTGGTCCAGGTCTGAATGCTTGACCCCTACAGTGAGGGGGTCTGGTGGCTCTGTTATGCTGTGGGGGGCATTTTGCCCGCATGGTTTGGGTCCATTTGACCCCTTAGAGGGAAGAATCACTGCTAATCAATACAAAGATGTTGTGAGTGATCACCTTTATCTTATGATGAAACATTTCTATCCTGATGGGAGTGGTCTCTTCCAGGATGTCCCAATCCATAGGACATGAGAGGTTACTGAATGGTCTGATGACTATGAAGATGATGTGAATCATATGCTATGACCTTCACAGTCACCGGATCTCAAACCAATTGAAACCTATGAGAGATTTTGGACTGAGGTGTTAGACAGCGCTCTCCACCACCATCATCAAAACACCACATGAGGGAATATCTTTTTGAAGAATAGTGTTCATCGCTCCAGAAGAGTTTCAGAGACTTGTAGAATCAATGCCAAGGTGTATTGAAGCTGTTCTGGTGGCACATGGTGGTCCAACACCTTACTAAAACACTTTATGTTGGCTTCTCCTTTAATCTGTCACTCGTCTGTATATACAGCATGTTTGTGTTTGGCTTAAACTTAACATTAGTCAACAATTAGGTATTTATTCATCAACATTGTAACACTTGTAACGGTGATTAAACATTAACATGAACAGGGTCTCTAGTCTCTAGAATATCAGAAAATAATTTTGGGGGGTAAATTGAACCATTGACTCAACATGCTCCAACATCACTGGCACATTTTACCCCACAACCTCCATTTTGACAAAACTGTTTCACACAGTGGCTCAGATCCACAGTTTGTGACCTTGTTTTGTAGCTTACACTGACTTAAATCAACATGTAATAATGTCCAAAACTTAATTAAGATACAAGACTGATAACTTTAGTAACATGATGAATTCACTTGACATGACAAAAATCTGTTTTTTCATGTGCTGGAGTCCAAGATGGATTGAGTGATGTGAACTATACTTTCTTTATTTGTGGTCACATTATTACTTTTGTTTATGGTTTTCTAGATAAAGGGGGTGTCTCATTTTACCCACTGGCTCGATTTATCCCGTTCTTCCCTAACTATTAAGTCATGCTGCGAGCTGTGTGCATCATATTTTTTATTTAACGAACTGTATATTTACACAGAAAAATGGATCACTCCATATTATATCGTATTGCAAGATAGTCAGTCATTACTCTTAAATTAAGCCTTACCTGGTATTATGCAATTAAATTGTTCTCTCTGAGTTTAGACTCTAAATAGACAGTGACTTTTGTTAATTCTGTGTGTTTGTATGTTTTTTTGTATCTTTCTAAGCTGGTGAATGGAGGAGAGTGTAAGTGAGAGAATGAAACAGAGACAGAAGCTGCGGATGTGGTCATGTTGAAATATAAAGGTAAAGTGTGTGTTTACCTTTTTATCATCTACAGGATGATAGGGGCAATCCGGGGGGACCATATAATAAAGAGAGTGTTCCCAAGTTACCAGAGGGTTACATAGACTCACACTCCTTCAGGAAGTGGTTCTCTCTATTCGTTCCCTTAACACTCATCTAATTTTCATTTTTTCTTACGTCCAACATTGCCTGTAAAAAGTCCAAAACCATCTAATGCGTTTCCAACACTCACCAGCTTCTACTATTTATTCTCTTCCCTGTTTTCCTCACGTTCAGGGAGTCATTGGATCCTGTTTTCTAAATATATTCATAACTGCTCAGAGAAATATTGCTGCCTTGACTAGCATAATCCATAAATGTGATCAGGACATGTATCACATTTATTGATAAAGTCACTTTATAATGCAGCAAATTATTGTTTAATAAGAGCCGTTTTCACTTTATAATTACTGCACTTTTTGACAGCACTATTGACACTTTTGACAGCATGTGGCAGTAAAGAGGCAAAACAAAATCCTATGATTTCCCCCCAAACACACATGATTTCTTCACACTAAAATGTAGACTGGTCAACATGGAACAATATCAAACAGGTCCACCACAAATACTTTTCCCAAACTGATATAACACATTAATTATGTCTCTAGTCTCTACTTGCATGTACACAGTCCTTTCTATTGCTCTGACTGTGTGTTGTAGAGCTCTGGTCAGGGTGGACAGAGAGCAGTTGCTGGCTGAAAACAGCAAGATCCTGCAGCAACAGCCAGGACCCAAACAGCAAGGTCCCCAGTCACCTTCTGAACCTCACATGGAGGTTCTCTCCCTCCCCAGCCACAGAGGACTGTCCCCCATGGCTGCTCCTACCACCAACTCCCCCCCATCATCTGTCTCTCAGCTCCCTCTTCACCCTCCCACAGTCAGCTGCCTGCCTGCACACACTCCCCTCCCCTCAAAGTATTAACATAGACAGTAAAGTTATAGATGTTTTTTATATTCCACCCTTGTATTACAGGGAATTACAGCACTGATTTCTTGCATTTATTTCACTCTTTTGTTGAATCACACAATGTCATTTTATTCAAAAAAGCTTTTGAAATGACATGAAACAGGGATTTTACCTTAAATGTCTGAAATGAAACAGATAGTTGACAACATACAGTATTTCTAATTCATCAATTAAAAAAAAAACAACCTTTCTGCAATGACTTTATTATATACTGTCAATGATTGTACACATATAAAACTTGCATTTCTGATAAAAGGATGTGTGTCTACAATTTCTTTATATAGTAATCTAACATAAAGACATTCATTTCTTGTTTGTTTTTTATGTTTTGGATCCTCTTTTTTTCAATGTGTCTGTGCAGGTCAGTATCCAAGCAGATTCATGAACAAGAAACTTACTTTTCCACTGTAAACACTAAAAAAATCTATAATGGTTACATTTTACAATTCAACACCAGTGATGTTTTATGGATGCCACTTAGTGTGCACAAAGTCTGATAAAATTTGTTTACAAATTTAAAAAAAAAAAAAAGATATTGTGAGAATCGTGAATGGGTGAATTTGGACTATTAACTTCTACACTGTGATTCAAAGGTATTTAATCTGTGGTACAAGGAGTAAACTGCTTTGCCTGACACTATTCATTTACAGCTTGGAACACATTTGAAGTCATTTTCAGTCCATCCACAAAGCACTTTCACCAGTGTTGTAGTTTGAGATATTAAACAGAGAAATTGCTGGTTTCTGTTATTTTAAGTAAATATCACAGATAAAACACATAACAGTAGCAGATCTCTGTGATACATCTGTTATGTTTCAATGAGCCGAAAGGTGTAAATGAGCACACAGCTGTAACCTGCAGCCAGGTGAGGATCTCTAAACAAGATGAGCTGACTTCCAGTGAAGAGCTCCCTCTGCTGGTCTTTATCCTTAATACCAGTGTTTCCAGTTCAGGTTTTCTCTCAAACATACATGTGAAAGACTGATAATCAATAACAGACAGTAAATAAGAGCTCACTGTAACAGACAGGATTAAAAACAGCAACAGTAAATCTCAGTTTCAATTACACATTACAATAAACCAACAAAGATCAATGTTGAGAAGTTAAAGATATAAATTCTGGAAAGAAGGTCAGAACTCAGAGTTTTACAGTTTTCATGACGTTAGACGATCAACAAACATGATGAAAAGATTGTTGTGGTCATTATAAACAAACGCATCACTTCCTGTGTGGCACTAGTTTAACACTAGTGTTCATAACACATGAGAACAAGCAGCTCTGAAAGGTCTTAACCTGAATACTTCATTACAAGCTTCAAACACACGATAGACAGGATATAAATGTTAATGTTATATTTCATTTGAAAATAAATCATACACATGAGGTGATTTATGAGGTAGATGTGCTTCTCAGCATTATTTCAATAAAGTGAACAAAGTGCACATTTCAGATCTAACAAAGTTTAACGAGGAGTCCTGATATCAAAATGATAAACAAGGTAAAGATCAAGAACGTTGTTTCCTCCATCAAGTCTGTTATTGTTGTATATCAGTGGTTCATTATGGCTCTGATACCATGGCCACTTACTGGAGAAAATAAAGGCAGGATGTGTTTTAACCATTATTAGTTTTTACAGTTTGTAATTTAAGTGCATGAAGCATCAAGGTTGTTGCTATGGTTACCTGCCAGCCAATGGGAAACTTGTGTGTTCTGTGTCTTTGGTATAAAATTGAATCAAACTGTTTCCTCTGATCCATCTGCTAAACTGTAAGTTTTCTGAAATCCACCACTGGACCGAGTATAAATCTTGTTTAACAGGCAGAGAGTGAATGAATAAACAGCCAGTACAGATATAGCTGCTGCTGTCAGTCCCAGTGCACAGTAGAGGCCGATCCTTTCCCGACTCGCTGTGTTTGGTCTCTCAGGTTCAGGCCAATCCCTCGCTGCTGTAAAGACACCAAACACATCTGTGTCATTCATGTGAAGAAACAACATTTCACCAAAGAAAACTAAATAACCACAACACATTAAGTTGGAACATATTTCATAGTTCTGCTGAGTTTTACTGAATCATCTTACCAGTGACATTGAGTCGGCCTTTTCCTGTGTTCCAACCATAATTTGTTCTCAATTCACACAGGTACAGACCTGAGTCATCAGTCCTGATTCTGGACACATGAAGTCTGATTCGTCCTTCTCTGAGGGCGTCTTTGTCACACTGAACTCGTCCTGCAAACTGTCCATCCTGAAACTCTGAGTCCTTAACACCCTCATATAGATGATACAGGACCAAGGGTTTAACATCAGTTAACAGTTGACAAATAATTATAAGTACGGTGGAGGAACTGTCAGTTTTGGTTGTAAACATCCATTCCAGTGTGATGTTGTCGTTCTTCTCTGCCTGGTAGGAGGTCTCTGTCACGTTCAATACAAATGTTCCTGTTGAGGGGACAGAGAGGGAAAGTGAGGACCAGACAAACTAAGAACTTTAACATTTGAGCCCTTAAACTCCACCTATATATATTTAGAAATACAGCTAAGTGTTTAAAGATACAAGAGTATAAAAAGGTAATGCATGATGCCAATAATTAATACAATCTAATCAATAACTGAAGATAGAGGATCTTCCCAACTGTCATCTACCAGCTTTAATAGTTCTAATGTTTTCACTGACATATTTTAAAATGGAAGTCATAAAACATGTTTGTGAGGCTGAAGGTTTATTTTGTTGTTCATCTTTATGTCAAACTGAAGGTTTAAACTAACCACAGACACAGGAGGTCAGGCTGATGAGCAGAAGGATCCTGCAGATCATCTTCTCCCTGTGAGAGGAGACAGAGGAGAGGAGTCATCAACACATGAGGTCAAAGTTCAGTCATCACACTTGTGAAAAGATAAGTCAGGTTTCATTCATGCATCACAACATGTGCTCATGTTCATCTTCCTTATTCTACATGACTGACCAAAGGACTTTTAGTCAGATCTCAGTCAGTCTACAGTTTGTTCTTCTATGAATTCAATTCAAGTAACATGTTTTTAAAAGCCTTTCTCAGGTGTCTGTGTGCAGTAATGTAACTGTGCTACAAGACTGCAAGATGATTCAGGTGTAAACTGTTTCTCTTTCTTTCAACACCACTACATCCTGCAATTCTTCCTCACTTCTGTCTTCTCTCTCCTGATTCCTTCACTCACTCTGGAAATGTAAAAAGTCTTCCATGTAAAAATCGGAGTGAGGATGAAGCAGAACTTTAACACGTATGGTGATAATTACAGTAATTGTGGACAAACAACACACAGTGGGAATGCATAAGCAGTCAAGCTATCCAAACTATCAAACTGCATTAACATTACTGTCATGTAAAGGAACAGCACTAGATAAATGGGACGCTTAAAACAACACTAATGTCAATTTAAAAAACTTTAGCTTTACTGAAGAGTTTTCGCTGCTACTTCGCTGTGTTTTGTCAAACACATTATAATTTGATGCTGCATATTGTCTCTGCATGTGCCAGTGTATAAAGGTGGAGGACCATATTAATGTGTAAAATGTCTCTTGTTGGTCTCCTCTTGCTGCTGTTTTGTCTAATTTTAGGTTTGTTCTAAGTGTCAGCCATATTTAACACTGTTCCACATTTTAGAACCAACTGCTATCCTTACTTTGTTTGGTAAACTGTAGTTTTATTTCTTTACCAGTTTATTGTCTCTTCCCTGTTATAGTTGTAGTTAAACACACTAAGACACATGAGTGGTTCATGTGTTTACTGTGTGAGTGTGTTTAGGTTGTTGTGACTGCATGGTGAGTATACAGCAACACCTCTAAGCTCTCCTCAGTGTAGCCTGAAATCCCATTTACCAGCCTCAGCACATCAGGGTTTAGTCTTGTTTGTCTTTCTTTTGAATACTGAAGTCAATTTTAATTCAACAGAATCTAATAGTAAAAGATTGTCATTAATACTTATTAATACCGTCACCATATTGTCTGTTTCTTTAACCACTAATTTTCTTTTCAGTCACATTTACCAGTTGTTTTATTTGATTTAATACTGTAGTTGTTGGGGGTAGGTGGACGGAGTTCCCAGCATGTGAGACATCGTGTTTACGGACATAAGTTTAGGTGAATTGTGTTCTAAATCACCACAGATGTTATCTGGTACACAGTGATTAGTGTTACTGTTCTCCACACTAACTCTACGATGTTTCTAGTAGTTAACAGTTTTCTGTTATGGAATAAAACATCTTACACCATGAGTGATGTTGTGTGCACGGTTTATTACTACCCTTACGGACAGTTCCAACAGTTGTCGGAGGATGGAATGGCAGCACATGCGCACATACATGAACAGGGGGTGATTAAACATTCCAGCTTGCAGGAAGAGTGAAGGGGTATTCATGCTCTTTCGCAGGACCAGTTAATGAGTACACATTCGCACTTGAGGAAGGAGCAATTGGTTACACATTCGCACTTGTAGGAACAGCAAATGACTGCATATTCCGACTTGCAGGAAGAGCAAATGGATATTCATGCTCTCTCGCAGGACCAGCTAATGACTGCACATTCGCACTTGTAGGAAAAGCGAACGGCTACACATTCGCCTCTCAAACAGACTTCATCAAAACTGTTCGTCTTTGATGACGCAAAAGAATTCCGATTTGTTGAGTTACCAATGTTTAATAGTGAAAGAGGGTGAGTGAAAGAAACTGTACTTTTGAGGGAATTTCTTTGCCTCTCATAGCTTATTAACGTTCTTCGTTAAGCTCTGCGGCTGTTTACACCATCACGTTTTCACATTCTCTGCACTTTACTCTGCTGTTGTCACACTGTAAGTACTTTAATTTACGTTTTAAAACGTGTAACATGCATTTTACTGAAATGATCGAAATGATATAGTTATTGTAGGGCCTACCTGATATTTGTGTTTGGAGTTTGTGTTTGGAGTAATCCCGTCAATTCCTGGATTTTAATTACATTTTGGATTATTTGTACAGAAACGTGAGGAAAAACTCTCGAGTTAGGCACGTTTGATTTTACTTTTGCCAAGAGGTGATATTTTCATGTCTCAATCCAACGATGAACATTAACATTGAGAGATTTGGTGTATTAAGTACACTCTGCAGTGTATCATCACTGCTCTTTCTCTCATGGTAGCCGTGTTTGTTGACATTGTGCTTCTTTATAACCGTATTAAGCTTCAACAATGTTCATTTATGTCATGCAAAAGTACTCGTTATTGGGAATGGAACAGGTTATGATCGTGGGCAGTGACATGTAAGAGCGAATTTTTTCACATGGCTGTAAGGAGTAATTGTTTTAGATTTATTGCATGCCTTTACATGCAATTTTTCCGCCTGTCCATAAGGACATCACTGCGTAGTATTTACACGGTCCCCTGGTGAGTGTAAGAAGAAGGTACAATTATCATTAAGAATTCTACTTTCTCCGTTCAATGAGAGGAAACGAATAGGCCGTTTTTAATGAGTGGTAACTGATAGAGTTGTGGTTTGTCCGCTCCTTCATGCACCGTTGTGATTCGGTCTCTCATTCACAACATCATGTTATTTACTCAACTGCCTGCCGGTCGCCCGGTCGCCCGGTCGCCTGCCTGCCTGCCTGCATTATGGGATCAAGAAATGATATGATGAAAGACGATTATCGCCATTGATTGCATTCTGGAGGAAGTAACTAACCGTGCACACAACTTCACTCATAGTGTAAGATGCTTTATTCTATAACAGCAAACTGTTAACTACTAGAAACATCGTAGAGTTAGTGTGGAGAACAGTGACATTAATCACTGTGTACCAGATAACATCTGTGGTGATTTAGAACACAATTTACCTAAACTTATGTCCGTAAACACAATGTCTCACATGCTGGGCACTCCGTCCACCTACCCCCAACAACTACAGTATTAAATCAAATAAAACAACTGGTAAATGTGACTGAAAAGAAAATTAGTGGATAAAGAAACAGACAATATAGAGTTAAGAGGTGGCTGTAAAGTAAGTAAGTAAACCCGGAGTTTCTCTCTGTCTCCTCTCTCTTACAGACTCAGACACGCTGTTTCATCTCCTCATTCATTCAGTCCGTATTTTAGCGCATATCGAAGCACATTCATTGGTGGAGGTTTACTATCTGGTTGGATATTAGTTGAGTTACTCAAGGACTTTCTAAAGTTACCGCTTTTATGCGCATCAGTCAGTTTGAACAGCGGTTTTTTCCTTCACATTCAAATATTACACAGTGTGAATTCACCCTCAGCTCAGAATAAAACCTCTGCTTGTCCTTCCGTTTAAACTCTGTGACTCTGTGCACAAGACAGCTGTCAGTTTGTTAGAGCAGCTCCTGCACTGAAATCTTTATTGCACATAATGTGTAATCTCAGTTTCAATTTAAACAATCGGTATGAAGCTTTAGACATGTGGGATCAATGAATAATTATCTCTATCACTCATGATGTGATTGGTCACACTGATGGAATATAATTCCTATAATATTGGAGATTATATGTTAATATGCTGAGTGAGCAGCATTGTGATGCGGATGAAGAATGTAGTTTGAAAGTGAGATTTTTAAATAGGGAGCATAATCTTAACGTGTTTTAACAGCATTTTAGTGACAATATTTAAATTTATTACAGTTGTTGAAGAAGCTGAAATAAAGTCACTGAATGCTGTTGAGCTGAGATACAAATAGATGTCTAAATATTTAAAATATTCTGTATTTTAACCTCGACGCCTTTTCAAGTGCAAATCACCAAACACGTTATTACTGGATCAGACTGAGAGCTACAGTCATGTCTCTATGTCTTTGATCTATATATGTTTTAAATCTTTAACTATATTTTTCATCTTCAGTTGCTGCTTCCTGTGTTTTGTCCGTCAGATTAAAGCTGAACAAATATATTTAAAATGCGATGTAGCTGCAGCCTGATACACAGTCAGATTCCACTTTATCATCATCAAGGAAATGTAAGTCTGGTAAATGATGAATTGATGGACAACACTGAATAAAACTTTATTGTGTGAACTTATTGACACTTTTCCCGCTCTGACACAGGCTCTTTTTTAAAGATAAATGTGCAGCGTCCGCACACACATGCATTCATATCTCTATGTCCACTGGATTAAAATAGAGGTCCTGCCTTTTATTTACCTGTTGCCATAGTGACTCGTAGTATCGGAGCTCCATTGATGATGACTTTTTTTATTCATCACGCATGTGCTTCACTCAGAGTGAACATAGTCAGAGTTGATTGAACTGACTCTGATCATCTTTTCTGAAACCGAAGACTCAGAGTTTCCCATCTCAGCATTCATCAGCTCAGAGTTCAGAGTTTGACTGAACCTGCTTTCTGAAACAGGCCCCTTGCTCTAGTGCTGCGTCTGAACATATATATATCATCCAACCTGCACACACACACACACACACCACAGAGCAAATCATAGTCTCCCACATGAGAGAAGAACAAGATTTCATGTTACATTGTGTTTGAATATGTGTTGCTATAATTCAGCAGATCATGCTGTAAATTATGTTGGTGGTTTGGTGTTTGAGCACCTGCCCCTCTAAAGGTCTCTGTACAGCCCTGTTCATACACAATATAATAAATAGTTGTCCAGGCCCTACTTACCACTGTGGTATGCAAAGGTAAGACTCAGGGAGCACTAGCAAGGAAGCTAAAACAATAATCAACAATCAACAATAATCAGAATCGGATTGATAGGAAGGGATGGGCAAGTGAACAGACAAGGGCTGCGTTCAAGATCAGTTTGGGGGAAGTGTTTCCTAGTGCTCCCTACCACACGAAGAACCCTGAAATATTAACTGCACCTTCAGATATTGTAATCAACTTAACCTGCAGCATCTTGTAGCACAGTTACATTACTGCACACAGACACCTGAGAAAGGCTTTTAAAAACATGTTACTTGAACTGAATTCATAGAAGAACAAACTGTAGACTGACTGAGATCTGACTAAAAGTCCTTTGGTCAGTCATGTAGAATAAGGAAGATGAACATGAGCACATGTTGTGATGCATGAATGAAACCTGACTTATCTTTTCACAAGTGTGATGACTGAACTTTGACCTCATGTGTTGATGACTCCTCTCCTCTGTCTCCTCTCACAGGGAGAAGATGATCTGCAGGATCCTTCTGCTCATCAGCCTGACCTCCTGTGTCTGTGGTTAGTTTAAACCTTCAGTTTGACATAAAGATGAACAACAGAATAAACCTTCAGCCTCACAAACATATTTTATGACTTCCATTTTAAAATATGTCAGTGAAAACATTAGAACTATTAAAGCTGGTAGATGACAGTTGGGAAGATCCTCTATCTTCAGTTATTGATTAGATTGTATTAATTATTGGCATCATGCATTACCTTTTTATACTCTTGTATCTTTAAACACTTAGCTGTATTTCTAAATATATATAGGTGGAGTTTAAGGGCTCAAATGTTAAAGTTCTTAGTTTGTCTGGTCCTCACTTTCCCTCTCTGTCTCCTCAACAGGAACATTTGTATTGAACGTGACAGAGACCTCCTACCAGGCAGAGGAGAACCACAACATCACACTGGAATGGATGTTTACAACCAAAGCTGACAGTTCCTCCACCGTACTTATAATTATTTGTCAACTGTTAACTGATGTTAAACCCTTGGTCCTGTATCATCTATATGAGGGTGTTGAGGACTCAGAGTTTCAGGATGGACAGTTTGCAGGACGAGTTCAGTGTGACAAAGACGCCCTCAGAGAAGGACGAATCAGACTTCATGTGTCCAGAATCAGGACTGATGACTCGGGTCTGTACCTGTGTGAAGTGCAAACAAATTATGGTTTGAACAGAGGAAAAGGCCGACTCAATGTCACTGGTAAGATGATTCAGTAAAACTCAGCAGAACTATGAAATATGTTTCAACTTAATGTGTTGTGGTTATTTAGTTTTCTTTAGTGAAATGTTGTTTCTTCACATGAATGACACAGATGTGTTTGGTGTCTTTACAGCAGCGAGGGATTGGCCTGAACCTGAGACACCAAACACAGCGAGTCGGGAAAGGATAGGCCTCTACTGTGTACTGGGACTGACAGCAGCAGCTATATCTGTACTGGCTGTTTATTCATTCACTCTCTGCCTGTTAAACAAGATTTATACTTGGTCCAGTGGTGGATTTCAGAAAACTGACAGTTTAGCAGATGGATCAGAGGAAACAATTTGATTCAATTTTATACCAAAGAAGCAAAACCTACCAGTTTCCCATTGGCTGGCAGGTAACCATAGCAACAACATTGATGCTTCATGCACTTAAATTACAAACTGTAAAAACTAATAATGATTAAAACACATCCTGCCTTGATTTTATGCTTTCTGTGAGTGTTGGGACATGCTGGACACTTACACATTGATTATGTATGTATAAAGAGGATGAACATAAAGGTAATTATTTAAGTTGTGTATGATGGACACCAGGGTGTCTAGTTGGACTATTCATGATAAACATTAAGTTCATATTAAGAGGTGTAATGTTGATGGTATGATGTCAATATGACTGTCAACAGATCATTTTCACTCTATTTTTGCTGAGAAAAGCCTCACACGGGAAAAAATAGGCAACACACCAAATCTCTAGATGATGCACAGCTGCAGTTACGTCTGAGCTGCGTGGCTCAGGTGCTACCAGGTGTGCTCCTGTCAGTTCCCCTGACTACTGGTGCTGGCAAAACAACTGCTCCTAGTGTAGAGGATGGGTCAAATGCAAAGGTCAAATTTCGTTTCAGTGTATGTGAGTGCTGAGACAAAAAAGAAATCTTAATCTTAACACAACCATCTGACAGTCATCCTTAATGAGGACTTATTGTGCTAATTAGGAGTTCCAAGCTCTTGTCAAATAATATGTCTCATCTATTTAGGGTGTAAGGTTTCCAAAATCTAATTTAACAATGCATTGCCTTTCCTCATGTACAGTTTATAATGTGTACATATTGTAAATAAATCCCTATTTTTATGAGAGAAAGTTTGACTCTTGTGTGTGTCCATCCTGATAGGTAATCCAACCCAGTGAACAATGAGTTGTGATGTTCAAACCTCAAACAAGTCTGAAATGAACCAAACACTCTACAAACTTGTGTTCTCTACTAGCACCTCTGTATGTTTTAACTAAGTTACAACTAATCACACATAATTTTTTGCATGTTGTTACTCTAAGTATGCTTTACTGTTATGTATTTGTACATGTTCTATTGTATATATTTCATATACTTAATTACAACACAGAATCTGTAGTAAGAGTTCATGTGAGGCACTGCTCTGAACCAGACTGTCTGAATCTTTATTGGCAAGAAAGGGCCACAACATTTTGTTTTATGATCTTTACACAAAACATAAACACATAAATAGATGTTACAAGAAAAGAAGATACACTGTAAATATATATATATATAGAGAGAGAGAGAGAGAGAGAGAGAGAGAGAGAGAGAGAGAGAGAGAGAGAGAGAGAGAGAGAGAGAGAGAATTAAATTATTTCAAAAAAATCTCAGTCAGCAAATAAAAAAATCCTCAAAAAAAAGTTCTAAGTAAATATCACAGATAAAACACATAACAGTAGCAGATCTCTGTGATACATCTGTTATGTTTCAATGCGCCTAAAGGTGTAAATGAGCACACAGCTGTAACCTGCAGCCAGGTGAGGATCTCTAAACAAGATGAGCTGACTTCCAGTGAAGAGCTCCCTCTGCTGGTCTTTATCCTTAATACCAGTGTTTCCAGTTCAAAGGTTTTCTCTCAAACATACATGTGAAAGACTGATAATCAATAACAGACAGTAAATAAGAGCTCACTGTAACAGACAGGATTAAAAACAGCAACAGTAAATCTCTGTTTCAATTACATATTACAATAAATCAACAAAGATCAATGTTGAGAAGTTAAAGATATAAATTCTGGAAAGAAGGTCAGAACTCACAGTTTTACAGTTTTCATGACGTTAGACGATCAACAAACGTGATGAAAAGATTGTTGTGGTCATTATAAACAAACGCTTATTGACATTGTACTTCTCGAAAATGGTGTTAAATTTTAACACTGTTCACCAACGTTATACAGAAATAATTATCATCGGGAATGGAACTGGTTATAATATTAGGTATACAGACATTCTTTGCTACTTGTAATAAGTGTAAAGGTGTTAGATTGAAATGTATGTAGGAGCCATTTATGTTGATTGTTGGCATGTCATTTGTTTAGTTATAACTTGCAGTATTATTTTGGACACTGGGTGGCAGTCATGAGATGCACAGGGTTGTATATTTAGGGGCATAGGTGACAGGAAACGGAAGGCACAGGCAGGTGGGGCACATACAGTTCTTCACAGATCGGGAACAGACGCACACTACAGCTGGCAGGATAGAAACCCGGTATGTTCATGTCATGTACAAAGACTTCAATAAAACAACAAACTAAACGGCAGCCAACGGACTGGAAAATCTGTTCTTGAATCTGCGTAAGATCACTCCTAACTTAACCTACCTGTGTAGTAATGGCAAACTGGAAAAACAGGAAAAGAAAGGACATCGAAAAATGAAAATTGCCATTACACCTAAGTAAGAACTCGCTCTTCGAGTGAAATTGGAGCTCGTGATTCATTCAGACGGACTGAGCATTGTCTCGCGGAACAACAAAGAGGACGCCGCCATTACCAAACCAGGTGGACATCTTCGTCACCTGCGCTTACCTGACGGTGATTGAAAACCGCAAACTGAGTGAGTACATGCAAGCATTAAGCTTTATTGGAGAAGCTATATGCAAAGCCGTATTGGAAGACGGCTATTATAATGGAGTTGGTGGACTGAAGACTGAAAGCTATGATCGCACATCGATCAGCTGTTTGAAACATTGTGCCGGCAGCATACGGCTTTCGTCAACAAGTCTTAAAGAGACAGTGAACAAATATGTCTGATGCTCAGTCACAAGATGACGATGTTGAAAAGGAAAAAAGAGTTATCAAACACACTGCCAAAGGCTTGGAATTGTTCATTGCAAATTGTCAGAAGACACGAAACAGGAAATGTAAACAAGCTAACAAGTTGATGGAAATGCTGAAAGAGCTCATGAAATTAAAGGAAAATGCAAGAGAAGTACAATCTAATTTGTTTCAATTAATCAAGCTCTGTGATGAAGCCAAGGAAAACCATGAATCACTGGTGAATTTACCACTGCCTGAAGATGAACTTGAAAAGCAAAATCAGTGGTTTCAACGAAAAATGGAAATCTTTAAAGGGTCTATACAAGATGTAAAGGTGTGGTTACCTGAGGCTGGACAGCAAATTGCACACTCCATTGCTGAAAGTGTCATACTACCAAGTGTAGTAAATTCAGATGACATTGGACCTGATGACAGCGTTTCAAATGCCTCAAAACCTAAATCAAAGCACAAATCCAGTTCTTCATCACGTGCATCTTCAACATCCTCTGCTTGCATTAGAGCTCAGGCAGAAAAGGCTGCTCTCATGGAACATGTTGCTGCCCTGAAGAAAAAACATGAGCTTGAGGCACAAGAAGAACAATTGAAAAGAAAGAAAGAGCAACTGGAACTAGAAACTGAACTGGCAGCAACCAATGCAAAAATCAACATACTTGAGGCCTTGGGATCAAGAAGCAGCTCTAGAGTTTCTGATGGGATGAACTCTTATTTGAGAAAAGGAACTGCTCAAAATGAAACATCAGCTAAATTAAATCCACACGCAAATGAATATTTACCAGAACAAGTGCAGCAAAGACAGAATGTGTTGATCGAAACTAACTCTTCTTCCCAGCAACAGGTTGTTAGACCAAAAGAAACAGCTCATGGACCATCTGTTCGACCTCATGATACAACCCATCTAATACAATATTCTCCTCAAAGGCAAAATGTACAGAGTCGTATGCAGGGGTATGTTCGCACTACACCCCCTGTATTGAATGATGGCAATCAAGTTGATATGTGTAACCTAATACAGAGGCAAAATGACATCACTGCTCTCCTGGCTCAACAAAGTCTCTCTTCTACTTTACCACCAAGAGTCATTCCTGTTTATGATGGTGATCCTTTACAGTACGAAGTTTTCCGCAGGGCATTTGAGAGAGGAGTTGAAAAAAAGTGTGATGACTACAGTGACTGCTTGCATTTCCTAGAGCAATATACAAGAGGGCTTCCAAAGGACTTAGTCCGCAGCTGTCAACATCTGCCCCCAGCCCAGGGCTATCAAAGAGCAAAAGATCTGCTCAAAGAACATTTTGGTAACGAACATAAGATTGCCACTGCATATATGGACAAAGCATTTGCCTGGTCAGTGATCAAATCAGAGGATGTGGAAGCATTGCAAGCATTCTCACTGTTCCTTAGAGGTTGTTGCACTGCAATGGAACATCTCACCTATATGGAGGAAATGAATGTTGCTTCCAGTATGAAGACCATCCTTCTGAAACTGCCTTACAGGCTCAGAGACAAGTGGAGAAGTAGAGCATGTCAGTTACAGGAGCAGCGTGGACATCGAGCTAGATTTCCTGACCTGGTAGACTTCATAGAGAGACAAGTGAAGATACTATCAGATCCACTTTTTGGAAACATTCAGGATGCTAAGCCAGCTGCAACTGTCAAAAGCTCTACTAAAACAAGAGAAAAGTCAAGACCTAGAGGAAGCAGTTTTGCAACAGCTGTAACACCTGTAAAAACATCAGTACAAGAAAATTTGACAACAAATGGAATGAAAGGAAATGTATCTACTACCAATTCTCAAAGTTCTTGTTTGTTCTGCAACAAGAGTGGTCACACATTGGGGCGGTGTCCACAGATCAGGAAGAAGATGCACAGAGAAAAAATAGACTTCTTAAAGGAGAAGGGAGTCTGTTTTGGATGTTTAAAAATAGGACACATGAGCAAAGACTGCAAGAGTCGTTTGACTTGTGATGTGTGCAACCAAAATCATCCTGAAATACTTCACATTGAACAAAAGGACAAAGGAAAAAAAACAGAACATGCAGAACAGAGTGAAAAAGCAACTGGGAGTAATGCTGTTCCCTCACCTCATACATGTGGGCATATTGGGGCCGGTGATGAAAACTGTACCTTTTCCATTGTACCAGTACAAGTAAAGAGCCAAAAGGGGGACACAGTGCTGCAAACATATGCATTTTTGGATCATGGAAGTACATCTACCTTTTGCACAGAAAGCTTGATGAGAAGGCTGAACATAACAGGGCAAAGGACCAATATTCTTTTACGTACCATGAACCAAGTGAAGCCTGTGACCAGTCATCATATCTCAGGTTTGGAAATATCTAGTCTGGACAAAGACTATTTCATTCAAATATCTGATGTGTTCACACATAAAACCATGCCTGTTTCCCAGCTCAACATTCCCAGACAAGAAGATCTGACACAATGGCCTTACTTGAAGGATATCAAGATTCATGAAATAGACTCTGGCATTGACCTACTCATCGGGACAAATGCTTCAAAGGTATTGGAACCTTGGGAGCTGGTCAACAGCCAAGGGGATGGACCATATGCTGTGAGGACCCTACTGGGGTGGGTCATCTATGGTCCCCTGAGAGGAGACAAAAGCATAAGGGATGAAAATGACTGCCCTGCTGCTGCTGTCAATCGAATATCCATTGTAAACTTGGAGGAGCTACTGGTCAAACAGTACAATCATGACTTCAGTGAAGGAACCAGTAAGGAAACAGAGGAAATGTCTAGGGAAGATATAAAATTCTTGGACATTGTGAATCGCTCAGCAAAAGTGACAGATGGACACTACTGCCTAGACTTACCTTTCACACAAGAAAAGCCCAGCATGCCAAATAACCGTTGCATTGCAGTGCAGCGCATCCAAAGCCTGAAACGCAAGTTTGCCAAGAATAAAAAATTTCATGATGAATATACATCTTTCCTCACAGAAATGATTGTTAATGGTTATGCTGAAGTGGTACCAGTTGACCAGCTGAATCGAAGCGATGGAGAACTCTGGTACATCCCACATCACGGAGTGTATCACTCAAAGAAAGGAACCTTAAGGGTAGTGTTTGACTGTGGTGCAGTCTTTAAAGGAACATCACTTAACTGCCAATTGCTGCAGGGTCCAGACCTTACCAACTCACTCATTGGAGTTCTCATCAGATTCAGACAAGAGCCGGTTGCTTTGATGGCTGACATTAAAGCAATGTTTCATCAAGTCAGAGTATCAGAAAAGCATGTTGACTATCTGCGATTCCTGTGGTGGCCCGATGGTGATGTGCAGCAAGATCTTGTTGAATACCGGATGAAAGTACATCTCTTTGGAGCCGTGTCGTCACCAAGTTGTGCAAACTTTGCATTAAGGAAGACTGCTGATGACAACAAAGGTCACTTTCCATCAGAGGTAACAAACACAGTAAAGAACAACTTCTATGTAGATGATTGTTTGAAATCCCTGCCTTCGGAACAGGAAGCAGTTCAAATGGTAAGAGACTTGACTGCTCTCTGCAAAATGGGAGGATTCATGCTGTCAAAGTGGATCAGCAACAGCCGTGCTGTATTGGCATCCATTCCCCAAGAAAACCGAACCAAAGAGACTAAGGAGTTGGACTTGGACAAAGACAATCTGCCAATGGAAAGAGCCCTGGGATTGCACTGGTGTGTTGAAACAGATGTCTTCAAGTTCAAAATTGCTGCACAGGAACGACCATACACCAGACGTGGCATCTTGTCCGTAGTCGGCTCTATATACGATCCTTTAGGATTTGTAGCACCATTTACTCTGCCAGCCAAACTGATTATGCAGGAGCTCTGTAAGAGAAAACTTGGATGGGATGAAAACATACCCCAAACCTTCTTGCATCGGTGGACAGGATGGCTAGCAGACCTTAACAAGATGGCAGAGTTTAAAGTAGACCGGTGCATGAAGCCCACAAGTTTTGGTCAAATCAGATTTGCACAGCTACACCACTTTTCAGACGCCAGTGAAAGTGGCTATGGTACTGCCTCATATATAAGACTGGAAAACTATAACAGAGAAGCGCATGTTGCATTCATAATAGGAAAATCCAGAGTGGCACCATTGAAACAAATAACGATTCCCCGAATGGAGCTCACAGCTGCAGTCCTAGCTGTCAAAGTTGACACAATGCTGCGGAAGGAATTACAGCTTCAACTGGACAAATCCATCTTCTGGACCGATAGCACAACGGTGCTTAAATACATCAACAACGAAACCAAACGCTTCCAAACATTTGTAGCAAACAGGACCTCTTTTATAAGGGATGCTACTGATGTATCACAATGGAGATATGTTAACACAAAGGAAAATCCTGCAGATGAAGCCTCTAGAGGACTAACAGCAGACCGCTTCTTGAGCTGCAAAAGATGGATCCAGGGACCAGATTTTCTCTGTAAGCCAGACAGAGAATGGCCAAAACCTCACTTGGAATCTGCAATCTCTGCTAATGATCCAATGGATCTGGAAGCACTCACACCAAACCATCTTCTTCTGTTGAAGACTAAGCCAATACTACCACCTGGACTCTTTGTAAAAGAAGATTTGTACATCAAACGCAGATGGAGACAAGTGCAATACATGGCAGATCTCTTTTGGAAACGGTGGACACAGGAATACTTACCTCTTATCCAAGAACGACAACGGTGGTCAAAGGTGAAAAGAAGCTTTGCTCCAGGTGACATTGTTGTGGTGGTTGATTCTACTGCACCACGAGGCTCATGGCTAATGGGCAGAATACTGGAAACTAAACCAGATGCACAAGGACTTGTGCGCACAGTTCGACTTCAGACAAAGAGCAGCATCTTGGAAAGACCAATAACAAAGATATGTCTGCTCCAAGAAGCCGAGACCTAAACGGCAAAAAGAAAAAAAAAGAAAAAAAAAGGGAAGATTGAAGAATCAGTAAAGAAGAAATGCCAACACATAGTACATGCATTTTTTGAAAATTGTATATGTAATGTATAATGGATATGGCACCTTTTTATTATTTATTGGTAATTGTTTTGTTATATACTTAAAACAATTAGGGGCCGGTATGTAGGAGCCATTTATGTTGATTGTTGGCATGTCATTTGTTTAGTTATAACTTGCAGTATTATTTTGGACACTGGGTGGCAGTCATGAGATGCACAGGGTTGTATATTTAGGGGCATAGGTGACAGGAAACGGAAGGCACAGGCAGGTGGGGCACATACAGTTCTTCACAGATCGGGAACAGACGCACACTACAGCTGGCAGGATAGAAACCCGGTATGTTCATGTCATGTACAAAGACTTCAATAAAACAACAAACTAAACGGCAGCCAACGGACTGGAAAATCTGTTCTTGAATCTGCGTAAGATCACTCCTAACTTAACCTACCTGTGTAGTAATGGCAAACTGGAAAAACAGGAAAAGAAAGGACATCGAAAAATGAAAATTGCCATTACAATGTATTTAAATTTTTACTTTCTTGCCATTCAAGACTGGATTGCAATACTGTACAGGCAACGTTACAGTTATTCTGTGGGTGAAATTGGGCCCGGTCGAAGTGACTTAGAGAGGTCTCTATGCTCCTGTCGTGCGAGATCTGTCATCTCGACACATGCACTGGAGTTACGTCGGTATGGTGCGGTCCGGTTGAAGCATATGTACTGTGGTGGATATAACTAACCGTACACCCACCGTCACTCATGGTGTAAGATGCTTTATTCCATAACAGCAAACTGTTAACTACTAGAAACATCATAATAACTATTATTTGAAACAAATACACTTTTATTTCGCCGTAAAATCATCAAATTTAAAAAGCGTTACCCTGCATTATAGTACCACAACTGTCTTTCAGGAGGCTCACACCGGTGCTTTACCGAATATACAAGATAATATATAATATACAACAGAATCTAATAGTAAAAGATTTTCATTAATACTTATTAATACTGTCACCATATTGTCTGTTCCTTTGACCACTAATTTTCTTTTCAGACACATTTACCAGTTGTTTTATTTAATTTAATACTGTAGTTGTTGGGGGTAGGTGGACGGAGTTCCCAGCATGTGAGACATTGTGTTTACGGACATAAGTTTAGGTAAATTGTGTTCTAAATCACCACAGATGTTATCTGGTACACAGTGATTAGTGTTACTGTTCTCCACACTAACTCTACGATGTTTCTAATAGTTAACAGTTTGCTGTTATGAAATAAAGCATCTTACACCATGAGTGAAGGTGGCTGTACGGTTAGTCAACAAATGGCAAATAAAATAGTAGTAATTGTGCCATCAGCCGCGTCGTACTACAGTGACGTATGTAACTGCAACTGTAGCTGTAGCTGAGGGTGCGGATAGTAAGGTCTGCCTGTTAGTCGCAGCTCATTAATCTTGATCGTGAACTACAGCAGTTTGCTGCGTAGTGCGCTAAAGTTGCTGTACTGTAAGTACTATTCAGTTTACTTTTTTAAACGGGAAAAATGCTCTTAATGAAATTATCGAAATGATATAGCAATTGTAGGATCTATACGATATTTGTGAAAACAAACAAAAGCTGACTGCATTATTTTATGATTTCTGTTATTATCATAATACCGCAGCTGTCTTTCAGGAGGTTCATATCGGTAGGCTACCTTACCGAATAAACAACAGTAAAGTAGAAAATTTCTCAACGTTTCCCAACACACAGTTTCTGTTTCTTTTTCTGCAAGGGACGTGTCCACCTAAACACTAACTGCGCCCCGCAGTCGTCGTCCGGTCAAGGAGGAACCAACAGTGTTTTTCCATTGCGACAATGTTTTTGAGTTAGTACAGGCGTTGCCGTGCTGCACACTTCCTCGCGTTCATTCTGGAAGAAGTAAATAACAGTGCACACAACTTCACTCATGCTGTAAAATGCTTTATTCCATAACAGCAAACTGTTAACTACTAGAAACATCGTAGAGTTAGTGTGGAGAACAGTAACACTAATCACTGTGTACCAGATAACATCTGTGGTGATTTAGAACACAATTTACCTAAACTTATGTCCGTAAACACAATGTCTCACATGCTGGGAACTCCGCCCACCTACCCCCAACAACTACAGTATTAAATCAAATAAAACAACTGGTAAATGTGTCTGAAAAGAAAATTAGTGGTTAAAGAAACAGACAATATAGAATTAAGAGGTGACTGTAAAGTAAGTAAATAAACCCGGAGTTTCTCTCTGTCTCCTCCCTCTTACAGAGCCAGACACGCTGTTTCATTTCCTCATTCATTCAGTCCGTATTTTAGCGCATATCGAAGCACATTCATTAGCGGAGGTTTACTATCTGGTTGGATATTAGTTGAGTTACTCAAGGACTTTCTAAAGTTACCGCTTTTATGCGCATCAGTCAGTTTGAACAGCGGTTTTTGCCTTCACATTCAAATATTACACAGTGTGAATTCACCCTCAGCTCAGAATAAAACCTCTGCTTGTCCTTCCGGTTTAACTCTGTGACTCTGTGCACAAGACAGCTGTCAGTTTGTTAGAGCAGCTCCTGCACTGAAATCTTTATTGCACATAATGTGTAATCTCAGTTTCAATTAAAACAATCGGTATGAAGCTTTAGACATGTGGGATCAATGAATAATTATCTCTATCACTCATGATGTGATTGGTCGCACTGATGGAATATAATTCCTATAATATTGGAGATTATATGTTAATATGCTGAGTGAGCAGCATTGTGATGCGGATGAAGAATGTAGTTTGAAAGTGAGATTTTTAAATAGGGAGCATAATCTTAACGTGTTTTAACAGCATTTTAGTGACAATGTTTAAATTTATTACATTTGTTGAAGAAGCTGAAATAAAGTCACTGAATGCTGTTGAGCTGAGATACAAATAGATGTCTAAAAATTAAAAATATTCTGTATTTTAACCTCGACGCCTTTTCAAGTGCAAATCACCAAACACATTATTACTGGATCAGACTGAGAGCTACAGTCATGTCTCTATGTCTTTGATCTATATATGTTTTAAATCTTTAACTATATTTTTCATCTTCAGTTGCTGCCTCCTGTGTTTTGTCCGTCAGATTAAAGCTGAACAAATATATTTAAAATGTGATGTAGCTGCAGCCTGATACACAGTCAGATTCCACTTTATCATCATCAAGGAAATGTAAGTCTGGTAAATGATGAATTGATGGACAACACTGAATAAAACTTTATTGTGTTAACTTATTGACACTTTTCCCGCTCTGACACAGGCTCTTTTTTAAAGATAAATGTGCAGCGTCAACACACACACTTACCACTGTGGTATGCAAAGGTAAGACTCAGGGAGCACTAGCAAGGAAGCTAAAACAACAATCAACAATAATCAGAACCTGATTGATAGGAAGGGATGGGCAAGTGAACAGACAAGGGCTGCGTTCAACATCAGTTTGGGGGAAGTGTTTCCTAGTGCTCCCTACCACACGAAGAACCCTGAAATATTAACTGCACCTTCAGATATTGTAATCAACTTAACCTGCAGCATCTTGTAGCACAGTTACATTACTGCACACAGACACCTGAGAAAGGCTTTTAAAAACATGTTACTTGAACTGAATTCATAGAAGAACAAACTGTAGACTGATTGAGATCTGACTAAAAGTCCTTTGCTCAGTCATGTAGAATAAGGAAGATGAACATGAGCACATGTTGTGATGCATGAATGAAACCTGACTTATCTTTTCACAAGTGTGATGACTGAACTTTGACCTCATGTGTTGATGACTCCTCTCCTCTGTCTCCTCTCACAGGGAGAAGATGATCTGCAGGATCCTTCTGCTCATCAGCCTGACCTCCTGTGTCTGTGGTTAGTTTAAACCTTCAGTTTGACATAAAGATGAACAACAGAATAAACCTTCAGCCTCACAAACATATTTTATGACTTCCATTTTAAAATATGTCAGTGAAAACATTAGAACTATTAAAGCTGGTAGATGACAGTTGGGAAGATCCTCTATCTTCAGTTATTGATTAGATTGTATTAATTATTGGCATCATGCATTACCTTTTTATACTCTTGTATCTTTAAACACTTCGCTGTATTTCTAAATATATATAGGTGGAGTTTAAGGGCTCAAATGTTAAAGTTCTTAGTTTGTTTGGTCCTCACTTTCCCTCTCTGTCTCCTCAACAGGAACATTTGTATTGAACGTGACAGAGACCTCCTACCAGGCAGAGGAGAACCACAACATCACACTGGAATGGATGTTTACAACCAAAACTGACAGTTCCTCCACCGTACTTATAATTAATTGTCAACTGTTAACTGATGTTAAACCCTTGGTCCTGTATCATCTATATGAGGGTGTTGAGGACTCAGAGTTTCAGGATGGACAGTTTGCAGGACGAGTTCAGTGTGACAAAGACGCCCTCAGAGAAGGACGAATCAGACTTCATGTGTCCAGAATCAGGACTGATGACTCGGGTCTGTACCAGTGTGAAGTGAGAACAGATTCTGGTTGGAACAGAGGAAAAGGCCGACTCAATGTCACTGGTAAGATGATTCAGTAAAACTCAGCAGAACTATGAAATATGTTCCAACTTAATGTGTTGTGGTTATTTAGTTTTCTTTAGTGAAATGTTGTTTCTTCACATGAATGACACAGATGTGTTTGGTGTCTTTACAGCAGCGAGGGATTGGCCTGAACCTGAGACACCAAACACAGCGAGTCGGGAAAGGATCGGCCTCTACTGTGTACTGGGACTGACAGCAGCAGCTATATCTGTACTGGCTGTTTAGTCATTCACTCTCTGCCTGTTAAACAAGATTTATACTCGGTCCAGTGGTGGATTTCAGAAAACTCACAGTTTAGCAGATGGATCAGAGGAAACAGTTTGATTCAATTTTATACCAATGAAACAGAACATACTAGTTTTCCATTGGCTGGCAGGTAACCATAGCAACAACATTGATGCTTCATGCACTTAAATTACAAACTGTAAAAACTAATAATGATTAAAACACATCCTGCCTTGATTTTATGCTTTCTGTGAGTGTTGGGACATGCTGGACACTTACACATTGATTATGTATGTATAAAGAGGATGAACATAAAGGTAATTATTTAAGTTGTGTATGATGGACACCAGGGTGTCTAGTTGGACTATTCATGATAAACATTAAGTTCATATTAAGAGGTGTAATGTTGATGGTATGATGTCAATATGACTGTCAACAGATCATTTTCACTCTATTTTTGCTGAGAAAAGCCTCACACGGGAAAAAATAGGCAACACACCAAATCTCTAGATGATGCACAGCTGCAGTTACGTCTGAGCTGCGTGGCTCAGGTGCTACCAGGTGTGCTCCTGTCAGTTCCCCTGACCACTGGTGCTGGCAAAACAACTGGAGTTGGTTCCTGAGCGCGGCACTGTGGCTGCCCACTGCTCCTAGTGTAGAGGATGGGTCAAATGCAAAGATCAAATTTCGTTTCAGTGTATGTGAGTGCTGAGACAAAAAAGAAATCTTGATCTTAACACAACCATCTGACAGTCATCCTTAATGAGGACTTATTGTGCTAATTAGGAGTTCCAAGCTCTTGTCAAATAATATTTCTCATCTATTTAGGGTGTAAGGTTTCCAAAATCTAATTTAACAATGCATTGCCTTTCCTCATGTACAGTTTATAATGTGTACATATTGTAAATAAATCCCTATTTTTATGAGAGAAAGTTTGACTCTTGTGTGTCCATCCTGATAGGTAATCCAACCCAGTGAACAATGAGTTGTGATGTTCAAACCTCAAACAAGTCTGAAATGAACCAAACACTCTACAAACTTGTGTTCTCTACTAGCACCTCTGTATGTTTTAACCAAGTTACAACTAATCACATATAATTTTTTGCATGTTGTTACTCTAAGTATGCTTTACTGTTATGTATTTGTACATGTTCTATTGTATATATTTCATATACTTAATTACAACACAGAATCTGTAGTAAGAGTTCATGTGAGGCACTGCTCTGAACCAGACTGTCTGAATCTTTATTGGCAAGAAAGGGCCACAACATTTTGTTTTATGATCTTCACACAAAACATAAACACACAAATAGATGTTACAAGAATAGAAAATACATTGTAATATATATATATATATATATATATATATATATATATAGAGAGAGAGAGAGAGAGAGAGAGAGAGAGAGAGAGAAACAGACAGAGAGAGAGAGAGAGAGAGAGAGAGAGAGAGAGAGAGAGAGAGAAAGAATATAAGGTGAGCAAAAATAAATTATTTCAAAAAAATCTCAGTCAGCAAATAAAAAAATCCTCAAAAAAAATTCTAAGTAAATATCACAGATAAAACACATAACAGTAGCAGATCTCTGTGATACATCTGTTATGTTTCAATGAGTCTAAAGGTGTAAATGAGCACACAGCTGTAACCTGCAGCCAGGTGAGGATCTCTAAACAAGATGAGCTGACTTCCAGTGAAGAGCTCCCTCTGCTGGTCTTTATCCTTAATACCAGTGTTTCCAGTTCAAAGGTTTTCTCTCAAACATACATGTGAAAGACTGATAATCAATAACAGACAGTAAATAAGAGCTCACTGTAACAGACAGGATTAAAAACAGCAACAGTAAATCTCAGTTTCAATTACACATTACAATAAAACAACAAAGATCAATGTTGAGAAGTTAAAGATATAAATTCTGGAAAGAAGGTCAGAACTCACAGTTTTACAGTTTTCATGACGTTAGACGATCAACAAACATGATGAAAAGATTGTTGTGGTCATTATAAACAAACGCATCACTTCCTGTGTGGCACTAGTTTAACACCAGTGTTCATAACACATGAGAACAAGCAGCTTTGAAGGGTCTTAACCTGAATACTTCATTACAACCTTCAAGCACACGATAGACAAGATATAAATGTTAATGTTATATTTCATTTGAAAATAAATCACACAGATGAGGTGGTTTATGAGGTAGATGTGCTTCTCAGCATTATTTCAATAAAGTGAACAAAGTGCACATAACAAAGTTTAACGAGGACTCCTGATATCAAAATGATAAACAAGGTAAAGATCAAGAATGTTGTTTCCTCCATCAAGTCTGTTATTGTTGTATATCAGTGGTTCATTATGGCTCTGATACAAGCAGAGGTTTTATTCTGAGCTGAGGGTGAATTCACGCTGTGTAATATTTGAATGTGAAGGCAAAAACCGCTGTTCAAACTGACTGATCAACTCAACTAATATCCAACCAGATAGTAAACCTCCGCTAATGAATGTGCTTCGATATGCGCTAAAATACGGACTGAATGAATGAGGAAATGAAACAGCGTGTCTGAGTCTGTAAGAGAGAGGAGACAGAGAGAAACTCTGGGTTTGTTGAAGAAAATCAAGACTTTCCCTCATCTCAGGGTGAACAAACTCAAGAGTTTTCATTAAACCCGCTTTCTGAAACAGGCTCCTGATCAATAGACGGGATATTTGTTCATCTTGTTATTGAACAAGTGGAACACAGATTTGGACCCCCGGTCCTCCCGCCGGTTAAAAACAACAACACATTTGGTCTTTGCAAACAGAAATTATGTACGTGTTTATTTGCATATAGAGCGGAGAAGTGAGATCTGATCACAAGCAGTCACTCAAGACGCATGTCAATGCCAGGTGTAAACTGTTTCTTTCTCTTTCAACATCACTACATCCTGCAATTCTTCCTCACTTCTGTCTCCTCTCTCCTGATTCCTTCACTCACTCTGGAAATGTGTAAAATGTCTCTTGTTGGTCTCCTCTTGCTGCTGTTTTGTCTAATTTTAGGTTTGTTCTAAGTGTCAGCCATATTTAACACTGTTCTACATTTTAGAACCAACTGCTATCCTTACTTTGTTTGGTAAACTGTAGTTTTTCTGGCTCTGTAAGAGAGAGGAGACAGAGAGAAACACCGGGTTTACTTACTTACTTTACAGACACCTCTTATCTCTATATTGTCTGTTTCTTTAACCACTCATTTTCTTTTCAGACACATTTACCAGTTGTTTTATTTGATTTAATACTGTAGTTGTTGGGGGTAGGTGGACGGAGTTCCCAGCATGTGAGACATTGTGTTTACGGACATAAGTTTAGGTAAATTGTGTTCTAAATCACCACAGATGTTATCTGGTACACAGTGATTAGTGTTACTGTTCTCCACACTAACTCTACGATGTTTCTAGTAGTTAACAGTTTGCTGTTATGGAATAAAGCATCTTACACCATGAGTGAAGTTGTGTGGGTGGTTAGTTACTTCCCCCAGACAACTCTTAACGTTGAACCGAAACAGTTCTTTTTTGCATACTGAGCCTTGCAGACCACAGTACATTTAAAAATGCAACGTCTTAAAACCCGATGGTTTCCTGTCGACTCACACTGAGCTATACCGCATGAACAAACCAGCATATGCGGTTAGTAATTTCCCCCAGTGGAGAATCTCGAATGTATGCAGTTCTCCTTTCTGTTTAACTTGTGAAACGCTCTACACTTGTGTTGCTGGTAAAACAACATAAGGGACACTCCCTGCCAACCTTTTGTGATTTCTTGCTCAGAATTAAGCAAGGCATTGGTAAGTAATAACGGACTTGTTTTCTGACAGTTTTCACAGATCTATAAAAGTAAAGATAACGGTTGACACAGCGGATAACTTTCTGTGCTTCCTGCAGCTTAACCTTTTTCGTAAAGTTCTGCAACAGTTTGCTTCTATATGTCTCAAGATTTTCTGCACTTTTCTCTGCTGTTGTCACACTGTAAGTACTTTTTATTTACTTTTTAAAACATGAAACATGCTTTTTTTTAAAAAAATGATTGACATTATAATTATTGTAGGGCCTATCTGATATTTGTGAAATAAACAAAAGCTGACTGCAGTTTTATATGATTTCTGTTATTATCATAGTACCACAGCTGTCTTTCAGGAGGTTCATACCGGTACTTTACCGAATATACAAGAGTAGAGTAGAGAATATCCCAACACGGTGATGTTTCATGGAGTAATCCCGTCAATTCCTGGATTTTAATGAAGTGTTGGATTATTTGCACAGAAACGTGAGGAAAAACTCTCGGGTAGGCTAAGGTACATTTAACTTAACTTTTTCCAATGGATGATATTGTCATGTCTCAACCCAACGATGAGCGTTAATATTGAGAGATTTGGTGTATAAAGTACACTCTGCAGTGTATCATCGCTGCTCTTTCTCTCATGTGAGCCGTGTTTGTTAACTATGTGCATTTCTACAACGGTATTAAACTGCAACAAAGTTCGTTTATGTTATGCGTAAATACTCATTTAAGTGTAAGAGACAGATACAAATATGAGACACGTTAAGACTTAAGTAGGATTTACATTATATTTAGTGAGAAATACTGTTCAGGTGTTCAATAAATGTCCACCCTGATGTGCTGAGGCTGGTAAATGGGATGTCAGGCTACACTGAGGAGAGCTTAGAGGTGTTGCTGTATACTCACCATGCAGTCACAACAACCTAAACACACTCACACAGTAAACACATGAACCACTCATGTGTCTTAGTGTGTTTAACTACAACTATAACAGGGAAGAGACAATAAACTGGTAAAGAAATAAAACTACAGTTTACCAAACAAAGTAAGGATAGCAGTTGGTTCTAAAATGTGGAACAGTGTTAAATATGGCTGACACTTAGAACAAACCTAAAATTAGACAAAACAGCAGCAAGAGGAGACCAACAAGAGACATTTTACACATTAATATGGTCCTCCACCTTTATACACTGGCACATGCAGAGACAATATGCAGCATCAAATTATAATGTGTTTGACAAAACACAACGAAGTAGCAGCGAAAACTCTTCAGTAAAGCTAAAGTTTTTGAAATTGACATTAGTGTTGTTTTAAGCGTCCCATTTATCTAGTGCTGTTCCTTTACATGACAGTAATGTTAATGCAGTTTGATAGTTTGGATAGCTTGACTGCTTATGCATTCCCACTGTGTGTTGTTTGTCCACAATTACTGTAATTATCACCATACGTGTTAAAGTTCTGCTTCATCCTCACTCCGATTTTTACATGGAAGACTTTTTACATTTCCAGAATGAGTGAAGGAATCAGGAGAGAGGAGACAGAAGTGAGGAAGAATTGCAGGGTGTAGTGATGTTGAAAGAAAGAGAAACAGTTTACACCTGACATTGACATGCGTCTTGAGTGACTGCTTGTGATCAGATCTCACTTCTCTGCTCTATATGCAAATAAACACGTACATAATTTCTGTTTGCAAAGACCAAATGTGTTGTTGTTTTTAACCAGCGGGAGGACCGGGGGTCCAAAGCTGTGTTCCACTTGTTCAATAACAAGATGAACAAATATCCCGTCTATTGATCAGGAGCCTGTTTCAGAAAGCGGGTTTAGTGAAAACTCTTGAGTTTGTTCACCCTGAGATGAGGGAAAGTCTTGATTTTCAGTTTCAGAAGAGAGCTAACTTAAACTTTGGGTCAGTTACCGCAGTAACTGACTCTGTGAAGCTAACCTGCTCGCTGGCAGGTTTTCTTCCACAAACCCGGAGTTTCTCTCTGTCTCCTCTCTCTTACAGAGTCAGACACGCTGTTTCATCTCCTCATTCATTCAGTCCGTATTTTAGCGCATATCGAAGCACATTCATTAGCGGAGGTTTACTATCTGGTTGGATATTAGTTGAGTTACTCAAGGACTTTCTAAAGTTGCCGCTTTTATGCGCATCAGTCAGTTTGAACAGCGTTTTTTTCCTTCACATTCAAATATCACACAGCGTGAATTCACCCTCAGCTCAGAATAAAACCTCTGCTTGTCCTTCCGTTTTAACTCTGTGACTCTGTGCACAAGACAGCTGTCAGTTTGTTAGAGCAGCTCCTGCACTGAAATCTTTATTGCACATAATGTGTAATCTCAGTTTCAATTTAAACAATCGGTATGAAGCTTTAGACATGTGGGATCAATGAATAATTATCTCTATCACTCATGATGTGATTGGTCGCACTGATGGAATATAATTCCTATAATATTGGAGATTATATGTTAATATGCTGAGTGAGCAGGATTGTGATGAAGAATGTAGTTTGAAAGTGAGATTTTTAAATAGGAAGCATAATCTTAACGTGTTTTAACAGCATTTCAGTGACAATGTTTAAATTTATTACATTTGTTGAAGAAGCTGAAATAAAGTCACTGAATGCTGTTGAGCTGAGATACAAATAGATGTCTAAATATTTAAAATATTCTGTATTTTAACCTTGACACCTTTTCAAGTGCAACACGTTATTACTGGATCATGGACATGAGCACATGTTGTGATGCATGAATGAAACCTGACTTATCTTTTCACAAGTGTGATGACTGAACTTTGACCTCATGTGTTGATGACTCCTCTCCTCTGTCTCCTCTCACAGGGAGAAGATGATCTGCAGGATCCTTCTGCTCATCAGCCTGACCTCCTGTGTCTGTGGTTAGTTTAAACCTTCAGTTTGACATAAAGATGAACAACAGAATAAACCTTCAGCCTCACAAACATATTTTATGACTTCCATTTTAAAATATATCAGTGAAAACATTAGAACTATTAAAGCTGGTAGATGACAGTTGGGAAGATCCTCTATCTTCAGTTATTGATTAGATTGTATTAATTATTGACATCATGCATTACCTTTTTATACTCTTGTATCTTTAAACACTTAGCTGTATTTCTAAATATATATAGGTGGAGTTTAAGGGCTCAAATGTTAAAGTTCTTAGTTTGTCTGGTCCTCACTTTCCCTCTCTGTCTCCTCAACAGGAACATTTGTATTGAACGTGACAGAGACCTCCTACCAGGCAGAGGAGAACGACAACATCACACTGGAATGGATGTTTACAACCAAAACTGACAGTTCCTCCACCGTATCTATAATTAATTGTGAACTGTTAACTGATGTTAAACCCTTGGTCCTGTATTATCTATATAAGGGTGTTGAGGTCTCAGAGTTTCAGGATGGACAGTTTGCAGGACGAGTTCAGTGTGACAAAGACGCCCTCAGAGAAGGACGAATCAGACTTCATGTGTCCAGAATCAGGACTGATGACTCGGGTCTGTACCTGTGTGGAGTGAGAACAGATTATGGTCGGAACAGAGGAAAATGCCGACTCAACGTCACTGGTAAGATGATTCAGTAAAACTCAGCAGAACTATGAAATATGTTTCAACTTAATGTGTTGTGGTTATTTAGTTTTCTTTAGTGAAATGTTGTTTCTTCACATGAATGACACAGATGTGTTTGGTGTCTTTACAGCAGCGAGGGATTGGCCTGAACCTGAGACACCAAACACAGCGAGTCGGGAAAGGATCGGCCTCTACTGTGTACTGGGACTGACAGCAGCAGCTATATCTGTACTGGCTGTTTATTCATTCACTCTCTGCCTGTTAAACAAGATTTATACTCGGTCCAGTGGTGGATTTCAGAAAACTAACAGTTTAGCAGATGGATCAGAGGAAACAGTTTGATTCAATTTTATACCAAAGACACAGAACACACAAGTTTCCCATTGGCTGGCAGGTAACCATAGCAACAACCTTGATGCTTCATGCACTCCCCTCTCTCCCTCTCTCTTCCCCCAACTGAACTCTGCCTCACATGACATGGACTTTGGGGCTCATCAGAACTGAGCTAGGATGACCCACAGTTTTTCCTCAAGACGATAGTCTGAAATCTGCCACGCATCAGACGCTCTGTTGGATTAAGGACTTTGCTTTGTATTAACTGTCATCTGGTGTCAAGTGCGTGTAGCGCAAGTGAGTGAAGTGTTTGAGAATGTTGTTATAGTTGCTGTTCGTTAGTGAATCGTTTCTGTTAGCTGATCTAAAGGGCTCATATTCATGTATTCTGCCGACTGGGTAGCCTCATATTAACAGCTACTGTTACCCACAGTTGCTAGATGTTAATAGGCATCATGTCTCAAGCATACAGTTAGGACTTTATGTTTGGCTTGTGTTGTGTAATATTTACTATATTACCGATAGAATAGCGGACTGAACGGACACTTGTAGGTCCGCTCGTTAATTAACGGGCGTCCACAACCCGTCAGTTAAACAGCTCGTTCAAGCCCTGCATTGATGTCATGCATGTCTACTACTGGCCAATAGATGGCGCTGTTGCACTGCTGAGTGACATTAACCCACTGTTAGAGGGAATATGCTGCTTCAGCCTCAGATATGCCTGTTTAATACATGGTCACATTATTTATCAGCTGTTGGTCAGCTGTATTATCTTGTATAGTGGAAATTTATACATTCAGAAAGTAATATAGTTTACCATTTCTACGTCAGCCTGTTATGTTTTCATACGGATATCTGACATGTTTGTTCTGATTTATTATGTTCATTTACACAGAACCACTGAGGCATCAGACTGTTGTACAAGGATTGTGGTTGTGATGGTGACAGTAAGTCCATACAAATTCAAGACATCTGCGTGATTCTGATCGATCACCTGCAGCAGGTTCTGTGTGAACAAATCCAGCATATAGTCATAGCAGGGAAACTAGAACTTCCTCACATAGAGTATGTATGTATAAAGGGGATGAACATTGAGATAATTATATGTATGTTAAAGAGTATGAACACATGGTAATTATTTAAGTTGTGTATGATGGACACCAGGGAGTCTAGTTGGACTATTCATGATAAACATTAAGTTCATTGATTAAGTATAGAAGGACCAGATAAGTATTTTACTTCTTTCTGACTGCAGCTAGAATCTTCTCTGGGTTTCTGCTGGGTGCTCTGGTTTCCTCCCACTATCAAAGACATGTAGACTATGTTACGCCCAGGCCACACAGCCTACCTCCACCTTTGCGTGACGGCTCCCTCGCTGAACTGCTGCGGCCTGCAAGCATGTGTTGTCCACACAGACAGCGCTGCTGCTGGCAGCCCTATGTTTCTACATTGAGTATTGAGTTTGCCTTTGATAATGGCCATCAATAATAGAATGTTTCATTTCATGTTATTGTAAATTTCATTTCTATGTAGTTTAGACAGAAAAAGGTTCAGAAGTTTGTGCTCAATGGAAAAACAAACAACAAAAAAGGGCTTACCCATATATATTATTTTCATGTCTGTGACATTGCCCTATTCTACAGATATAGACATTGAAACTATATTAAAAGATGTAATGTTGATGCCTCACACAGGAAAAAATAGGCAACTCACCAAATCTCTAGATGATGCACAGCTGCAGCTACGCCTGAGCTGCGTGGCTCAGGTGCTACCAGGTGTGCACCTGTCAGTTCACCTGACCACTGGTGCTGGCAAAACAACTGGAGTTGGTTCCTGAGCGCGGCACTGTGGCTGCCCACTGCTCCTAGTGTAGAGGATGGGTCAAATGCAAAGGTCACATCACACAACCATCTGACAGTCATCCCTAATGAGGACTCATTGTGCTAATTAGGAGTTCCAAGCTCTTGTCAAATAATATTTCTCATCTATTTAGGGTGTAAGGTTTCCAAAATCTAATTTAACAATGCATTGCCTTTCCTCATGTACAGTTTATAATGTGTACATATTGTAAATAAATCCCTATTTTTATGAGAGACAGTTTGACTCTTGTGTGTGTCCATCCTGATAGGTAATCCAACCCAGTGAACAATGAGTTGTGATGTTCAAACCTCAAACAAGTCTGAAATGAACCAAACACTCTACAAACTTGTGTTCTCTACTAGCACCTCTGTATGTTTTAACCAAGTTACAACTAATCACATATCATTTTTTTCATGCTGTTACTCTAAGTATGCTTTACTGTTATGTATTTGTACATGTTCTATTGTATATATTTCATATACTTAATTACTACACAGAATCTGTAGTAAGAGTTCATGTGAGGCACTGCTCTGAACCAGACTGTCTGAATCTTTATTGGCAAGAAAGGGCCACAACATTTTGTTTTATGATCTTCACACAAAACAGAAACACACAAATAGATGTTACAAGAAAAGAAAATACATTGTAATATATATATATATATATATATATATATATATATATATAGAGAGAGAGAGAGAGAGAGAGAGAGAGAGAGAGAGAGAGAGAGAGAGAGAGAAATAATATAAGGTGAGCAAAAATAAATTATTTCAAAAAAATCTCAAATAAAAAAATCCTCAAAAAAAGTTCTAAGCAAATATCACAGATAAAACACATAACAGTAGCAGATCTCTGTGATACATCTGTTATGATACATGTCCTGATCACATTTATGGATTATGCTGGTCAAGGCAGCAATATTTCTCTGAGCAGTTATGAATATATTTAGAAAACAGGATCCAATGACTCCCTGAACGTAAGGAAAACAGGGAAGAGAATAAATAGTAGAAGCTGGTGAGTGTTGGAAACGCATTAGATGGTTCGGACTTTTCACAGGCAGGGAGCTTCTTTCTTTATTTATGTACTTTAAGAATTTCTCATAGAGAAATGAAACTTTGGCCTCAATGATACTGGTTCATCATTGACACATATGTTTGTCGTGTATGCACACTTGTGCATCGGTATGTTACCTTCCTCTTTTTGAGAGTCCTGCACACTGTTATGCATTTTATGACACTGGTGGTGTAGTCTAGAGGGAGTTATTAACGGCGCACACAACTTCACTCATGGTGTAAGATGCTTTATTCCATAACAGCAAACTGTTAACTACTAGAAACATCGTAGAGTTAGTGTGGAGAACAGTAACACTAATCACTGTGTACCAGATAACATCTGTGGTGATTTAGAACACAATTTACCTAAACTTATGTCCGTAAACACAATGTCTCACATGCTGGGAACTCCGTCCACCTACCCCCAACAACTACAGTATTAAATCAAATAAAACAACTGGTAAATGTGACTGAAAAGAAAATTAGTTGTTAAAGAAACAGATAATATGGTGACGGTATTAATAAGTATTAATGAAAATCTTTTACTACTAGATTTTGATGAATTAAAATTGATTACAGTATCCGAAAGAAAGACAAACAAGACCAAACAAGACTACATAATTTCTGTTTGCAAAGACCAAATGTGTTGTTTTTAATCGGCGAGAGGACCGGGGGTCCAAAGCTGTTTTTTAAATAGATGAATTAGAAATACTGTATGTTGTCAACTATCTGTTTCATTACAGACATTTAAGGTAAAATCCCTGACTGTGGGAGGGTGAAGAGGGAGCTGAGAGACAGATGATGGAGGGGAGTTGGTGGTAGGAGCAGCCATGGGGGACAGTCCTCTGTGGCTGGGGAGGGAGAGAACCTCCATGTGAGGTTCAGGAGGTGACTGGGGACCTTGCTGTTTGGGTCCTGGCTGTTGCTGCAGGATCTTGCTGTTTTCAGCCAGCAACTGCTCTCTGTCCACCCTGACCAGAGCTCTACAACACACAGTCAGAGCAATAGAAAGGACTGTGTACATGCAAGTAAAGACTAGAGACATAATTAATGTGTTATATCAGTTTGGGAAAAGTATTTGTGGTGGACCTGTTTGATATTGTTCCATGTTGACCAGTCTACATTTTAGTGTGAAGAAATCATGTGTGTTTGGGGGGAAATCATAGGATTTTCTTTTGCCTCTTTACTGCCACTTGCTGTCAAAAGTGTCAATAGTGCTGTCAAAAAGTGCAGTAATTATAAAGTGAAAACGGCTCCTATTAAACAATAATTTGCTGCATTATAAAGTGACTTTATCATTAAATGTGATACATGTCCTGATCACATTTATGGATTATGCTAGTCAAGGCAGCAATATTTCTCTGAGCTGTTATGAATATATTTAGAAAACAGGATCCAATGACTCCCTGAACGTAAGGAAAACAGGGAAGAGAATAAATAGTAGAAGCTGGTGAGTGTTGGAAATGCATTAGATGGTTTGGACTTTTTACAGGCAATGTTGGACGTAAGAAAAAATGAAAATTAGATGAGAGTTAAGGGAATGAATAGAGAGAACCACTTCCTGAAGGAGTCTGAGTCTATGTAACCCTCTGGTAACTTGGGAACACTCTCTTTATTACATGGTTCCCCCGGATTGCCCCTATAATCCTGTAGATGATAAAAAGGTAAACACACACTTTACCTTTATATTTCAACATGACCACATCCGCAGCTTCTGTCTCTGTCTCATTCTCTCACTTACACTCTCCTCCATTCACCAGCTTAGAAAGACACAAAAAAACATACAAACACACAGAATTAACAAAAGTCACTGTCTATTTAGAGTCTAAACTCAGAGAGAACAATTTAATCGCATAATACCAGGTAAGGCTTAATTTAAGAGTAATGACTGACTATCTTGTAATACAATATAATATGGAGTGATCCATTTTTCTGCGTAAATATACAGTTTGTTAAATAAAAAATATGATGCACACAGCTCGCAGCATGACTTAATAAGTAGGGGAGAACGGGATAAATCGAGCCAGTGGGTAAAATGAGACACCCCCTTTATCTAGATAACCATAAACAAAAGTAATAATGTGACCACAAATAAAGAAAGTATAGTTCACATCACTCAATCCATCTTGGACTCCAGCACATGAAAAAACAGATTTTTGTCATGTCAAGTGAATTCATCATGTTACTAAAGTTATCAGTCTTGTATCTTAATTAAGTTTTGGACATTATTACATGTTGATTTAAGTCAGTGTAAGCTACAAAACAAGGTCATAAACTTAGTATAATTGTGGATCTGAGCCACTGTGTGAAACAGTTTTGTCAAAATGGAGGTTGTGGGGTAAAACGTGCCAGTGATGTTGGAGCAAGTTGAGTCAATGGTTCAATTTACCCCCAAAAATTATTTTCTGATATTCTAGAGACTAGACACACTGTTCTTGTTAATGTTTGATCACTGTTACAAGTGTTACAATGTTGATGAATAAATACCTAATTGTTATCTAATGTTATGTTTAAGCCACACACAAACATGCTGTACATACAGACGGGTGACAAATTAAAGGAGAAGCCAACATAAAGTGTTTTAGTAAGGTGTTGGGCCACCATGTGTCACCAGAACAGCTGACACACCAGAACATCCTGGAAGAGACCACTCCCATCAGGATAGAAATGTTTCATCATAGGATAAAGGTGATCACTCACAACATCTTTGTATTGATTAGCAGTGATTCTTCCCTCTAAGGGGTCAAGTGGACCCAAACCATGCGGGCAAAATGCCCCCCAGAGCATAACAGAGCCACCAGACCCCCTCACTGTAGTGGTCAAGCATTCAGACCTGGACCAGTTTTTCCTTTAATTTGTCACCTGTCTGTGGACACAAAAGCACCTTTACACACACATTCTTTCTGTATCTGTAGTAACACACAAAGATCACAGTTTAATCTTTACTGAAAATGTTTAGGTAACATTTTGAACAACAGGACACAAACATTTACTTAAAACTATGACTTTTGCCTTTGTTAAATTGATGGCACTAATAAAGTTCAAGATTATCTCAAAATTGTTTGATTTTGTGTCATTTTTATATCAGTATTTAATGGTGGCACTAATTACCATTAGAGCGCTCATTTTAACCCTACCTTGGAGTAAATTGTGTTATAGGACTAACTTTTTTTGATGGGTGATTGTTCTAAAACCATAATAATTAGATAACTTGTTTTCATTTCCATGGATACACAACAACCTGAGGTATATATATTAACTATTATTTGAAACAAATACACTTTTATTTCGCAGTAAACTCATCAAATTTAAAAAGCGTCTCATGTTATCCTGTTTTCCTCCACACATGTGAGTCATGTGGTAAGAATATCAGAGTCAGAGCCAATCAGAAGCAGAGTAGGGGCGGGTCTTCGCAGACTGCATTATAGTACCACAACTGTCTTTCAGGAGGTTCACACCGGTACTCTACCGAATATACAAGAGTAGAGTAGAGAATATCCCAACACGGTTATGTTTCATGGAGTAATCCCGTCAATTCCTGGATTTTAATGAAGTTTTGGATTATTTGCACAGAAACATGAGTGAAAACTCTCGGGTAAGGCACGTTTAATTTACTTTTTCCAAAGTTTTCATGTCTCAACTCAACGATGAGCGTTAATATTGAGAGATTTGGTGTATAAAGTACACTCTGCAGTGTATCATCATTGCTCATTGTCTCATGTGAGCCGTGTTTGTTCACTATATGCATCTCTATCACGGTATTAAACTTCTATAGTGTTCGTTCAGATTTTGAATGTATTCTCTTCGTGAATGAGTCATTATATTTGATATATTTATAATGTATTTTGGGATACGTGTCAGGCTTACAGTTTAGAACTTCATATATATAAACGTTGTATCGTTCGCAGGGTTGTTCCCTGGCAGTGTCAACATGCGGCAATCAGGCGTTTCTTATTTTAAGCACTATACTGGAACGCCTAGAAAAGGAATTTATGTGGCTAAGAGGACGTCTCGGGTGAAGTAGCTAACCGCGCACACAACTTCACTCATGGTGTTAGATACTTTATTCCATAACAGCAAACTGTTAACTACTAGAAACATCATAGAGTTAGTGTGGAGAACAGTAACACTAATCACTGTGTACCAGATAACATCTGTGGTGATTTAGAGCAGAATTTACCTAAACTTATGTCCGTAAACACAATGTCTCACATGCTGGGAACTCCGTCCACCTACCCCCAACAACTACAGTATTAAATCAAATAAAACAACTGGTAAATGTGTCTGAAAAGAAAATTAGTGGTTAAAGAAACAGACAATATAGAGATAAGAGGTGACTGTAAAGTATTAACAAAATATTTTACCATTAGATGTTATTAAATTAAAATTGACTTCAGTATTCAAAAGAAAGACAAACCAGTCTAAACCCTGATGGTCTGAGGCTGGTAAATGGGATGTCAGGCTACACTGAGGAGAGCTTAGAGGTGTTGCTGTATACTCACCATGCAGTGACAACAACTTAAACACACTCACACAATAAACACATGAACCACTCATGTGTCTTGGTGTGTCTAGTGTATTATATGGTTCCCCCGGATTGCCCCTATCATCCTGTAGATGATAAAAAGGTAAACACACACTTTACCTTTATATTTCAACATGACCACATCCGCAGCTTCTGTCTCTGTCTCATTCTCTCACTTACACTCTCCTCCATTCACCAGCTTAGAAAGACACAAAAAACATACAAACATAATAAAATTAACAAAAGTCACTGTCTATTTAGAGTCTAAACTCAGAGAGAACAATTTAATTGCATAATACCAGGTAAGGCTTAATTTGAGAGTTATAACTGACTATCTTGCGATACAAGACACCATGCGTCGACAAGTGTTACAATGTTGATGAATAAATACCTAATTGTTGACTAATGTTAAGTTTAAGCCAAACACAAACATGCTGTACATACAGACGGGTGACAGATTAAAGGAAAAACCAACATAAAGTGTTTTAGTAAGGTGTTGGGCCACCATGTGTCACCAGAACAGCTTCAATACACCTTGGCATTGATTCTACAAGTCTCTGAAACTCTTCTGGAGCGATGAACACTATTCTTCAAAAAGATATTCCCTCATGTGGTGTTTTGATGATGGTGGTGGAGAGCGCTGTCTAACACCTCAGTCCAAAATCTCTCATAGGTTTCAATTGGTTTGAGATCTGGTGACTGTGAAGGTCATAGCATATGATTCACATCATCTTCATACTCATCAGACCATTCAGTAACCTCTCATGTCCTATGGATTGGGACATCCTGGAAGAGACCACTCCCATCAGGATAGAAATGTTTCATCATAGGATAAAGGTGATCACTCACAACATCTTTGTATTGATTAGCAGTGATTCTTCCCTCTAAGGGGTCAAGTGGACCCAAACCATGCCAGCAAAATGCCCCCCACAGCATAACAGAGCCACCAGACCCCCTCACTGTAGGGGTCAAGCATTCAGACCTGGAGCAGTTTTTCCTTTAATTTGTCACCTGTCTGTAGACACAAAAGCACATTTACACACACATTCTTTCTGTATCTGTAGTAACACACAAAGATCACAGTTTAATCTTTACTGAAAATGTTTAGGTAACATTTTGAACAGCAGGACACAAACATTTACTTAAAACTATGACTTTTTGCCTTTGTTAAATTGATGGCACTAATAAAGTTCAAGATTATCTCAAAATTGTTTGATTTTGTGTCATTTTTATATCATTATTTAATGGTAACACTAATTACCACTAGAGCGCTCATTTTACCCCTACCTTGGAGTAAATTGTGTTATTGGACTAACTTTTTTGATGGGTGATTGTTCTAAAATCATAATAATTAGATAACTTGTTTTCATTTCCATGGATACACAACAACCTGAGGTATATATATTAACTATTATTTGAAACAAATACACTTTTATTTCGCAGTAAACTCATCAAATTTAAAAATTGGCTCATGTTATCCTGTTCCCCTCTACACATGTGAGTCATGTGGTAAGAATATCAGAGTCAGAGCCAATCGGAAGCAGAGTAGGGGCGGGTCTTCGCAGACTGCATTATAGTACCACAGCTGTCATTCAGGAGGTTCACACCGGTACTTTACCGAATATACAAGAGTAGAGTAGAGAATATCCCAACACGGTGATGTTTCATGGAGTAATCCCGTCAATTCCTGGATTTTAAAAAAGTGTTGGATTATTTGCACAGAAACGTGAGGAAAAACTCTCGGGTAAGGCACGTTTGATTTTACTTTTTCCAAAGGGGGATGTTTTCATGTCTCAACTCAACGATGAGCGTTAATATTGAGAGATTTGGTGTATAAAGTACACTCTGCAGTGAATCATCGCTGCTCTTTCTCTCATGTGAGCCGTGTTTATTCACTATATGCATCTCTACCACGGTATTAAACTTCTATAGTGTTCGTTCAGATTTTGAATGTATTCTCATCGTGAATGAGATATTATATTTGATATATTTATATTGCATATTGGGATACGTGTCAGGCTTATAGTTTGGGGTTTCATACATGTCAACGCTGTATCGTTCGCAGGGCTGCTACGCAGCTTTAACAACATTCAGCAATCAGGCGCTTTTTACTTTAAGCATAACGCCCACAAGTGGAATTTGTGTGAGTAAGAGGAGGTCCCGGGGGTCCAAAGCTGTGTTCCACTTGTTCAATAACAAGATGAACAAATATCCCGTCTATTGATCTGCTCTAGCGCTGCGTCTGAACATATATATATATATATATCATCCAGCCTGCAGAGAATGTTGCCTTTGGCTGTCTGATGTTTATTAGGTGACAACAGCACACACACACACACACACACACACACACACACACACACACACACACACACACACACACACAATCACACACTCTCTCACACACACACACACAATCACACACACACACACACACACACACACACACACACACACACACACACACCACAGAGCAAATCATAGTCTCCCCTCTGATTTCATCAGGTGGGGAACAATGATGTAGTTTGATTTGGTTTGTTGTAAGATTTCATGTTACATTGTGTTTGAATATGTGTTGCTATAATTCAGCAGATCATGCTGTAAATTATGTTGGTGGTTTGGTGTTTGAGCACCTGCCCCTCTAAAGGTCTCTGTACAGCCCTGTTCATACACAATATAATCAATAGTTGTCCAGGCCCTACTTACCACTGTGGTATGCAAAGGTAAGACTCAGGGAGCACTAGCAAGGAAGCTAAAACAATAATCAACAATCAACAATAATCAGAACCTGATTGATAGGAAGGGATGGGCAAGTGAACAGACAAGGGCTGCGTTCAAGATCCGTTTGGGGGAAGTGTTTCCTAGTGCTCCCTACCACACGAAGAACCCTGAAATATTAACTGCACCTTCAGATATTGTAATCAACTTAACCTGCAGCATCTTGTAGCACAGTTACATTACTGCACACAGACACCTGAGAAAGGCTTTTAAAAACATGTTACTTGAACTGAATTCATAGAAGAACAAACTGTAGACTGACTGAGATCTGACTAAAAGTCCTTTGCTCAGTCATGTAGAATAAGGAAGATGAACATGAGCACATGTTGTGATGCATGAATGAAACCTGACTTATCTTTTCACAAGTGTGATGACTGAACTTTGACCTCATGTGTTGATGACTCCTCTCCTCTGTCTCCTCTCACAGGGAGAAGATAATCTGCAGGATCCTTCTGCTCATCAGCCTGACCTCCTGTGTCTGTGGTTAGTTTAAACCTTCAGTTTGACATAAAGATGAACAACAGAATAAATGTTTAAGAGCTCAAATGTTAAAGTTCTTAGTTTGTCTGGTCCTCACTTTCCCTCTCTGTCTCCTCAACAGGAACATTTGTATTGAACGTGACAGAGACCTCCTACCAGGCAGAGGAGAACCACAACATCACACTGGAATGGATGTTTACAACCAAAACTGACAGTTCCTCCACCGTACTTATAATTATTTGTCAACTGTTAACTGATGTTAAACCCTTGGTCCTGTATTATCTATATAAGGGTGTTGAGGACTCAGAGTTTCAGGATGGACAGTTTGCAGGACGAGTTCAGTGTGACAAAGACGCCCTCAGAGAAGGACGAATCAGACTTCATGTGTCCAGACTCAGGATTGATGACTCGGGTCTGTACGTGTGTGGAGTGAAAACAGATTATGGTTGGAACAGAGGAAAAGGCCGACTCAATGTCACTGGTAAGATGATTCAGTAAAACTCAGCAGAACTATGAAATATGTTCCAACTTAATGTGTTGTGGTTATTTAGTTTTCTTTGGTGAAATGTTGTTTCTTCACATGAATGACACAGATGTGTTTGGTGTCTTTACAGCAGCGAGGGATTGGCCTGAACCTGAGACACCAAACACAGCGAGTCGGGAAAGGATCGGCCTCTACTGTGTACTGGGACTGACAGCAGCAGCTATATCTGTACTGGCTGTTTATTCATTCACTCTCTGCCTGTTAAACAAGATTTATACTCGGTCCAGTGGTGGATTTTAGAAAACTAACAGTTTAGCAGATGGATCAGAGGGAACAGTTTGATTCAATTTTATACCAAAGACACAGAACACACAAGTTTCCCATTGGCTGGCAGGTAACCATAGCAACAACCTTGATGCTTCATGCACTCCCCTCTCTCTCTCTCTTCCCCCAACTGAACTCTGCCTCACATGACATGGACTTTGGGGCTCATCAGAACTGAGCTAGGATGACCCACAGTTTTTCCTCAAGACGATAGTCTGAAATCTGCCACGCATCAGACGCTCTGTTGGATTAAGGACTTTGCTTTGTATTAACTGTCATCTGGTGTCAAGTGCGTGTAGCGCAAGTGAGTGAAGTATTTGAGAATGTTGTTATAGTTGCTGTTCGTTAGTGAATCGTTTCTGTTTGCTGATCTAAAGGGCTCATATTCATGTATTCTGCCGACTGGGTAGCCTCATATTAACAGCTACTGTTACCCACAGTTGCTAGATGTTAATAGGCATCATGTCTCAAGCATACAGTTAGGACTTTATGTTTGGCTTGTGTTGTGTAATATTTACTATATTACCGATAGAATAGCGGACTGAACGGACACTTGTAGGTCCGCTCGTTAATTAACGGGCGTCCACAACCCGTCAGTTAAACAGCTCGTTCAAACCCCGTATTGATGTCATGCATGTGTACTACTGGCCAATAGATGGCGCTGTTGCACTGCTGAGTGACATTAACCCACTGTTAGAGGGAATATGCTGCTTCAGCCTCAGATATGCCTGTTTAATACATGGTCACATTATTTATCAGCTGTTTGTCAGCTGTATTATCTTGTATAGTGGAAATTTATACATTCAGAAAGTAATATAGTTTACCATTTCTACGTCAGCCTGTTATGTTTTCATACGGATATCTGACATGTTTGTTCTGATTTATTATGTTCATTTACACAGAACCACTGAGGCATCAGACTGTTGTACAAGGATTGTGGTTGTGATGGTGACAGTAAGTCCATACAAATTCAAGACATCTGCGTGATTCTGATCGATCACCTGCAGCAGGTTCTGTGTGAACAAATCCAGCACATAGTCATAGCAGGGAAACTAGAACTTCCTCACATAGAGTATGTACGTATAAAGGGGATGAACATTGAGATAATTATATGTATGTTAAAGAGTATGAACACATGGTAATTATTTAAGTTGTGTATGATGGACACCAGGGAGTCTAGTTGGACTATTCATGATAAACATTAAGTTCATTGATTAAGTATAGAAGGACCAGATAAGTATTTTACTTCTTTCTGACTGCAGCTAGAATCTTCTCTGGGTTTCTGCTGGGTGCTCTGGTTTCCTCCCACTATCAAAGACATGTAGGCTATGTTACACCCAGGCCACACCGCCTACCTCCACCTTTGCGTGACGGCTCCCTCGCTGAACTGCTGCGGCCTGCAAGCATGTGTTGTCCACACAGACAGTGCTGCTACTGGCAGCCCTATGTTTCTACATTGAGTATTGAGTTTGTCTTTGATAATGGCCATCAATAATAGAATGTTTCATTTCATGTTATTGTAAATTTCATTTCTATGTAATTTAGACAGAAAAAGGTTCAGAAGTTTGTGCTCAATGGAAAAACAAACAACAAAAAAGGGCTTACCCATAAATATTTTTTAATGTCTGTGACATTGCCCTATTCTACAGATATAGACATTGAAACTATATTAAAAGATGTAATGTTGATGGTATGATATGAATATGACTGTCAACAGATCATTGTCACTGTCTATTTTTGCTGAGAAAAGCCTCACACGGGAAGAAATAGGCAACACACCAAATCTCTAGATGATGCACAGCTGCAGTTACGCCTGAGCTGCGCGGCTCAGGTGCTACCAGGTGTGCTCCTGTCAGTTCCCCTGACCACTGGTGCTGGCAAAACAACTGGAGTTGGTTCCTGAGCGCGGCACTGCGGCTGCCCACTGCTCCTAGTGTAGAGGATGGTTCAAATGCAAAGGTCACATCACACAACCATCTGACAGTCATCCTTAATGAGGACTTATTGTGCTAATTAGGAGTTCCAAGCTCTTGTCAAATAATATTTCTCATCTATTTAGGGTGTGACGTTTCCAAAATCTAATTTAACAATGCATTGCCTTTCCTCATGTACAGTTTATAATGTGTACATATTGTAAATAAATCCCTATTTTTATGAGAGAAAGTTTGACTCTTTTGTGTGTCCATCCTGATAGGTAATCCAACCCAGTGAACAATGAGTTGTGATGTTCAAACCTCAAACAAGTCTGAAATGAACCAAACACTCTACAAACTTGTGTTCTCTACTAGCACCTCTGTATGTTTTAACCAAGTTACAACTAATCACATATAATTTTTTGCATGTTGTTACTCTAAGTATGCTTTACTGTTATGTATTTGTACATGTTCTATTGTATATATTTCATATACTTAATTACAACACAGAATCTGTAGTAAGAGTTCATGTGAGGCACTGCTCTGAACCAGACTGTGTGAATCTTTATTGGCAAGAAAGGGCCACAACATTTTGTTTTATGATCTTCACACAAAACAGAAACACACAAATAGATGTTATAAGAAAAGAAGATACATTGTTATATATATATATATATATATATATAGAGAGAGAGAGAGAGAGAGAGAGAGAGAGAGAGAGATAGAGAGAGAGAGAGAGAGAGAGAGAGAGAGAGAGACAATTAAATTATTTCAAAAAAATCTCAGTCAGCAAATAAAAAAATCCTCAAAAAAGTTCTAAGCAAATATCACAGTACAGTACAAAACACATAACAGTAGCAGATCTCTGTGATACATCTGTTATGTTTCAATGAGCCTAAAGGTGTAAATGAGCACACAGCTGTAACCTGCAGCCAGGTGAGGATCTCTAAACAAGATGAGCTGACTTCCAGTGAAGAGCTCCCTCTGCTGGTCTTTATCCTTAATACCAGTGTGTCCAGTTCAAAGGTTTTCTCTCAAACATACATGTGAAAGACTGATAATCAATAACAGACAGTAAATAAGAGCTCACTGTAACAGACAGGATTAAAAACAGCAACAGTAAATCTCAGTTTCAATTACACATTACAATAAAACAACAAAGATCAATGTTGAGAAGTTAAAGATATAAATTCTGGAAAGAAGGTCAGAACTCACAGTTTTATAGTTTTCATGATGTTAGACGATCAACAAACATGATGAAAAGATTGTTGTGATCATTATAAACAAACGCATCACTTCCTGTGTGGCACTAGTTTCACTAATTTCATAATATTTTAACAAAAGACAGCGCCAGTTTGCATCTCCTGCAAGCCCCTGATGCAAATATTCAAAAGAGGCAATACGTGGAAATGTTTTTTAAGACACAGAGACATATTTGTCACATTGTCACAAGGCCACCCACCTTATTTTTGTACCACAAAAAGACAATTTGATCAATTCAGATATACAAATGTCAGGCACTAATGGGTCTTAGCTGGAGGGGATGTACAGGCAGAGGGCAAACTTAACCCTCCCGGTCTCTAAACTCTACAGCCCACTGAGACAACATCTCCAAATCCTCTGTGACGAATTAACTGCACAACGATGGACAGCTATTTGAAAGCTTAACCCCTCCACATACCATACTGATAGCTTCATTTGAGTGACAGTATTTCGTTCTTTTGGCTGGCCCTTTGCAGAAGCTGCCTGAACTGTTTCCTGTGATAGTGAACTTTTCAGCCTGAAAAGTTCACTATCAAGTCACCAAACTTCTGCACAGAAAGACTTGAGTTTTGGACAGCAATTAACTCATATGTCCCACATTCATGCTGCAACTTTGTCCTATTCCACAAACCCAGAATCTCACAAGAAGCTCTGGCTTGAAGAAATGAAGCCCCCCAAACAGGCAAGCCAGAGAGAAAGATTAAAGTGTTGGTCAACCCCGGCGTGCTGGCGAGATCCCCCCAAAACACACACACAGCGACAGAGAAAGAAGGAAGCAGCCTCACACCTACCTTCACAGAAGCGCAGTGCTGAAGCCCCTCGGCAAGGCAGAGCCTACAGTTAGAGACCGGAGAGAGTTGTACCCCCACCCCCCACTCCACCTCCCAACACCCCCCCTCCTCTCTCTCTCTCTCTCTCTCTCTCTCTCTCTCTCTCTCTCTCTCTCTCTCTGTCAGGCTTCAGCTCTCAGCTCTGCTGCGCTGAGACAGGCATACAGACGGCATTTTGAGATGTCAGCATTTTATTATTTTGGCTGAGAGAGATTGGAGGGGGGTGGTAGAGAGTCACATAGAGAGAGAGAGAGAGAGAGAGAGAGAAGGAGAAGTGGAGCATGTGCTCGTCAGTCATTCAATTAAAACTTAGTGAAGACATAAAGAGAAGGGCTGACATCTAGTGGTTTTTAGTTGAGTTGCACCATAAGAATGAGACACTTTTTAACTCCTCTGCACAAGTGTGATTCCCTTCTCAAAGTTTTTGGGTTTCTTTTACTCTAATCTCATGCTAACAGAAGCCTTTTAAGGAACAACATTTTGGGAACACTTTTTTAGAGTTAAATGAGAACAATGCTACCATATTTGTGGATTAACTTTTTACATTTTGCTTTATTGGACAGATAACGCATCAAGATATAATAATGTTAGTCAGCTTTATAGGTGCTGTTAGGCAGATTTACCTTCCATCAGCGCCAGGCTAGCTGTTTCCCCCTGCTTTCAGTTGTTATGCTAAGCTAAGCTAAAGGGCTGCTGGCTGTAACTTCATATTTACAGTACAGACAATCTTGTCATCTCACTCTCAGCAACAAAGTGAATAAGTGTATTTTCCAAAATGTCAAATGCTTTCCTTTAAGTAAAAGTTGTCACACGTTTCTACAGTAGATATCACAACATGCTTTACAATAAAAGTAAATAAATTGCAGTAGTTGTAGTATTTTGCACCAGTAAGTTCAAACTTAGCCTAAGTTATAATTTGATTACTAAATGGGGATTTACACATGACTAAATTAAAATAGGTTACAAGACACAGAGGTGCTGAATACTTACATCCAATAACTGCCAGATGTAACTGTCATGTAGATAACTAACAAAAACTAACGTTAGCTTACAATGAAGCATAAAAGAAGTTTACGGTTGACATAGCTGACACTTGATTGAAATGCTGTTTAGTAATTAGGTTATATTAACTGGGAAGTTTTTAAATTACTTTTTAAACTACTTTGTACAAAAAGGACACAGTATACCTCCAATTACAAATGTCAAGTAACATCTGTTGTTAGGTTAGCACACCGTTAGCATATGTCCCTCTCATTCTGGGGATTTGTAATTAATATACTGTTTTGCTCCCCTAAAACTGTTATTTTTGGAAGTGATGTTACAGCTCATGATACGATTTTATACTGATTGGATGGCTACAGATGTTTCCTAGCATTCAATTCACATATTAGCCTACTAAACTCTTTACTTGCTAAGACATTATAGCTACGTTTTAATGATGCAGTCTGACATCACTAGTTTAAAACTAGTAGTTGAAGGAGTAAGTAAGTAAGTAATGAATTTAGGAATAGTTGTCACGACCTAATCCTGGGTCATATTTAAGTTTCATCTTTTCATCCTTTCATTTTTTAACATTCATAATATTTTTGCTCAATGGTCAACTTTGTAATCTTCTTTTTGTTGGTGCTTTCCGAGTTTCTTCTCTTGGAGTTCTTTCACTGTTTCCTCGTTCTTGACACCTTCCTTGTATTTAATGTTTAACAGTCTCAGTCAAAGCTTCCCCACCTAATATCTCCTCTCTTGTCATTTTACTTTTGAATACAATGCTGTGGTTAAGTTGTTGGTTTGACACGTGTATGTCTACTTTCCTCTCTCATAACATCTACAAGTCTTTTATTCACCACTTAACAATTTTATTGAGCCTACTCGTTTTTTGAGCTCAGATATACAACTGTCAGATCTCTTTTATCATTTTACAGAAGCAAAAGTACTTACAGTAATTTACAGGCTTGTCATTTAAGAACTAGCACAAGATGATGAATTCATCTGTGAGAGTAAAATGAGTGACTATTTCACTTTACCAAAACTTTGTAACATTGTAATTCCACTGTTTTCCCTGAATAACCCTTTGATAAGAGCATTGTAAGTTGCAGTATCAAAGCTTTGTTTAAGTATATCCTAATTTAAATTTCTGGGTTAGGACATTTGTTTACAATACATCATCTTACATTTCCAAATCACAAATGTTTGAGTCATTGTATAGATGACTCTTGATGACCACTAGATGGCAGCATGTAGACACGAACAATGTTAATGCAGAAGCTCTGAAGTTCTTCAAATCATTGCCCTCAAACAGGCAACTGTTAATCTAATGATAAGCTACAAGTGCAAGCTGGCACAAGTAAATGTTGTAGTTGAAGCGGTGGGAACAGTCCGCCTCCACTCAAAAATATGTTTTTCTTCTTGGTCTTACAGTTAGATGTTTGAGCTTCACTGTGCAGATCGGTGTACATATATCCAGAGTTTGACACTTGAAGGCTGTTTTCACATTTGTCCACTGAAAGTTTTAGGGGTGGGCCTACGATTGTGATTTGTGACATGACAATTAGTTTGGTAGCCAATCTTGGTCCAATATTCAACTTACAAGTGTGATGTGGAAAGACAGGAATGGACTTTTCAGTGAAGTAGGAGACATTTTGTGTCCAACAGTTAAACTTCCAAAATGAAATATACATGCATATTCATATATTCTGGATTTTTAATGAGGGAGAGGGAAGTAGATGGTTTGTTTTTTTAAAATTTAAAGTGGTAATTATACTTTTTTTGTGGAATAACCATATCAGACACCCATTATTGTCCCAAGCAGAGTATTTGTACATATTGTCTGGAGGGGATCTTTAAGCAAAAGTAGTAAAACTACAATATATAATTACTCAATTACAAGTAAAAGTTCTGTATGCAAACTTATACTTAAGTAAAAGTGCAAAGTTTTATCAGCAAAATGTACTTCAAGAAACATTTTGGGAGTGGTGACATACTGGAGTCTTCTTGTCACCATGAGGTTGCCATGCAACCAGCAAAACCTCATTTATGTAAACCTTTAGCTAGCTGTTTCCAGTCTTTCCATGCTGAGCTAGGCTAATCTTCTGCTGCTGATTGTAGCTTCACATCTTTATGAGAGTGATATGGCCCTTCTTATCTGACTCTGGGCAAGAAAGCAAATAAGAATAGTTCCAAAAAAAAAAAGTCAAACTACTCCTTTAGGTATAGCTGGATACTCTTTGAACTGACAACTCTTTTGCTTCAGTTTGTCATGGTGCTCTGGCTGAGAATTACCACACCTCGTCCCAACATTGTGATCTGTATGATGACATTCCTTGGCTGTGAATAATTTCTGGACACTAATCTACAAAGTCTCTCTGGTGTATCATAAATTTATTATCCTGAACAAGGCTGGAAGTCCAACTTAACTGCTTTTGAAATATGGAAGCGATCTTGTGATCAGTTTATCTGTTATGTTATGATTTTATTTGTCAATTTTATGTATTTATTTCAAAAAATGCTAATGTCTGACTTATAATAATACATGTTTTTCCTTGTGACGCTTTGGATAGAAAGTGGCACATTGGCAAATAATTACCCACAAAATATTCTCTGTGTCAAAATAAAATAATAATAATAACTTTACATACTGTTGGGTAGATTAATCATATGTTATTGACTAATCATTTGTGTTTGTAAGTAAAATCCTAATATGCTGTCAAATAAATGTTGTGATGTAAAAACAAAAGCGAGTTTCACTGTCAAATAAAATGGAAATACTCAATGAACTACCTCAAAGCTGTACATAATACAGTATTGAACATACAAATAGTACATAGCATGGACGCCTGGCCAATCCTAGTGCTTGAATGCTATGCAGAGCGTGTCTTGCAATGTAAATATAACAGCCCTATAATAACATGGGAGGAAGTTTGCATCTGTATGAAAACAGGTGGTGGGTGGCTGCTGGACCGATCCTGAGGGGACTGTGTAGTCTGACTGTCTGCATCCAGTCCAGTAAAGGTGGGCTCTGGAGGTTGGAGGGATGGTGGTAGACATGCTTCTGCAGGTGGGGGTGGGGTTGTTCAGGAGCATGAAGGAAGGGTGGTGCTGCTGTTGCTGCTGGTGGGAGAGATGCTTCTGAAACAGGCGCTGGAGCTTCTTCTGCTGTGCCGCTTTCAATCCCAAATGAAATCCCAATTACTGAGGGGGAGTCCTCTCCAACAGTGTCCAAAACCAGTGAAGAGTATGGCCCCATATCTGGCTTTGGTCCACCTCCTGTTGGGACATGTCGTAGAAATCCTCAACTGCCTGCATTTTAAGGTCGCTCCACTTCTTCCTCACTTCTTTCACATTCTTTGTTTTGTTCATATTTTGAGAGCAGGATGATTATTTCTTCATGTGTGAAGTTTTTTTTTTCTTGGTGTACGATCAGACATGGCCAAATCCCTGAAACAGTGCACAAAGTAATGTCAACATAGTAATTTATTACACTATGTTATAGCACTAGCACTGAACTTGAAAGATTGACGTTATAGTGTTGGCGAGCAAATATACAGGGTTAGATAACTTTCTAATTAACAGCTACTAATTTATAACAGTTTTTGCCAGTGTGGGCTATCATTATGTGTGTGTTACATCACAATTTCATCTCAAACAGTGTACCGTTATGTTACCCTGTGCTGTAGTTGACGGTTTCACCACTCGATGTCACCGTTGTTATTTTTCACTAGCTGTAGCTGTAGACCAGTTGTAAGTCAGTTAACACTTAATCATAATGTTAACTCACCTTTTTGTTGCTGTTTGGTGATTAACGTTAAGTGTTGCAGTATTGATAAAGAGAATTTACTTTAATTTCTTAAAGTTGGAAAAAACTTAAAACAACAGTGGATTCCTCAATTTGTACATCTGAATTTATTATTTTAATATGTTGCATTACATAATACACAACATTTTATATTCAAAAAAATAATCTGCAAGATCGTGAGTCAGATCACACTGAAGCATAAATTGTAAGCAAATATCACAGATAAAACACATAACAGCAGCAGATCTCTGTGATACATCTGTTATGTTTCAATGAGCCTAAAGGTGTAAATGAGCACACAGCTGTAACCTGCAGCCAGGTGAGGATCTCTAAACAAGATGAGCTGACTTCCAGTGAAGAGCTCCCTCTGCTGGTCTTTATCCTTAATACCAGTGTTTCCAGTTCAAAGGTTTACAAACAGGATTAAAAACAGCAACAGTAAATCTCAGTGTCAATCACTCTCTCCAGGAAATACACAGGACCACGGTTCTTCAGTTATAGATGGCTTTATTTCTCATCATCATCACCACCATAAATCGCTATGAGCCATCGTCGAACTGTTCAAATAAACATCTGTACAGAATGAAGACACATTCTCATCACACACAGACTGCAAATTCATCTGCGTGACGCAACACAACATGTGAACAAACAAACCTCGCTGGCTGCACACAACCGAGAGGGAATGAGTCCACTTGACCAAATAAAATCTTGAGAATCAAAAATATAGTCTTTCATAAAATATATTTCTTGAAACAGAAATATAAATCTTCAACAATGCAACAATGTTGCTCTTCTTGAACTTAAAAACTTCTAAACAGAGTTTTTCTTACTTCTCCTGCTTCATATGTTTACATGCCCCTCTTGCGGGCGTATTGTAACAACAAAAAATGTCCAAACAAAAAATAAAATATGTAACAAAACAACAACAATGGGATAAATAACATTTAAATAAATGCATATTACAATAAAATAACAAAGATCAATGTTGAGAAATTAGTTTTTACAGTTTGTAAGTGCGCAAAGCATCAATGTTGTTGCTATGGTTACCTGACAGCCAATGGGAAACTAGTATGTTCTGTGTCTTTGGTATAAAATTGAATCAAACTGTTTCCTCTGATCCATCTGCTAAACTTTACGTTTTCTGAAATCCACCACTGGACCGAGTATAAATCTTGTTTAACAGGCAGAGAGTGAATGAATAAACAGCCAGTACAGATATAGCTGCTGCTGTCAGTCCCAGTACACAGTAGAGGCCGATCCTTTCCCGACTCGCTGTGTTTGGTGTCTCAGGTTCAGGCCAATCCCTCGCTGCTGTAAAGACACCAAACACATCTGTGTCATTCATGTGAAGAAACAACATTTCACTAAAGAAAACTAAATAACCACAACACATTAATTGGAACATATTTCATAGTTCTGCTGAGTTTTACTGAATCATCTTACCAGTGACATTGAGTCGGCCTTTTCCTCTGTTCCAACCATAATCTGTTCTCACTTCACACTGGTACAGACCCGAGTCATCAGTCCTGATTCTGGACACATGAAGTCTGATTCGTCCTTCTCTGAGGGCGTCTTTGTCACACTGAACTCGTCCTGCAAACTGTCCATCCTGAAACTCTGAGACCTCAACACCCTCATATAGATAATACAGGACCAAGAGTTTAACATCAGTTAACAGTTGACAATTAATTATAAGTACGGTGGAGTAACTGTCAGTTTTGGTTGTAAACATCCATTCCAGTGTGATGTTGTGGTTCTCCTCTGCCTGGTAGGAGGTCTCTGTCATGTTCAATACAAATGTTCCTGTTGAGGAGACAGAGAGGGAAAGTGAGGACCACACAAACTAAGAACTTTAACATTTGAGCCCTTAAACTCCACCTATATATATTTAGAAATACAGCTAAGTGTTTAAAGATACAAGAGTATAAAAAGGTAATGCATGATGCCAATAATTAATACAATCTAATCAATAACTGAAGATAGAGGATCTTCCCAACTGTCATCTACCAGCTTTAATAGTTCTAATGTTTTCACTGACATATTTTAAAATGGAAGTCATAAAATATGTTTGTGAGGCTGAAGGTTTATTCTGTTGTTCATCTTTATGTCAAACTGAAGGTTTAAACTAACCACAGACACAGGAGGTCGGGCTGATGAGCAGAAGGATCCTGCAGATCATCTTCTCCCTGTGAGAGGAGACAGAGGAGAGGAGTCATCAACACATGAGGTCAAAGTTCAGTCATCACACTTGTGAAAAGATAAGTCAGGTTTCATTCATGCATCACAACATGTGCTCATGTTCATCTTCCTTATTCTACATGACTGACCAAAGGACTTTTAGTCAGATCTCAGTCAGTCTACAGTTTGTTCTTCTATGAATTCAGTTCAAGTAACATGTTTTTAAAAGCCTTTCTCAGGTGTGTGTGTGCAGTAATGTAACTGTGCTACAAGATGCTGCAGGTTAAGTTGATTACAATATCTGAAGGTGCAGTTAATATTTCAGGGTTCTTCGTGTGGTAGGGAGCACTAGGAAACACTTCTCCCAAACTGATGTTGAACGCAGCCCTCATCTGTTCACTTGCCCATCCCTTCCTATCAATCGGGTTCTGATTATTGTTGATTATTGTTGATTGTTGATTATTTTTTTAGCTTCCTTGCTAGTGCTCCCTGAGTCTTACCTTTGCATACCACAGTGGTAAGTGTGTGTGCGGACGCTGCACATTTATCTTTAAAAAAGAGCCTGTGTCAGAGCGGGAAAAGTGTCAATAAGTTAACACAATAAAGTTTTATTCAGTGTTGTCCATCAATTCATCATTTACCAGACTTACATTTCCTTGATGATGATAAAGTGGAATCTGACTGTGTATCAGGCTGCAGCTACATCACATTTTAAATATATTTGTTCAGCTTTTTTTTTATTTAAAAATCTCACTTTCAAACTACATTCAAGTTACAACTACAACACATGTTGTTACTCTAAGTATGCTTTACTGTTATGTATTTGTACATGTTCTATTGTATATATTTCATATACTTAATTACAACACAGAATCTGTAGTAAGTATATTTCATATACTTAATTACAACACAGAATCTGTAGTAAGAGTTCATGTGATGCACTGCTCTGTGGTGTGTGTGTGTGTGTGTGTGTGTGTGTGTGTGTGTGTGTGTGTGTGTGTGCTGTTGTCACCTAATAAACATCACACAGCCAAAGGCAACATTCTCTGCAGGCTGGATGATATATATATATGTTCAGACGCAGCGCTAGAGCAGATCAATAGACGGGATATTTGTTCATCCTGTTATTGAACAAGTGGAACACAGCTTTGGACCCCCGGTCCTCCCACCAATTAAAAACAACAACACATTTGGTCTTTGCAAACAGAAATTATGTACGTGTTTATTTGCATATAGAGCAGAGAAGTGAGATCTGATCACAAGCAGTCACTCAAGACGCATGTCAGTGTCAGGTGTAAACTGTTTCTCTTTCTTTCAACATCACTACATCCTGCAATTCTTCCTCACTTCTGTCTCCTCTCTCCTGATTCCTTCACTCACTCTGGAAATGTAAAAAGTCTTCCATGTAAAAATCGGAGTGAGGATGAAGCAGAACTTTAACACGTATGGTGATAATTACAGTAATTGTGGACAAACAACACACAGTGGGAATGCATAAGCAGTCAAGCTATCCAAACTATCAAACTGCATTAACATTACTGTCATGTAAAGGAACAGCACTAGATAAATGGGACGCTTAAAACAACACTAATGTCAATTTAAAAAACTTTAGCTTTACTGAAGAGTTTTCGCTGCTACTTCGTTGTGTTTTGTCAAACACATTATAATTTGATGCTGCATATTGTCTCTGCATGTGCCAGTGTATAAAGGCATTTATCATATAAAATGCAATCAGCTTTTGTTTGTTTTCACAAATATCAGGTAGGCCCTACAATAACTATATCATTTCAATCAATTCAGTAAAATGCAAGTTTCATGTTTAAAAAAGTAAATTAAAAACTACTTACAGTGTGACAACAACAGAGCAAAGAGCAGAAAATCTGGAGACATGATGATGTAAACAGCTGCAGAGGTTCACGAAGAAGGTTGATAAACTGTGAGAGAAATATAGACAGACCTCCGACAGATTTGCAGTTTCTCTTGTACACTTTACCCTTATATAGCCTACTAACACTCACTCACATGAAAACTAGTTCAGTTTTAATGCAAACTGATGTGGTTGGATCCACTATTCCACCCCTCACTGAAGTGAGGGGTGGAATAGTGGATGTAAAGAAGTAAAGAAATGCTTACTAATTTCATTACCATAAACTTTTAAGTTGGTGAGTGGTAAAATGACTCCAGTGCAGTCTTCAAAGAGCTTTCTGGGAGGAAACTCCCCTCTATGCAACAACAAGAGAAGGAAGACATACTGAGTGCGTTTTCGTTTTCTCTAGAATGCAGCTATGTCTGGTTTTACACAGACCACAGGCAGCGATGTGATAACAGGTGAGAGATACAGTGAACTGTATCACATCACTGCGACTGGAGGGACGTAAATAACTGTGCAGCGACCTTCACTCATGGTGTAAGATGCTTTGTTCCATAACAACAAACTGTTAACTACTAGAAACATCGTAGAGTTAGTGTGGAGAACAGTGGTATGCAAAGGTAAGACTTATTAATTTGTTCTCACTTCACACTGGTACAGACCCGAGTCATCAGTCCTGATTCTGGACACATGAAGTCTGATTTGTCCTTACAGTTTGTAATTTAAGTGCATGAAGCATCAATGTTGTTGCTATGGTTCCCTGCCAGCCAATGGGAGACTTGTGTGTTCTGTGTCTTTGGTATAAAATTGAATCAAACTGTTTCCTCTGATCCATCTGCTAAACTGTCAGTTTTCTGAAATCCACCACTGGACCGAGTATAAATCTTGTTTAACAGGCAGAGAGTGAATGAATAAACAGCCAGTACAGATATAGCTGCTGCTGTCAGTCCCAGTACACAGTAGAGGCCGATCCTTGAGTTTTACTGAATCATCTTACCAGTGACATTGAGCCGGCCTTTTCCTCTGTTCCAACCATAATCTGTTCTCACTTCACACAGGTACAGACCCGAGTCATCAGTCCTGATTCTGGACACATGAAGTCTGATTCGTCCTTCTCTGAGGGCGTCTTTGTCACACTGAACTCGTCCTGCAAACTGTCCATCCTGAAACTCTGAGTCCTCAACACCCTTATATAGATGATACAGGACCAAGGGTTTAACATCAGTTAACAGTTGACAATTAATTATAAGTACGGTGGAGGAACTGTCAGTTTTGGTTGTAAACATCCATTCCAGTGTGATGTTGTGGTTCTCCTCTGCCTGGTAGGAGGTCTCTGTCACGTTCAATACAAATGTTCCTGTTGAGGAGACAGAGAGGGAAAGTGAGGACCAGACAAACTAAGAACTTTAACATTTGAGCCCTTAAACTCCACCTATATATATTTAGAAATACAGCTAAGTGTTTAAAGATACAAGAGTATAAAAAGGTAATGCATGATGCCAATAATTAATACAATCTAATCAATAACTGAAAATAGAGGATCTTCCCAACTGTCATCTACCAGCTTTAATAGTTCTAATGTTTTCACTGACATATTTTAAAATGGAAGTCATAAAATATGTTTGTGAGGCTGAAGGTTTATTCTGTTGTTCATCTTTATGTCAAACTGAAGGTTTAAACTAACCACAGACACAGGAGGTCAGGCTGATGAGCAGAAGGATCCTGCAGATCATCTTCTCCCTGTGAGAGGAGACAGAGGAGAGGAGTCATCAACACATGAGGTCAAAGTTCAGTCATCACACTTGTGAAAAGATAAGTCAGGTTTCATTCATGCATCACAACATGTGCTCATGTTCATCTTCCTTATTCTACATGACTGAGCAAAGGACTTTTAGTCAGATCTCAGTCAGTCTACAGTTTGTTCTTCTATGAATTCAGTTCAAGTAACATGTTTTTAAAAGCCTTTCTCAGGTGTCTGTGTGCAGTAATGTAACTGTGCTACAAGATGCTGCAGGTTAAGTTGATTACAATATCTGAAGGTGCAGTTAATATTTCAGGGTTCTTCGTGTGGTAGGGAGCACTAGGAAACACTTCCCCCAAACTGATGTTGAACGCAGCCCTTGTCTGTTCACCTGCCCATCCCTTCCTATCAATCAGGTTCTGATTATTGTTGATTGTTGTTTTAGCTTCCTTGCTAGTGCTCCCTGAGTCTTACCTTTGCATACCACAGTGGTAAGTGTGTGTGTCGACGCTGCACATTTATCTTTAAAAAAGAGCCTGTGTCAGAGCGGGAAAAGTGTCAATAAGTTAACACAATAAAGTTTTATTCAGTGTTGTCCATCAATTCATCATTTACCAGACTTACATTTCCTTGATGATGATAAAGTGGAATCTGACTGTGTATCAGGCTGCAGCTACATCACATTTTAAATATATTTGTTCAGCTTTAATCTGACGGACAAAACACAGGAGGCAGCAACTGAAGATGAAAAATATAGTTAAAGATTTAAAACATATATAGATCAAAGACATAGAGACATGACTGTAGCTCTCAGTCTGATCCAGTAATAACGTGTTTGGTGATTTGCACTTGAAAAGGCGTCGAGGTTAAAATACAGAATATTTTAAATTTTTAGACATCTATTTGTATCTCAGCTCAACAGCATTCAGTGACTTTATTTCAGCTTCTTCAACAACTGTAGTAAATTTAAACATTTTCACTAAAATGCTGTTAAAACACGTTAAGATTATGCTCCCTATTTAAAAATCTCACTTTCAAACTACATTCTTCATCCGCATCACAATCCTGCTCACTCAGCATATTAACATATAATCTCCAATATTATAGGAATTATATTCCATCGGTGTGACCAATCACATCATGAGTGATAGAGATAATTATTCATTGATCCCACATGTCTAAAGCTTTATACCGATTGTTTAAATTGAAACTGAGATTACACACCATGTGCAATTAAGATTTCAGTGCAGGAGCTGCTCTAACAAACTGACAGCTGTCTTGTGCACAGAGTCACAGAGTTAAACCGGAAGGACAAGCAGAGGTTTTATTCTGAGCTGAGGGTGAATTCACGCTGTGTAATATTTGAATGTGAAGGCAAAAACCGCTGTTCAAACTGACTGATGCGCATAAAAGCGGCAACTTTAGAAAGTCCTTGAGTAACTCAACTAATATCCAACCAGATAGTAAACCTCCGCTAATGAATGTGCTTCGATATGCGCTAAAATACGGACTGAATGAATGAGGAGATGAAACAGTGTGTCTGACTCTGTAAGAGAGAGGAGACAGAGAGAAACTCCGGGTTTACTGACTTACTTTACAGCCACCTCTTATCTCTATATTGTCTGTTTCTTTAACCACTAATTTTCTTTTCAGACACATTTACCAGTTGTTTTATTTGATTTAATACTGTAGTTGTTGGGGGTAGGTGGGCGGAGTTCCCAGCATGTGAGACATTGTGTTTACGGACATAAGTTTAGGTAAATTGTGTTCTAAATCACCACAGATGTTATCTGGTACACAGTGATTAGTGTTACTGTTCTCCACACCAACTCTACGATGTTTCTAGTAGTTAACAGTTTGCTGTTATGGAACAAAGCATGTTACACCATGAGTGAAGGTGGGTGTGCGGTTAGTAACTTCGTTCAGAAGTGTTAACCACTTCCTCACCTTGTAGTGTATGTGCTTGCTCACCACTTCATTTAAAACCATAGCTTGGGTCTGACTTCCGTTCGGCATCCTTGAGAGAATGCGAAAATATGTTAAGCAGACTTTTTTGGTTCACAGGGGCTGTTTTGCTGAAAGCTTGCTCATATGTACAACAGCACATATTGCAAAAGACACAGTAGGAAACTCTCTGTGTCTCCTGCAGTTCAATATTTTTCGGGAGTTTCTGCAACAGTTTGCTTCTATATGTCTCAAAATTTTCTGCACTTTACTCTGCTGTTGCCATACTGTAAGTACTTTTTAATTTACTTTTTAAAACATGAAACATGCTCTTCATTGAAATGATTGGCATTTTAATTATTGTAGGGCCTATCTGATTATTGTGAAATAAACAAAAGCTGACTGCAGTTTTATATGATTTCTGTTATTTTCATAATACCACAGCTGTCTTTCAGGAGGTTCATACCGGTACTTTACCGAATATACAAGAGTAGAGTAGAGAATATCCCAACACGGTGATGTTTCGCAAGTAATCCCGTCAATTCCTGGATTTTAACTACATTTTGGATTATTTGCACAGAACCGTGAGGAAAAACTCTCGGGTAGGCTAAAGCACATTTAATTTAACTTTTTCCAGTGGATGATATTTCCATGTCTCAACCCAACGATGAGCGTTAATATTGAGAGATTTGGTGTATAAAGTACACTCTGCAGTGTATCATCGCTGCTCTTTCTCTCATGTGAGCCGTGTTTGTTAACTATGTGTACCTCTGTAACGGAATTAGACTTCAACAAAGTATATTTATACTAAGCATTAATACTCTTTTGTGTTATTGAGATTAACAGTAACATTATATATACTAACGTTTAATAAATATCAACATTATAATTAGCGGGAAGCGCATTTCGATGTGATATATTTGTAAATACGAGTGTGCTGTGTGGACAAGTTTAACACGATTCAGTCTTACCGTGAAGGCGAAACACGGAAGCAGTTACTTAAACGAAACTGGCAGATGAATACGTGCTATTTCGGGACGCACACACAACCTATTTGTCAACACAATCACAGAACGCCAGACTACAGGGGAGGAAGTTACTAACCGCGCACACAACTTCACTCATGGTGTAACACCCTCATATAGATGATACAGGACCAAGAGTTTAACATCAGTTAACAGTTGACAATTAATTATAAGTACGGTGGAGGTGCTCTTTCTCTCATGTGAGCCGTGTTTGTTAACTATGTGCATTTCTACAACGGTATTAAACTTCAACAAAGTTCGTTTATGTTATGCGTAAATACTCATTTAAGTGTAAGAGACAGATAAAAATATGAGACACGTTAAGACTTAAGTAGGATTTACTTTATATTTAGTGAGAAATACTGTTCAGGTGTTCAATAAATGTCCACCCTGATGGGCTGAGGCTGGTAAATGGGATGTCAGGCTACACTGAGGAGAGCTTAGAGGTGTTGCTGTATACTCACCATGCAGTCACAACAACCTAAACACACTCACACAGTAAACACATGAACCACTCATGTGTCTTAGTGTGTTTAACTACAACTATAACAGGGAAGAGACAATAAACTGGTAAAGAAATAAAACTACAGTTTACCAAACAAAGTAAGGATAGCAGTTGGTTCTAAAATGTGGAACAGTGTTAAATATGGCTGACACTTAGAACAAACCTAAAATTAGACAAAACAGCAGCAAGAGGAGACCAACAATATGGTCCTCCACCTTTATACACTGGCACATGCAGAGACAATATGCAGCATCAAATTATAATGTGTTTGACAAAACACAACGAAGTAGCAGCGAAAACTCTTCAGTAAAGCTAAAGTTTTTTAAATTGACATTAGTGTTGTTTTAAGCGTCCCATTTATCTAGTGCTGTTCCTTTACATGACAGTAATGTTAATGCAGTTTGATAGTTTGGATAGCTTGACTGCTTATGCATTCCCACTGTGTGTTGTTTGTCCACAATTACTGTAATTATCACCATACGTGTTAAAGTTCTGCTTCATCCTCACTCAGATTTTTACATGGAAGACTTTTTACATTTCCAGAATGAGTGAAGGAATCAGGAGAGAGGAGACAGAAGTGAGGAAGAATTGCAGGATGTAGTGGTGTTGAAAGAAAGAGAAACAGTTTACACCTGGCATTGACATGCGTCTTGAGTGACTGCTTGTGATCAGATCTCACTTCTCCGCTCTATATGCAAATAAACACGTACATAATTTCTATTTGCAAAGATCAAATGTGTTGTTGTTTTTTCAACCAGCAGGAGGACCGGGGGTCCAAAGCTGTGTTCCACTTGTTCAATAACAGGATGAACAAATATCCCGTCTATTGATCAGGAGCCTGTTTCAGAAAGCGGGTTTAGTGAAAACTCTTGAGTTTGTTCACCCTGAGATGAGGGAAAGTCTTGATTTTCAGTTTCAGAAGAGAGCTAACTTAAACTTTGGGTCAGTTACCGCAGTAACTGACTCTGTGAACCTAACCTGCTCGCTGGCAGGTTTTCTTCAACAAACCCGGACTTTCTCTCTGTCTCCTCTCTCTCACAGAGCCAGACACGCTGTTTCATTTCCTCATTCATTCAGTCCGTATTTTAGCGCATATCGAAGCACATTCATTAGCGGAGGTTTACTATCTGGTTGGATATTAGTTGAGTTACTCAAGGACTTTCTAAAGTTACCGCTTTTATGCGCATCAGTCAGTTTGAACAGCGGTTTTTTCCTTCACATTCAAATATCACACAGCGTGAATTCACCCTCAGCTCAGAATAAAACCTCTGCTTGTCCTTCCGTTTAAACTCTGTGACTCTGTGCACAAGACAGCTGTCAGTTTGTTAGAGCAGCTCCTGCACTGAAATCTTTATTGCACATGATGTGTAATCTCAGTTTCAATTTAAACAATCGGTATGAAGCTTTAGACATGTGGGATCAATGAATAATTATCTCTATCACTCATGATGTGATTGGTCGCACTGATGGAATATAATTCCTATAATATTGGAGATTATATGTTAATATGCTGAGTGAGCAGGATTGTGATGAAGAATGTAGTTTGAAAGTGAAATTTTTAAATAGGGAGCATAATCTTAACGTGTTTTAACAGCATTTCAGTGACAATGTTTAAATTTATTACAGTTGTTGAAGAAGCTGAAATAAAGTCACTGACTGCTGTTGAGCTGAGATACAAATAGATGTCTAAATATTTAAAATATTCTGTATTTTAACCTCGACGCCTTTTCAAGTGCAACACGTTATTACTGGATCATGGACATGAGCACATGTTGTGATGCATGAATGAAACCTGACTTATCTTTTCACAAGTGTGATGACTGAACTTTGACCTCATGTGTTGATGACTCCTCTCCTCTGTCTCCTCTCACAGGGAGAAGATGATCTGCAGGATCCTTCTGCTCATCAGCCTGACCTCCTGTGTCTGTGGTTAGTTTAAACCTTCAGTTTGACATAAAGATGAACAACAGAATAAACCTTCAGCCTCACAAACATATTTTATGACTTCCATTTTAAAATATGTCAGTGAAAACATTAGAACTATTAAAGCTGGTAGATGACAGTTGGGAAGATCCTCTATCTTCAGTTATTGATTAGATTGTATTAATTATTGGCATCATGCATTACCTTTTTATACTCTTGTATCTTTAAACACTTAGCTGTATTTCTAAATATATATAGGTGGAGTTTAAGGGCTCAAATGTTAAAGTTCTTAGTTTGTCTGGTCCTCACTTTCCCTCTCTGTCTCCTCAACAGGAACATTTGTATTGAACGTGACAGAGACCTCCTACCAGGCAGAGGAGAACGACAACATCACACTGGAATGGATGTTTACAACCAAAACTGACAGTTCCTCCACCTCACTTATAATTATTTGTCAACTGTTAACTGATGTTAAACCCTTGGTCCTGTATCATCTATATGAGGGTGTTGAGGTCTCAGAGTTTCAGGATGGACAGTTTGCAGGACGAGTTCAGTGTGACAAAGACGCCCTCAGAGAAGGACGAATCAGACTTCATGTGTCCAGAATCAGGACTGATGACTCGGGTCTGTACGTGTGTGGAGTGAGAACAGATTATGGTCGGAACAGAGGAAAATGCCGACTCAACGTCACTGGTAAGATGATTCAGTAAAACTCAGCAGAACTATGAAATATGTTTCAACTTAATGTGTTGTGGTTATTTAGTTTTCTTTAGTGAAATGTTGTTTCTTCACATGAATGACACAGATGTGTTTGGTGTCTTTACAGCAGCGAGGGATTGGCCTGAACCTGAGACACCAAACACAGCGAGTCGGGAAAGGATCGGCCTCTACTGTGTACTGGGACTGACAGCAGCAGCTATATCTGTACTGGCTGTTTAGTCATTCACTCTCTGCCTGTTAAACAAGATTTATACTCGGTCCAGTGGTGGATTTCAGAAAACTAACAGTTTAGCAGATGGATCAGAGGAAACAGTTTGATTCACTTTTATACCAAAGACACAGAACACACAAGTTTCCCATTGGCTGGCAGGTAACCATAGCAACAACCTTGATGCTTCATGCACTCCCCTCTCTCCCTCTCTCTTCCCCCAACTGAACTCTGCCCCACATGACATGGACTTTGGGGCTCATCAGAACTGAGCTAGGATGACCCACAGTTTTTCCTCAAGACGATAGTCTGAAATCTGCCACGCATCAGACGCTCTGTTGGATTAAGGACTTTGCTTTGTATTAACTGTCATCTGGTGTCAAGTGCGTGTAGCGCAAGTGAGTGAAGTGTTTGAGAATGTTGTTATAGTTGCTGTTCGTTAGTGAATCGTTTCTGTTAGCTGATCTAAAGGGCTCATATTCATGTATTCTGCCGACTGGGTAGCCTCATATTAACAGCTACTGATACCCACAGTTGCTAGATGTTAATAGGCATCATGTCTCAAGCATAGGACTTTATGTTTGGCGTAGGTCCGCTCGTTAATTAACGGGCGTCCACAACCCGTCAGTTAAACAGCTCGTTCAAGCCCCGTATTGATGTCATGCATGTCTACTACTGGCCAATAGATGGCGCCGTTGCACTGCTGAGTGACATTAACTCAGATATGCCTGTTTAATACATAGTCACATTATTTATCAGCTGTTTGTCAGCTGTATTATCTTGTATAGTGGAAATTTATACATTCAGAAAGTAATATAGTTTACCATTTCTATGTCAGCCTGTTATGTTTTCATACGGATATCTGACATGTTTGTTCTGATTTATTATGTTCATTTACACAGAACCACTGAGGCATCAGACTGTTGTACAAGGATTGTGGTTGTGATGGTGACAGTAAGTCCATACAAATTCAAGACATCTGCGTGATTCTGATCGATCACCTGCAGCAGGTTCTGTGTGAACAAATCCAGCATATAGTCATAGCAGGGAAACTAGAACTTCCTCACATAGAGTATGTATGTATAAAGGGGATGAACATTGAGATAATTATATGTATGTTAAAGAGTATGAACACATGGTAATTATTTAAGTTGTGTATGATGGACACCAGGGTGTCTAGTTGGACTATTCATGATAAACATTAAGTTCATTGATTAAGTATAGAAGGACCAGATAAGTATTTTACTTCTTTCTGACTGCAGCTAGAATCTTCTCTGGGTTTCTGCTGGGTGCTCTGGTTTCCTCCCACTATCAAAGACATGTAGGCTATGTTACGCCCAGGCCACACCGCCTACCTCCACCTTTGCGTGACGGCTCCCTCGCTGAACTGCTGCGGCCTGCAAGCATGTGTTGTCCACACAGACAGCGCTGCTACTGGCAGCCCTATGTTTCTACATTGAGTATTGAGTTTGCCTTTGATAATGGCCATCAATAATAGAATGTTTCATTTCATGTTATTGTAAATTTCATTTCTATGTAGTTTAGACAGAAAAAGGTTCAGAAGTTTGTGCTCAATGGAAAAACAAACAACAAAAAAGGGCTTACTCATATATATTTTTTAATGTCTGTGACATTGCCCCATTCTACAGATATAGACATTGAAACTATATTAAAAGATGTAATGTTGTTGGTATGATGTCAATATGACTGTCAACAGATCATTTTCACTGTCTATTTTTGCTGAGAAAAGCCTCACACGGGAAAAAATAGGCAACACACCAAATCTCTAGATGATGCACAGCTGCAGTTACACCTGAGCTGCGTGGCTCAGGTGCTACCAGGTGTGCTCCTGTCAGTTCCCCTGACCACTGGTGATGGAAAAACAACTGGAGTTGGTTCCTGAGCGCGGCACTGCGGCTGCCCACTGCTTCTAGTGTAGAGGATGGGTCAAATGCAAAGGTCACATCACACAACCATCTGACAGTCATCCTTAATGAGGACTTATTGTGCTAATTAGGAGTTCCAAGCTCTTGTCAAATAATATTTCTCATCTATTTAGGGTGTAAGGTTTCCAAAATCTAATTTAACAATGCATTGCCTTTCCTCATGTACAGTTTATAATGTGTACATATTGTCAATAAATCCCTATTTTTATGAGAGAAAGTTTGACTCTTGTGTGTGTCCATCCTGATAGGTAATCCAACCCAGTGAACAATGAGTTGTGATGTACAAACCTCAAACAAGTCTGAAATGAACCAAACACTCTACAAACTTGTGTTCTCTACTAGCACCTCTGTATGTTTTAACCAAGTTACAACTAATCACATATAATTTTTTGCATGTTGTTACTCTAAGTATGCTTTACTGTTATGTATTTGTACATGTTCTATTGTATATATTTCATATATTTAATTACAACACAGAATCTGTAGTAAGAGTTCATGTGAGGCACTGCTCTGAACCAGACTGTCTGAATCTTTATTGGCAAGAAAGGGCCACAACATTTTGTTTTATGATCTTCACACAAAACAGAAACACACAAATAGATGTTATAAGAAAAGATGATACATTGTAAAATATATATAGAGAGAGAGAAAGAATATGAGGTGAGCAAAAATAAATTATTTCAAAAAAATCTCAGTCAGCAAATAAAAAAAGAACCATATTAATGTGTAAAATGTCTCTTGTTGGTCTCCTCTTGCTGCTGTTTTGTCTAATTTTAGGTTTGTTCTAAGTGTCAGCCATATTTAACACTGTTCCACATTTTAGAACCAACTGCTATCCTTACTTTGTTTGGTAAACTGTAGTTTTATTTCTTTACCAGTTTATTGTCTCTTCCCTGTTATAGTTGTAGTTAAACACACTAAGACACATGAGTGGTTCATGTGTTTACTGTGTGAGTGTGTTTAGGTTGTTGTGACTGCATGGTGAGTATACAGCAACACCTCTAAGCTCTCCTCAGTGTAGCCTGACATCCCATTTACCAGCCTCAGCCCATCAGGGTTTAGTCTTGTTTGTCTTTCTTTTGAATACTGAAGTCAATTTTAATTCAACAGAATCTAATAGTAAAAGATTTTCATTAATACTTATTAATACCGTCACCATATTGTCTGTTTCTTTAACCACTAATTTTCTTTTCAGACACATTTACCAGTTGTTTTATTTGATTTAATACTGTAGTTGTTGGGGGTAGGTGGACGGAGTTCCCAGCATGTGAGACATTGTGTTTACAGACATAAGTTTAGGTAAATTGTGTTCTAAATCACCACAGATGTTATCTAGTACACAGTGATTAGTGTTACTGTTCTCCACACTAACTCTACGATGTTTCTAGTAGTTAACAGTTTGCTGTTGTGGAATAAAGCATCTTACACCATGAGTGAAGTTGTGTGGGCGGTTAGTTACTACCCCCAGGCAGCTCTCTTCACTTGCCCATAGTTCTTTCTAGATACGTCTAAATATGCGTCTGAAAGGGGAACAAATTGTGCAACAACACAGCTCGTGACTCCAGCGAGTGGCCACAACCTGTATTTGATGCCACCAGCTAGCACAACTCAAACATGTTGTACTATTAGAGGAAGTGCAAAGTCAAGAAACGCCAGTACCATCATGCTGTCACTGTGTCGTTTCCCGAAGGAGGGGACTTTGAACTTCCTATTGGTGTCTCTCACACCTCTCAATTTCCTTCGTGAATATCTATAACAGTGTGCTTCCTCATGTCTACAGATTTCTGCACTTTGCTCTGCTGTTGTCACACTGTAAGTACTTTTTAATTTACTTTTTTAAATATGAAACATGCTTTTTACTGAAATGATTGAAATTATATAGTTATTGTAGGGTCTACCTGATATTTGTGAAAACAAACAAAAGCTGACTGCATTTTTATATGATTTCTGTTATTATCATAATACCACAGCTGTCTTTCAGGAGGTTCATACCGGTACTTTACCGAATATACAAGAGTAGAGTAGAGAATATCCCAACACGGTGATGTTTCATGGAGTAATCCCGTCAATTCCTGGATTTTAATGAAGTGTTGGATTATTTGCACAGAAACGTGAGGAAAAACTCTTGGGTAGGCTAAGGCACTTTTAATTTAACTTTTTCAATGGATGATATTTTCATGTCTCAACCCAACGATGAGCGTTAATATTGAGAGATTTGGTGTATAAAGTACACTCTGCAGTGTATCATCGCTGCTCTTTCTCTCATGTGAGCCGTGTTTGTTGACTTTGTGCATTTCTACAACGGTATTAAACTGCAACAAAGTTCGTTTATGTTATGCGTAAATACTCATTTAAGTGTAAGAGACAGATACAAATATGAGACACGCTCAGACTTAAGTAGGATTTACTTTATATTTAGTGAGAAATACTGTTCAGGTGTTCAATAAATGTCCACCCTGATGTGCTGAGGCTGGTAAATGGGATGTCAGGCTACACTGAGTAGAGCTTAGAGGTGTTGCTGTATACTCACCATGCAGTCACAACAACCTAAACACACTCACACAGTAAACACATGAACCACTCATGTGTCTTAGTGTGTTTAACTACAACTATAACAGGGAAGAGACAATAAACTGGTAAAGAAATAAAACTACAGTTTACCAAACAAAGTAAGGATAGCAGTTGGTTCTAAAATGTGGAACAGTGTTAAATATGGCTGACACTTAGAACAAGCCTAAAATTAGACAAAACAGCAGCAAGAGGAGACCAACAAGAGACATTTTACACATTAATATGGTCCTCCACCTTTATACACTGGCACATGCAGAGACAATATGCAGCATCAAATTATAATGTGTTTGACAAAACACAACGAAGTAGCAGCGAAAACTCTTCAGTAAAGCTAAAGTTTTTTAAATTGACATTAGTGTTGTTTTAAGCGTCCCATTTATCTAGTGCTGTTCCTTTACATGACAGTAATGTTAATGCAGTTTGATAGTTTGGATAGCTTGACTGCTTATGCATTCCCACTGTGTGTTGTTTGTCCACAATTACTGTAATTATCACCATACGTGTTAAAGTTCTGCTTCATCCTCACTCAGATTTTTACATGGAAGACTTTTTACATTTCCAGAGTGAGTGAAGGAATCAGGAGAGAGGAGACAGAAGTGAGGAAGAATTGCAGGATGTAGTGGTGTTGAAAGAAAGAGAAACAGTTTAGTTTCAGTTTAGTACGTAAATGTAAGACTCAGGGAGCACTAGCAAGGAAGCTAAAACAATAATCAACAATCAACAATAATCAGAACCTGATTGATAGGAAGGGATGGGCAAGTGAACAGACAAGGGCTGCGTTCAACATCAGTTTGGGGGAAGTGTTTCCTAGTGCTCCCTACCACACGAAGAACCCTGAAATATTAACTGCACCTTCAGATATTGTAATCAACTTAACCTGCAGCATCTTGTAGCACAGTTACATTACTGCACACAGACACCTGAGAAAGGCTTTTAAAAACATGTTACTTGAACTGAATTCATAGAAGAACAAACTGTAGACTGACTGAGATCTGACTAAAAGTCCTTTGGTCAGTCATGTATAATAAGGAAGATAAACATGAGCACATGTTGTGATGCATGAATGAAACCTGACTTATCTTTTCACAAGTGTGATGACTGAACTTTGACCTCATGTGTTGATGACTCCTCTCCTCTGTCTCCTCTCACAGGGAGAAGATGATCTGCAGGATCCTTCTGCTCATCAGCCTGACCTCCTGTGTCTGTGGTTAGTTTAAACCTTCAGTTTGACATAAAGATGAACAACAGAATAAACCTTCAGCCTCACAAACATATTTTATGACTTCCATTTTAAAATATGTCAGTGAAAACATTAGAACTATTAAAGCTAGTAGATGACAGTTGGGGAGATCCTCTATCTTCAGTTATTGATTAGATTGTATTAATTATTGACATCATGCATTACCTTTTTATACTCTTGTATCTTTAAACACTTAGCTGTATTTCTAAATATATATAGGTGGAGTTTAAGGGCTCAAATGTTAAAGTTCTTAGTTTGTGTGGTCCTCACTTTCCCTCTCTGTCTCCTCAACAGGAACATTTGTATTGAACGTGACAGAGACCTCCTACCAGGCAGAGGAGAACGACAACATCACACTGGAATGGATGTTTACAACCAAAACTGACAGTTCCTCCACCGTACTTATAATTAATTGTCAACTGTTAACTGATGTTAAACCCTTGGGCCTGTATCACCTATATGAGGGTGTTGAGGACTCAGAGTTTCAGGATGGACAGTTTGCAGGACGAGTTCAGTGTGACAAAGACGCCCTCAGAGAAGGACGAATCAGACTTCATGTGTCCAGACTCAGGATTGATGACTCAGGTCTGTACCAGTGTGAAGTGAGAACAGATTATGGTCGGAACAGAGGAAAAGGCCGGCTCAATGTCACTGGTAAGATGATTCAGTAAAACTCAGCAGAACTATGAAATATGTTCCAACTTAATGTGTTGTGGTTATTTAGTTTTCTTTAGTGAAATGTTGTTTCTTCACATGAATGACACAGATGTGTTTGGTGTCTTTACAGCAGCGAGGGATTGGCCTGAACCTGAGACACCAAACACAGCGAGTCGGGAAAGGATCGGCCTCTACTGTGTACTGGGACTGACAGCAGCAGCTATATCTGTACTGGCTGTTTAGTCATTCACTCTCTGCCTGTTAAACAAGATTTATACTCGGTCCAGTGGTGGATTTCAGAAAACTTACAGCTCAGCAGATGGATCAGAGGAAACAGTTTGATTCAATTTTATACCAAAGACACAGAACACACTAGTTCCCCATTGGCTGGCAGGTAACCATAGCAACAACCTTGATGCTTCATGCACTTAAATTACAAACTGTAAAAACTAATAATGGTTAAAACACATCCTGCCTTTATTTTCTCCAGTAAGTGGCCATGGTATCAGAGCCATAATGAACCACTGATATACAACAATAACAGACTTGATGGAGGAAACAACGTTCTTGATCTTTACCTTGTTTATCATTTTGATATCAGGACTCCTCGTTAAACTTTGTTAGATCTGAAATGTGCACTTTGTTCACTTTATTGAAATAATGCTGAGATGCACGTCTACCTCATAAATCACCTCATCTGTGTGATTTATTTTCAAATGAAATATAACATTAACATTTATATCCTGTCTATCATGTGCTTGAAGCTTGTAATGAAGTATTCAGGTTAAGACCCTTCAGAGCTGCTTGTTCTCATGTGTTATGAACACTGGTGTTAAACTAGTGCCACACAGGAAGTGATGATACGTTTGTTTATAATGACCACAACAATCTTTTCATCATGTTTGTTGATCGTCTAACGTCATGAAAACTGTAAAACTGAGTTCTGACCTTCTTTCCAGAATTTATATCTTTAACTTCTCAATATTGATCTTTGTTGTTTTATTGTAATGTGTAATTGAAACTGAGATTTACTGTTGCTGTTTTTAATCCTGTCTGTTACAGTGAGCTCTTATTTACTGTCTGTTATTGATTATCAGTCTTTCACATGTATGTTTGAGAGAAAACCTGAACTGGAAACACTGGTATTAAGGATAAAGACCAGCAGAGGGAGCTCTTCACTGGAAGTCAACTCATCTTGTTTAGAGATCCTCACCTGGCTGCAGGTTACAGCTGTGTGCTCATTTACACCTTTAGGCTTATTGAAACATAACAGATGTATCACAGAGATCTGCTACTGTTATGTGTTTTATCTGTGATATTTACTTAAAATAACAGAAACCAGCAATTTCTCTGTTTAATATCTCAAACTACAACACTGGTGAAAGTGCTTTGTGGATGGACTGAAAATGACTTCAAATGTGTTCCAAGCTGTAAATGAATAGTGTCAGGCAAAGCAGTTTACTCCTTGTACCACAGATTAAATACTTTTGAATCACAGTGTAGAAGTTAATAGTCCAAATTCACCCATTCATGAATCTCACAATATCTTCCGTTTTTTTATTTGTAAACAAATTATATCAGACTTTGTGCACACTAAGTGTCATCCATAAAACATCACTGGTGGTGAATTGTAAAATATAACCATTATAGATTTTTTTAGTGTTTACAATGGAAAAGTAAGTTTCTTGTTGACAAATCTGCTTGGATACTGACCTGCACAGACACATTGAAAAAAAGAGGATCCAAAACATTAAAAAAAACAAACAAGAAATGAATGTCTTTATGTTAGATTACTATATAAAGAAATTGTAGACACACATCCTTTTATCAGAAATGCAAGTTTTATATGTGTACAATCATTGACAGTATATAATAAAGTCATTGCAGACAGGAGGTGTTCATTTTGTTTTTAAGACAATACTGCCACCTACTGGACTTTTTCTGAAAGGTATTTCATTACAGACATTTAAGGTAAAATCCCTGTTTCATGTCATTTCAAAAGCTTTTTTAAATAAAATGACATTGTGTGATTCAACAAAAGAGTGAAATAAATGCAAGAAATCAGTGCTGTAATTCCCTGTAATGCAAGGGTGGAATATAAAAAATATCTCTTTACTGTCTATGTTAATACTTTGACAGGGGAGTGTGTGCAGGCAGGCAGCCGACTGTGGGAGGGTGAAGAGGGAGCTGAGAGACAGATGATGGAGGGGAGTTGGTGGTAGGAGCAGCCATGGGGGACAGTCCTCTGTGGCTGGGGAGGGAGAGAACCTCCATGTGAGGTTCAGGAGGTGACTGGGGACCTTGCTGTTTGGGTCCTGGCTGTTGCTGCAGGATCTTGCTGTTTTCAGCCAGCAACTGCTCTCTGTCCACCCTGACCAGAGCTCTACAACACACAGTCAGAGCAATAGAAAGGACTGTGTACATGCAAGTAGAGACTAGAGACATAATTAATGTGTTATATCAGTTTGGGAAAAGTATTTGTGGTGGACCTGTTTGATATTGTTCCATGTTGACCAGTCTACATTTTAGTGTGAAGAAATCATGTGTGTTTGGGGGGAAATCATAGGATTTTATTTTGCCTCTTTACTGCCACTTGCTGTCAAAAGTGTCAATAGTGCTGTCAAAAAGTGCAGTAATTATAAAGTGAAAACAGCTCCTATTAAACAATAATTTGCTGCATTATAAAGTGACTTTATCAATATATGTGATACATGTCCTGATCACATTTATGGATTATGCTGGTCAAGGCAGCAATATTTCTCTGAGCAGTTATGAATATATTTAGAAAACAGGATCCAATGACTCCTTGAACGTAAGGAAAACAGGGAAGAGAATAAATAGTAGAAGCTGGTGAGTGTTGGAAACGCATTAGATGGTTTTGGACTTTTTACAGGCAATGTTGGACGTAAGAAAGAATGAAAATTAGATGAATGTTAAGGGAATGAATAGAGAGAACCACTTCCTGAAGGAGTCTGAGTCTATGTAACCCTCTGGTAACTTGGGAACACTCTCTTTATTACATGGTCCCCCCGGCTTGCCCCTATCATCCTGTAGATGATAAAAAGGTAAACACACACTTTACCTTTATATTTCAACATGACCACATCCGCAGCTTCTGTCTCTGTCTCATTCTCTCACTTACACTCTCCTCCATTCACCAGCTTAGACAGACACAAAAAAACATAGAAACACACAAAATGAACAAAAGTCACTGTCTATTTAGAGTCTAAACTCAGAGAGAACAATTTAATTGCATAATACCAGGTAAGGCTTAATTTGAGAGTAATGACTGACTATCTTGTAATATAATATTGTGTGTAAATATACATTTCATTAAATAATAAATATGATGCACACAGCTCGCAGCGTGACTTAATAGTTAGGGGAGAACGGGGTAAATCGAGCCAGTGGGTAAAATGAGACACCCCCTTTATCTAGATAACCATAAACAAAAGTAATCATGTGACCACAAATAAAGAAAGTATAGTTCACATCACTCAATCCATCTTGGACTCCAGCACATGAAGAGAGTGGTCAGCAAAACAGAGCAAAAAAACAACAACAGATTTTTGTCATGTCAAGTGAATTCATCATGTTACTAAAGTTATCAGTCTTGTATCTTAATTAAGTTTTGGACATTATTACATGTTGATTTAAGTCAGTGTAAGCTACAAAACAAGGTCATAAACTTAGCATAATTGTGGATCTGAGCCACTGTGTGAAACAGTTTTGTCAAAATGGAGGTTGTGGGGTAAAACGTGCCAGTGATGTTGGAGCAAGTTGAGTCAATGGTTCAATTTACCCCCCAAAATTATTTTCTGATATTCTAGAGACTAGAGACCCTGTTCATGTTAATATTTGATCACTGTTACAAGTGTTACAATGTTGATGAATAAATACCTAATTGTTATCTAATGTTATGTTTAAGCCAAACACAAACATGCTGTACATACAGACGGGTGACAGATTAAAGGAAAAACCAACATAAAGTGTTTTAGTAAGGTGTTGGGCCACCATGTGTCACCAGAACAGCTTCAATACACCTTGGCATTGATTCTACAAGTCTCTGAAACTCTTCTGGAGCGATGAACACTATTCTTCAAAAAGATATTCCCTCATGTGGTGTTTTGATGATGGTGGTGGAGAGCGCTGTCTAACACCTCAGTCCAAAATCTCTCATAGGTTTCAATTGGTTTGAGATCCGGTGACTGTGAAGGTCATAGCATATGATTCACATCATCTTCATACTCATCAGACCATTCAGTGACCCCTCATGTCCTATGGATGGGGACATCCTGGAAGAGACCACTCCCATCAGGATAGAAATGTTTCATCATAAGATAAAGGTGATCACTCACAACATCTTTGTATTGATTAGCAGTGATTCTTGCCTCTAAGGGGTCAAGTGGACCCAAACCATGCCAGCAAAATGCCCCCCACAGCATAACAGAGCCACCAGACCCCCTCACCGTAGGGGTCAAGCATTCAGACCTAGACCAGTTTTTTTGTCACCTGTCTGTAGACACAAAAGCACATTTACACACACATTCTTTCTGTAGCTACAGTAACACACAAAGATCACAGTTTAATCTTTACTGAAAATGTGTGTCCCTGCCCTGCCTCTTTACATACAACCATGCCATTCAGTACAACACTGGAAACAACATTGAAAAGTGACTCAAACGTGCCCTCTGCAGACCTGAACCAGTGGACCAGATGTTATAACTTCTCATCACTATTATATCTCACAAATGTAGTTTACAAGATGATACTTTTTGGAACATGAAATCAATTAAAATCCCACTTTTACAATAAAAAAGTAAGCTGGTTGCATGATGTGAGTTTGGGACAATATATAGTAACTGGTGGTGGAGGTATGTACAGAAAAAGAAGGTAGCCTGTTTCACACTTAATCCTTTTGTTTTGTTGACACTGACTTCACTTTCTAAATGTTTGGGGTCACAGTACAGACCCTACTGCTGAATGAGTAAAAATTATAAAAACTGCAACAAATTTCCCCCTTTTATTCATACTTTATTAAAATCAATATGTAGAAACGTATTGAATGTTTGCCACAAACTTGCACATTTTCTGACAGTGAGAAAATACAGAATACAGAAATGGCCATAAAGCATTGTTATTACACCAAATAAGGTGATATTTCTTGTTTTATACATGCATGAACAAAGTCGTTTTGTTTGGCAAAAAGTCATTCACAGACAGAAATGTACATGATGTCTAAATGTTCACATTACTTATATTTGGGTTTAATTACACCCCATAGAGGTCTAAAAGGAGTGAGAGGACTAAGTCATTGACTTCTTATTAACAAACTGTTATAAAGCTTCAATAACTGAAAGGTAGTGCTGTGTAAAAACTACTACCAACACCAATCACAGAAAATCAACTGTAATTATCAATGTTTTACAGCTGGGGACCCCTAACAGAAGTAATGCATAATTTTCTGCCGCGGACTTCTGAAACATGTCATCAGTTTAAAATCATGTTTATATGCATTTCTCATTTCTCAATTATGCAAAGTCATTAAATGTCAAGCTGATAACACAACAGTAAGTACAGTATGTGTGTGAACTGTTAAAATAGGCTCCAGGACAACCAATAGAATGATGGTATGTTTATTTAAAGATATGAAAATACAAAATCTTTAGAGCTCAAACAAACCAATTTTAGAATTGATATAAGAGAATTGATTAGAAGAATTTTTAGTTTAAGCTCCATGGACACGTTGAGAAGGAGGGCTGTCATCAGTTAGTCCAGGATCACAGTCAGCGTCCCTGAAGGTGTAAAAAGTCAGCCCAAAATCAGTTCCCTTACTGTATATCTACAATTGCACGTACTGTGGGGAATATGCTACCTGCTAAATGTTCAGTAACCTCTCACTGGTTTATCCAGAGCTTTGCATGCTTCTTAGGGGTTCAGTCACACCAGACTCACTGAAACAAGTTTATATTAAAAAGCAGAAAGTGTTTCTTTTCTGTAACATCACAGTTTAAAATATGAATAAAGGAATTTTATGAATAAGACATAATTTCACTTACTTTGCTGGCTGTTGATTGCGGTCTCTGTTTCTCTTTTTACAGCAGAAATATGCAGTGAGACCAAAGACTAATATTAGTGCTAAACCTGTGGAATCAAGAAGTTGACATTTAATATAATTGTATAAATATACAATAAATGCAGCCCATGATAAAATTTAGATCTCACCTGGCTGTCTTTAGTTTAGGCAGCATTTGAAAGACAAGTAATTCAGCCATGAGAGAAAGCAAGTAGACAGAGCATGGCAGAGTAAAAGCAAGTATGATTAGTAGCAAAAAGACAGATTTTACAGAATTGAATAATAACACTTCATGGCAGACATGGGTAACAGTAACAGTAACTTATCCAGAAGTTGAAAAAACATGACATAGACAGACAAAGTATCACATTTATTGGTGTTCAGTACTTACCAAAAACTCCCCAAAGTCCCCATTTTGCATCCCTGACATTTTGTTGATCCTTGGTGGAGATGGGAGGTGATGTAGGAGCTGGAGGAAAGAGGAAAAGCTCCAGTCAATAGTCAATCACATCAGCGGGCAGCAGGATGAAAGGTGTGTATCTGCATGAAAAGCTTACCATTGATAAAATCACAAATGTTGCTACGGTCTAGTTGAAAAAAACAAGAGAAGTGTTACATAGTGTCAATCAACATACTGTACGAGTTGGATAGAAACATTTCATTGAGAACACATATAACTCTAGGATTTCATTTGACATGAAGAGTGTTTTGTTTTGCTTTTTGTGACATGTGCACTGATTTCAAGTCAGCAAAAAGTGGCAGCAGAGTGTTTTCAAGAGTTCAAATGTGGACGGTCTGGTAACTTTTAGCAGTGGGCAGAGATTTAATTTCTCTTCAACAAGAAATGATTACAACAAACAGCGCCCTCAGCTGGAACCATCAGTCCCTGACAACAAAGAAACTTTAAAACTGTATAAAGCACCCTCTCATCAGTCGACTGCTATCTTTACTGTGAGAGATTATAAGCCCGAGCATGATATGCAGCACAGAATCTAGTTTGAAACAATTACGTTTACATGCACACTAGCATCCTGCTTTTATCCTTTGATCATATTCAGGATGTAATGTTCCCATTGAACAGGAAAAACCTCGTTCCTCTCCCTGTATCAGCAAGTGTGTGTTTAATTCCTCAACATCCCTGCTACTAGTATGAACCCTGTGTGGTTTCTGGTTGTCTTGGTAACAAAATAATAGAGTAAATAAACAATGTATACAGGTGTCACACAACATGTGTCATCATTACAATGTTTATCTTCCTTTTGTTTGTTTTATGGACAAACTTCACATGACAGACTAAACAAAAACTTCGATATTAAGTTTTTAATGTGCAAATACAATAAAAACTCCTAAAACACCACCAAAGCTGGGATACTGGTGTGCATGTAAACACACTGGATCTGTGCAATCTGTTGTTTTCTGAGCCAGGTGTGAATGATTTCAAGAAAATCACACTGAACAGTATTTTAAGGGCTTAGAAAGTAAATACCTGGACATTTTTTGGTCTTCATATATTCATTGGCCCCTTCAAACTGACAGACATGATGTGTATTCCTGGAAATGAATGCTCGACCGGCATGCTGGCAGAGAGTATTGGGTGGTGGAAGGCCTGTGCAACTTCTGATGTCAGTGTTACTGAAGACCAGCTCATCATTGCAAAACACACGAGTCACATCAGTGGCACATCCTGGGGTCTCGCAGAAAAACAGCTGCACAGGACTGTGTCCACCTGTAACATCATACATCTATGAAGTAACTCACATAAACTGAAAGGAAACATCTTTTTTTTGATGAAGAGAATGACATAAACAAGAGAGGACGTACCCTGACCTGCAGTCACTGGAAAGCACTGAGTGAGTGTAGGAGCACACAGCAGCAGAAAGAGGAAGATTTGCTCTGTCAAGACAAAATTACAAACTCAATCTAAGGCTGGTGGTTGAGATTGGACCCAGTTTTAAGTTGGTAAATTGTCAGAAACCTACCTTTCATGTGAGAGATCGGTACTGTGAAGCTTTTCTGGGCTGTCCTGTTGGAGACACATTCAGTTTCCCGTCAGAAACTTCGCATCACAGAATTTCTAATTATCCCCCACCATGACACCCTTCACGTTGAGCACAACCTTTACAGCACACCACTTCCTTTACTGGAATTTGGTGTTAGCCTCAACTGAAATGTGTCTTCCCTGTTTAAAACCACAACACACGACTCATAATGAACAAATACTGTATGTATTGATGTTCCTGTTTGTGAGGCTTGTTACTCAAAAAAATGTACAAAAATGTACAAAAACTGTTTTTAAGACATTTGAAACCCAAATGGGGAACCTTCACATGGACAAAAGCGAGTTAGAGTCAGTTGGTGAGGAAGTGGTATTTACTGTTAATGTTATCAAACAGGACTGAACATATCTATTTACAGTATTTCAATCAAAAAACAAAATTTTCATGTTGCCATTCAAACATTGGATAGCACCACTTAAAATGAACTATAACCAATGACTTACCCCATTTCTTGCTCTGAGATAACGTTTCCTCTCTCCAAGTGATGGTCCGCTCAGTACGAATATGCACGACCTAAACAATAACACAAAGCACAAATGTACGTTTAGTTGGATTTAGCAGTGCTACAGACAGCAACCCGATGAGACGGGAACAGGGGGGCAGCTCCCCCAAAGCTGACTAAAATGACCACACCTGCGAGACTTTTTACACATTAGAATTCCAATATCTGTCATAAAAAGTAACATATTTTATTTTTTGTGTGTATGAAGACAATTGACATTTAGTGTTACAGTTAATTTTCCAGGGTTTAGAGAAACCCATGACATTTTTTTATTATTTTTTTTATATCAGTATTTACATTGATGCACAAAGCTTGACAAAAATGAATTTAAATATCTTAAAATTTTATATAAATTAAAAAAGGAAAATGTATAAAATGACAGTTTTAGTAATGTTGTGGTGAGGACATTTTGTAAGAACAAGTGATGAAAAACATAAAAAATAAACATGTTCCAGATTAAAATCTTTACGACCATATGCAATTCTGTGGACCTGCTTCTATGTATTACAGTCTCTGATGGTTAAAATGAAAATTCATAGAGGTTGATTTCTTTTATGTTGGGAGAGTCAAAAGTGACCGCAGTCTTCCATGTAAAAATCAGAGTGAGGATGAAGCAGAACTTTAACACGTATGGTGATAATTACAGTAATTGTGGACAAACAACACACAGTGGGAATGCATAAGCAGTCAAGCTATCCAAACTATCAGACTGCATTGACATTACTGTCATGTAAAGGAACAGCACTAGATAAATGGGACGCTTAAAACAACACTAATGTCAATTTCAAAAACTTTAGCTTTACTGAAGAGTTTTCGCTGCTACTTCGTTGTGTTTTGTCAAACACATTATAATTTGATGCTGCATATTGTCTCTGCATGTGCCAGTGTATAAAGGTGGAGGACCATATTAATATGTAAAATGTCTCTTGTTGGTCTCCTCTTGCTGCTGTTTTGTCTAATTTGAGGTTTGTTCTAAGTGTCAGCCATATTTAACACTGTTCCACATTTTAGAACCAACTGCTATCCTTACTTTGTTTGGTAAACTGTAGTTTTATTTCTTTGCCAGTTTATTGTCTCTTCCCTGTTATAACTGTAGTTAAACACACTAAGTGTGAGTGGTTCATGTGTTTACTGTGTGAGTGTGTTTAGGTTGTTGTGACTGCATGGTGAGTATACAGCAACACCTCTAAGCTCTCCTCAGTGTAGCCTGACATCCCATTTACCAGCCTCAGCCCATCAGGGTGGACATTTATTGAACACCTGAACAGTATTTCTCACTAAATATAAAGTAAATCCTACTTAAGTCTTAACGTGTCTCATATTTTTATCTCTCTTACACTTAAATGAGTATTTACGCATAACATAAACGAACTTTGTTGCAGTTTAATACCATTGTAGAAATGCACATAGTTAACAAACACGGCTCACATGAGAGAAAGAGCAGCGATGATTCACTGCAGAGTGTACTTTATACACCAAATCTCTCAACATTAACGCTCATCGTTGGGTTGAGACATGAAAATATCACCTCTTGGCAAAAATAAAATGAAACGTGCCTCACCCGAGAGTTTTTCCTCACGTTTCTGTGCAAATAATGCAACATTTTATTAAAATCCAGGAATTGACGGGATTACTTGTGAAACATCACCGTGTTGGGATATTCTCTACTCTACTCTTGTATATTCGGTAAAGTACCGGTATGAACCTCCTGAAAGACAGCTGTGGTATTATGATAATAACAGAAATCATATAAAAAAAATGCAGTCAGCTTTTGTTTATTTCACAAATATCAGATAGCCCCTACAGTAACTATATCAAATCAATAATTTCAGTACTAAGCAAATTTCATGTTTAAAAAGGTAAATTAAACAGTACTTACAGTGTGACAACAGTAGAGCAAAGTTCAGAAAGTCTGGGGACATGAAGAAGCAAGTTGTTGCCAAAGCTCACAGGACAGGTTGATAAGTTATGCAGATCTCAGTGTTTTCTGCACGCTGAATGAGTGACCATGATCATATCCCGTGGGTGAAACTACGGTTTACTCCAGACTTTCATTATTAGTCAGTATTGCACACTCGTACAATGTTGTGAGTGATTATTGTACTATGTTGTTTTCCTTGAAATTACCTAAAATTTTTGTCCTCTGGAGGAAGTTACTAACCGCACAGCCACCTTCACTCATGGTGTAAGATACTTTATTCTATAACAGCAAAATGTTGACTTCTAGAAACATCGTAGAGTTAGTGTGGAGAACAGCAACACTAATCACTGTGTACCAGATAACATCTGTGGTGATTTAAAACACAATTTACCTAAACTTATGTCCGTAAACACAATGTCTCACATGCTGGGAACTCCGTCCACCTACCCCCAACAACTACAGTATTAAATCAAATAAAACAACTGGTAAATGTGTCTGAAAAGAAAATTAGTGGTTAAAGAAACAGACAATATAGAGTTAAGAGGTGACTGTAAAGTAAGTAAGTAAATAAACCCGGAGTTTCTCTCTGTCTCCTCCCTCTTACAGAGCCAGACACGCTGTTTCATCTCCTCATTCATTCAGTCCGTATTTTAGCGCATATCGAAGCACATTCATTAGCGGAGGTTTACTATCTGGTTGGATATTAGTTGAGTTACTCAAGGACTTTCTAAAGTTACCACTTTTATGCGCATCAGTCAGTTTGAACAGCGGTTTTTGCCTTCACATTCAAATATTACACAGCGTGAATTCACCCTCAGCTCAGAATAAAACCTCTGCTTGTCCTTCCGGTTTAACTCTGTGACTCTGTGCACAAGACAGCTGTCAGTTTGTTAGAGCAGCTCCTGCACTGAAATCTTTATTGCACATGATGTGTAATCTCAGTTTCAATTTAAACAATCGGTATAAAGCTTTAGACATGTGGGATCAATGAATAATTATCTCTATCACTCATGATGTGATTGGTCGCACTGATGGAATATAATTCCTATAATATTGGAGATTATATCTTAATATGCTGAGTGAGCAGGATTGTGATGCGGATGAAGAATGTAGTTTGAAAGTGAGATTTTTAAATAGGGAGCATAATCTTAACGTGTTTTAACAGCATTTTAGTGACAATGTTTAAATTTACTACAGTTGTTGAAGAAGCTGAAATAAAGTCACTGAATGCTGTTGAGCTGAGATACAAATAGATGTCTAAATATTTAAAATATTCTGTATTTTAACGTCGACGCCTTTTCAAGTGCAAATCACCAAACACGTTATTACTGGATCAGACTGAGAGCTACAGTCATGTCTCTATGTCTTTGATCTATATATGTTTTAAATCTTTAACTATATTTTTCATCTTCAGTTGCTGCCTCCTGTGTTTTGTCCGTCAGATTAAAGCTGAACAAATATATTTAAAATGTAGCTGCAGCCTGATACACAGTCAGATTCCACTTTATCATCATCAAGGAAATGTAAGTCTGGTAAATGATGAATTGATGGACAACACTGAATAAAACTTTATTGTGTTAATTTATTGACACTTTTCCCGCTCTGACACAGGCTCTTTTTTATAGATAAATGTGCAGCGTCGACACACACACTTACCACTGTGGTATGCAAAGGTAAGACTCAGGGAGCACTAGCAAGGAAGCTAAAACAATAATCAACAATCAACAATAATCAGAACCTGATTGATAGGAAGGGATGGGCAAGTGAACAGACAAGGGCTGCGTTCAACATCAGTTTGGGGGAAGTGTTTCCTAGTGCTCCCTACCACACGAAGAACCCTGAAATATTAACTGCACCTTCAGATATTGTAATCAACTTAACCTGCAGCATCTTGTAGCACAGTTACATTACTGCACACAGACACCTGAGAAAGGCTTTTAAAAACATGTTACTTGAACTGAATTCATAGAAGAACAAACTGTAGACTGACTGAGATCTGACTAAAAGTCCTTTGCTCAGTCATGTAGAATAAGGAAGATGAACATGAGCACATGTTGTGATGCATGAATGAAACCTGACTTATCTTTTCACAAGTGTGATGACTGAACTTTGACCTCATGTGTTGATGACTCCTCTCCTCTGTCTCCTCTCACAGGGAGAAGATGATCTGCAGGATCCTTCTGCTCATCAGCCTGACCTCCTGTGTCTGTGGTTAGTTTAAACCTTCAGTTTTACATAAAGATGAACAACAGAATAAACCTTCAGCCTCACAAACATATTTTATGACTTCCATTTTAAAATATGTCAGTGAAAACATTAGAACTATTAAAGCTGGTAGATGACAGTTGGGAAGATCCTCTATCTTCAGTTATTGATTAGATTGTATTAATTATTGGCATCATGCATTACCTTTTTATACTCTTGTATCTTTAAACACTTAGTTGTATTTCTAAATATATATAGGTGGAGTTTAAGGGCTCAAATGTTAAAGTTCTTAGTTTGTCTTGTCCTCACTTTCCCTCTCTGTCTCCTCAACAGGAACATTTGTATTGAACGTGACAGAGACCTCCTACCAGGCAGAGGAGAACCACAACATCACACTGGAATGGATGTTTACAACCAAAACTGACAGTTCCTCCACCGTATCTATAATTAATTGTCAAGTGTTAACTGATGTTAAACCCTTGGTCCTGTATCATCTATATGAGGGTGTTGAGGTCTCAGAGTTTCAGGATGGACAGTTTGCAGGACGAGTTCAGTGTGACAAAGACGCCCTCAGAGAAGGACGAATCAGACTTCATGTGTCCAGAATCAGGACTGATGACTCGGGTCTGTATCAGTGTGGAGTGAAAACAAATTATGGTTGGAACAGAGGAAAAGGCCGGCTCAATGTCACTGGTAAGATGATTCAGTAAAACTCAGCAGAACTATGAAATATGTTCCAACTTAATGTGTTGTGGTTATTTAGTTTTCTTTAGTGAAATGTTGTTTCTTCACATGAATGACACAGATGTGTTTGGTGTCTTTACAGCAGCGAGGGATTGGCCTGAACCTGAGACACCAAACACAGCAAGTCGGGAAAGGATCGGCCTCTACTGTGTACTGGGACTGACAGCAGCAGCTATATCTGTACTGGCTGTTTAGTCATTCACTCTCTGCCTGTTAAACAAGATTTATACTCGGTCCAGTGGTGGATTTCAGAAAACTGACAGTTTAGCAGATAGATCAGAGAGAACAGTTTGATTCACTTTTATACCAAAGACACAGAACACACAAGTTTCCCATTGGCTGGCAGGTAACCATAGCAACAACCTTGATGCTTCATGCACTCCCCTCTCCCTCTCTCTTCCCCCAATTGAACTCTGCCTCACATGACATGGACTTTGGGGCTCATCAGAACTGAGCTAGGATGACCCACAGTTTTTCCTCAAGACGATAGTCTGAAATCTGCCACGCATCAGACGCTCTGTTGGATGAAGGACTTTGCTTTGTATTAACTGTCATCTGGTGTCAAGTGCGTGTAGCGCAAGTGAGTGAAGTGTTTGAGAATGTTGTTATAGTTGCTGTTCGTTAGTGAATCGTTTCTGTTAGCTGATCTAAAGGGCTCATATTCATGTATTCTGCCGACTGGGTAGCCTCATATTAACAGCTACTGTTACCCACAGTTGCTAGATGTTAATAGGCATCATGTCTCAAGCATACGGTTAGGACTTTATGTTTGGCTTGTGTTGTGTAATATTTACTATATTTATGATAGAATAGCGGACTGAACGGACACTTGTAGGTCCGCTCGTTAATTAACGGGCGTCCACAACCCGTCAGTTAAACAGCTCGTTCAACCCCCTGCATTGATGTCATGCATGTCTACTACTGGCCAATAGATGGCGCTGTTGCACTGCTGAGTGACATTAACCCACTGTTAGAGGGAATATGCTGCTTCAGCCTCAGATATGCCTGTTTAATACATGGTCACATTATTTATCAGCTGTTTGTCAGTTGTATTATCTTGTGTAGTGGAAATTTATACATTCAGAAAGTAATATAGTTTACCATTTCTACATCAGCCTGTTATGTTTTCATACGGATATCTGACATGTTTGTTCTGATTTATTATGTTCATTTACACAGAACCACTGAGGCATCAGACTGTTGTACAAGGATTGTGGTTGTGATGGTGACAGTAAGTCCATACAAATTCAAGACATCTGCGTGATTCTGATCGATCACCTGCAGCAGGTTCTGTGTGAACAAATCCAGCACATAGTCATAGCAGGGAAACTAGAACTTCCTCACATAGAGTATGTATGTATAAAGGGGATGAACATTGAGATAATTATATGTATGTTAAAGAGTATGAACACATGGTAATTATTTAAGTTGTGTATGATGGACACCAGGGAGTCTAGTTGGACTATTCATGATAAACATTAAGTTCATTGATTAATTATAGAAGGACCAGATAAGTATTTTACTTCTTTCTGACTGCAGCTAGAATCTTCTCTGGGTTTCTGCTGGGTGCTCTGGTTTCCTCCCACTATCAAAGACATGTAGGCTATGTTACGCCCAGGCCACACAGCCTACCTCCACCTTTGCGTGACGGCTCCCTCGCTGAACTGCTGCAGCCTGCAAGCATGTGTTGTCCACACAGACAGCGCTGCTACTGGCAGCCCTATGTTTCTACATTGAGTATTGAGTTTGCCTTTAATAATGGCCATCAATAATAGAATGTTTCATTTCATGTTATTGTAAATTTCATTTATATGTAGTTTAGACAGAAAAAGGTTCAGAAGTTTGTGCTCAATGGAAAAACAAACAACAAAAAAGGGCTTACCAATAAATATTTTTTAATGTCTGTGACATTGCCCTATTCTACAGATATACACATTGAAACTATATTAAAAGATGTAATGTTGATGGTATGATGTCAATATGACTGTCAACAGATCATTTTCACTGTCTATTTTTGCTGAGAAAAGCCTCACACGGGAAGAAATAGGCAACACACCAAATCTCTAGATGATGCACAGCTGCAGCTACGCCTGAGCTGCGTGGCTCAGGTGCTACCAGGTGTGCTCCTGTCAGTTCCCCTGACCACTGGTGATGGCAAAGCAACTGGAGTTGGTTCCTGAGCGCTTCACTGCGGCTGCCCACTGCTCCTAGTGTAGAGGATGGGTCAAATGCAAAGGTCACATCACACAACCATCTGACAGTCATCCTTAATGAGGACTTATTGTGCTAATTAGGAGTTCCAAGCTCTTGTCAAATAATATTTCTCATCTTTTTAGGGTGTAAGGTATTACACCCTGTTGCAGTATTGATAAAGAGAATTTACTTTAATTTCTTAAAGTTGGAAAAAACTTAAAACAACAGTGGATTCCTCAATTTGTACATCTGAATTTATTATTTTAATATGTTGCAATACATATAAATACACAAGTAACATTTTATATTCAAAAAAATAATCTGCAAGATTGTAAGTCAGATCACGCTGAAGCATAAATTGTAAGCAAATATCACAGATAAAATACATAACAGCAGCAGATCTCTGTGATACATCTGTTATGTTTCAATGAGTCTAAAGGTGTAAATGAGCACACAGCTGTAACCTGCAGTGTTAATACCAGTGTTTCCAGTTCAAAGGTTTTCTCTCAAACATACCTGTGAAAGACTGATAATCAATAACAGACAGTAAATAAGAGCTCACTGTAACAGACAGGATTAAAAACAGCAACAGTAAATCTCAGTTTCAATTACACATTACAATAAAACAACAAAGATCAATGTTGAGAAGTTAAAGATATAAATTCTGGAAAGAAGGTCAGAACTCACAGTTTTACAGTTTTCATGACGTTAGACGATCAACAAACATGATGAAAAGATTGTTGTGATCATTATAAACAAACGCATCACTTCCTGTGTGGCACTAGCTTCACTAATTTCACACTAATTTCATAATATTTTAACAAAAGACAGCGCCAGTTTGCAACTGCTGCAAGCCCCTGATGCAAATATTCAAAAGAAGCAATGAGTGGAAATGTTTTTTAAGACACAGAGACATATTTGTCACATTGTCACAAGGCCACCCACCTTATTTATGTACCACAAAAAGGCAATTTGATCAATTCAGATATACAAATGTCAGGCACTAATGGGTCTTAGCTGGAGGGGATGTACAGGTAGACGGCAAACTTAACCCTCCCGGTCTCTAAACTCTACAGCCCACTGAGACAACGTCTCCAAATCCTCTGTGACGAATTAACTGCACAACGATGGACAGCTATTTGAAAGCTTAACCCCTCCACATACCATACTGATAGCTTCATTTGAGTGACAGTATTTCGTTCTTTTGGCTGGCCCTTTGCAGAAGCTGCAGCTGGGAAAAAAGAGCCTTCCATAAAGTGACATAAATTGATCATTTCAGCCTGAAAAGTTCACTATCAAGTCACCAAACTTCTGCACAGAAAGACTTGAGTTTTGGACAGCAATTAACTCATATGTCCCACATTCATGCTGCAACTTTGTCCCATTCCACAAACCCAGAATCTCACAAGAAGCTCTGGCTTGAAGAAATGAAGCCCCCCAAACAGGCAACCCAGAGGGAAAGATTAAAGTGTTGGTCAACCCCGGCGTGCTGGCGAGATCCCCCCAAAACACGCACACAGCAACAGAGAAAGAAGGAAGCAGCCTCACACCTACCTTCACAGAAGCGCAGTGCTGAAGCCCCTCGGCAAGGCAGAGCCTACAGTTAGAGACCGGAGAGAGTTGTTCTGTTTTGCTTTATTGGACAGATGAAGCATCAAGATATAATAATGTTAGTCAGCTTTATAGGTGCTATTAGGCGGATTTACCTTCCATCAGTGCCAGGCTAGCTGTTTCCCCCTGCTTTCAGTTGTTATGCTAAGCTAAGCTAAAAGGCTGCTGGCTATAGCTTCATATTTACAGTACAGACAATCTTGTTATCTCACTCTCAGCAAGAAATTGAATAAGTGTATTTCCCAAAATGTCAAACGCTTTCCTTGAGGTAAAAGTTGTCGCACATTTCTAGAGTAGATATCACAACATGCTTTACAATAAAAGACCATTGCAGTAGTTGTAGTATTTTGCACCAGTAAGTTCAAACTTAGCCTAAGTTATAATTTGTTTACTAAATGGGGATTTACACATGACTAAATTACAATAGGTTGCAAGACACAAACTAGCTCATGTGTAGAGATACTGAATACATACATCCAATAACTGCCAGATGTAACTGTCACGTAGATAACTAACAAAACTAATGTTAGCTTACAGTGAAGCGTAAAAGAAGTTTACAGTTGACATAGCTGACACTTGATTGAAATGCTGTTTAGTAATTAGGTTATATTAACTGGAAAGTTTTTAAATTACTTTTTAAACTACTTTGTACAAAAACGACACAGTATACCTTCAATTACAAATGCCAAATAACATCTGTTGTTCGGTTAGCACATCGTTAGCATATGTCCCTCTCATTCTGTGGATTTGTAATTAATATACTGTTTTGCTCCCCTAAAACTGTTATTTTTGGAAGTGATGTTACAGCTCATGATGCGACTTTATACTTATAGTTTATAGTTCACTGCTTTTGATTGGATGGCTACAGATGTTTCCTAGCATTCAATTCACATATTAGCCTACTAAACTCTTTACTAGCTAAGACATTATAGCTACGTTTTAATGATGCAGTCTGACATCACTAGTTTAAAACTAGTAGTTGAAGGAGTAAGTAAGTAAGTAATGAATTTAGGAATAGTTGTCACAACCTAATCCTGGGTCATATTTAAGTTTCATCTTTTCATCCTTTCATTTTTTAACATTCATAATATTTTTGCTCAATGGTCAACTTTGTAATCTTCTTCCTGTTGGTGCTTTCCGAGTTTCTTCTCTTGGAGTTCTTTCACTGTTTCCTCGTTCTTGACACCTTCCTTGTATTTAATGTTTAACAGTCTCAGTCAAAGCTTCCCCACCTAATATCTCCTCTCTTGTCATTTCACTTTTGAATACAATGCTGTGGTTAAGTTGTTGGTTTGACACGTGTATGTCTACTTTCCTCTCTCATAACATCTACAAGTCTTTTATTCACCACTTTACAATTTTATTGAGCCTACTCGTTTTTTGAATTCAGATATACAACTGTCAAATCTCTTTTTATCATTTTACAGAAGCAAAAGTACTTACAGTAATTTACAGGCTTGTCATTTAAGAACTAGCACAAGATGATGAATTCATCTGTGAGAGTAAAATGAGAGACTATTTCACTTTACCAAAACTTTGTAACATTGTAATTCCACTGTTTTCCCTGAATAACCCTTTGATAAGAGCATTGTAAGTTGCAGTCTCAAAGCTTTGTTTAAGTATCTCCTAATTTAAATTTCTGGGTTAGGACATTTGTTTACAATACATCATCTTACATTTCCAAATCACAAATGTTTGAGTCATTTTATATACTTGTAGATGTATGTTGTTTACATCTACACAAACCACTCTCCCCTGCCGCCACTAGATGGCAGCATGTAGACACGAACAATGTTAATGCAGAAGCTCTGAAGTTCTTCAAATCATTGCCCTCAAACAGGCAACTGTTAATCTAATGATGAGCTACAAGTGCAAGCTGGCACAAGTAAATGTTGTAGTTGAAGTGGTGGGAACAGTCCGCCTCCACTCAAAAATATGTTTTTCTTCTTGGTCTTACAGTTAGATGTTTGAGCTTGACTGTGCAGATTGGTGTAAATATATCCAGAGTTTGACACTTGAAGGCTGTTTTCACATTTGTCTGCTGAGAGTGGAAATTTTCTCTTGGCTCATGAAAACCTGATTTTTAGAGGTGGGCCTACGATTGTGATTTGTGACATCACAATTAGTTTGGTAGCCAATCCTGGTCCAATATTCAACTTACAAGTGTGATGTGGAAAGACAGGAATGGACTTTTCAGTGAAGTAGGAGACATCTTATGTCCAACAGTTAAACTTCCAAAATGAAATATACATGCATATTCATATATTCTGGATTTTTAATGAAGGGGACATTTAAAGTGGTAATTATACTTTTTTGTGGAATAACCATATCAGACACCCATTATTGTCCCAAGCAGAGTATTTGTACATATTGTCTGGAGGGGATCTTTAAGCAAAAGAAGTAATACCACAATGCATAATTACTCAATTACAAGAGGAAGTTCTGTATGCAAACTTATACTTAAGTAAAAGTACAAAGTTTTATCAGCAAAATGTACTTCAAGAAACATTTTGGGAGCAGTGACATCCTGGAGTCTTGTTGTCACCATGAGGTTGCCATGTGACCAGCAAAAACTCATGTATGTAAACCTTTGGCTAGCTGTTTCCCTCTGTTTCCAGTCTTTATGCTAAGCTAGGCTAATCTGCTGCTGATTGTAGCCTCACATCTTTATGAGAGTGGTATGGCTCTTCTTTTCTGACTCTGGACAAGAAAGCAAATAAGAATAGTTCCAAAAAAAAAAAAAAGTCGAACTACTCCTTTAGGTATAGCTGGATACTCTTTGAACTGACAACTCTTTTGCTTCAGTTTCTCATGGTGCTCTGGCTGAGAATTACCACACCTCGTCCCAACATTGTGATCTGTATGATGACATTCCTTGGCTGTGAATCATTTCTGGACACTAATCTACAAAGTCTCTCTGGTATATCACAAATTCATTATCCTGAACAAGGCTGGAAGTCCAACTTAACTGCTTTTGAAATATGAAAGCGATCTTGTGATCAGTTTATCTGTTATGTTATGATTTTATTTGTCAATTTTATGTATTTATTTCAAAAAATGCTAATGTCTGACTTATAATAATAAATAATGTTCCTTGTGACGCTTTGGATAGAAAGTGGCACATTGGCAAATAATTACCCACAAAATATTCTCTGTGTCAAAATAAAATAATAATAATAACTTTACATACTGTTGGGTAGATTAATCTATCACATGTTATTATTATGTGTTTGTAAGTAAAATCCTAATCTGACTAAGTCAATATGCTGTCAAATAAATGTTGTGATGTAAAAACAAAAGCGAGTTTCACTGTCAAATAAAATGGAAATACTCAATGAACTACCTCAAAGCTGTACATAATACAGTATTGAACATACAAATAGTACATAGCATGGATGCCTGGCCAATCCTAGTGCTTGAATGCTATGCAGAGCGTGTCTTGCAATGTAAATATAACAGCCCTATAATAACATGGGAGGAAGTTCGCATCTGTATGAAAACAGGTGGTAAGTGGCTGCAGGACCGATCCTCAGGGGACTGTGTAGGCTGACTGTCTGCATCCAGTCCAGTAAAGGTGGGCTCTGGAGGTTGGTGGGATGGTGGTAGACATGCTTCTGCAGGTGGGGGCAGCGGTTGTTCAGGAGCATGAAGGAGGGGTGGTGCTGCTGTTGCTGCTGGTGGGAGAGATGCTTCTGAAACAGGCGCTGGAGCTTCTTCTGCTGTGCCGCTTTCAATCCCAAATGAAATCCCAATTACTGAGGGGGAGTCCTCTCCAACTGTGTCCAAAACCAGTGAAGAGTATGGCCCCATATCTGGCTTTGGTCCACCTCCTGTTGGGACATGTCGTAGAAATCCTCAACTGCCTGCATTTTAAGGTCGCTCCACTTCTTCCTCACTTCTTTCACATTCTTTGTTTTGTTCATATTTTGAGAGCAGGATGATTATTTCTTCATGTGTGAAGTTTTTTTTTCTTGGTGTACGATCAGACATGGCCAAATCCCTGAAACAGTACACAAAGTAATGTCAACATAGTAATTTATTACACTATGTTATAGCACTAGCACTGAACTTGAAAGATTGACGTTATAGTGTTGGCGAGCAAATATACAGGGTTAGATAACTTTCTAATTAACAGCTACTAATTTATAACAGTTTTTGCCAGTGTGGGCTATCATTATGTGTGTGTTACATCACTATTTCATCTCAAACAGTGTACCGTTATCTTACCCTATGCTGTAGTTGACGGTTTCACCACTCGATGTCACTGTTGTTATTTTTCACTAGCTGTAGCTGTAAACCAAGGTTGTAAGTCAGTTAACATCTAATCATAATGTTAACTCACCTTTTTGTTGCTGTTTGGTGATTAACGTTAAGTGTTGCAGTATTGATAAAGAGAATTTACTTTAATTTCTTAAAGTTGGAAAAAACTTAAAACAACAGTGGATTCCTCAATTTGTACATCTGAATTTCTTATTTTAATATGTTGCAATACATATTAATACACAAGTAACATTTTATATTCAAAAAAATAATCTGCAAGATCATAAGTCAGATCACACTGAAGCATAAATTGTAAGCAAATTTATGACCCTCTGCTGGTCTTTATCCTTAATACCAGTGTTTCCAGTTCAAAGGTTTACAAGCAGGATTAAAAACAGCAACAGTAAATCTCAGTGTCAATTACACTATCACTTCCTCCAGGAAATACACGGGACCATGGTTCTTCAGTTACAGATGGCTTTATTTCTCATCATCATCACCACCATAAATCACTATGAGCCACCGTCGAACTGTTCAAATAAACATTTGTACAGAATAAAGACACATTCTCATCACACACAGACTTCAAATTCATCTGCTTGACGCAACACAACATGTGAACAAACAAACCTCGCTGGCTGCACACAACCGAGAAGGAATGAGTCCACTTGACCAAATAAAATCTTGAGAAACAAAAATATAGTCTTTCATAAAATATCTTTCTTGAAACAGAAACATAAATCCTCAACAATGCAACAATGTTGCTCTTCTTGAACTTAAAAACTTCTAAGCAGAGTTTTTCTTACTTCTCCTGCTTCATGTGTTTACATGCCCCTCTTGCGGGCGTATTGTAACAACAAAAAATGTCCAAACAAAAAATAAAATATGTAACAAAACAACAACAATGACATAAATAATATTTAAATAAATACACATTACAATAAAACTACAAAGATCAATGTTGAGAAGTTAGTTTTTACAGTTTGTAAGCGTGCAAAGCATCAAGGTTGTTGCTATGGTTACCTGACAGCCAATGGGAAACTAGTATGTTCTGTGTCTTTGGTATAAAAGTGAATCAAACTCTTTCCTCTGATCCATCTGCTAAACTGTAAGTTTTCTGAAATCCACCACTGGACCGAGTATAAATCTTGTTTAACAGGCAGAGAGTGAATGACTAAACAGCCAGTACAGATATAGCTGCTGCTGTCAGTCCCAGTACACAGTAGAGGCCGATCCTTTCCCGACTCGCTGTGTTTGGTGTCTCAGGTTCAGGCCAATCCCTCGCTGCTGTAAAGACACCAAACACATCTGTGTCATTCATGTGAAGAAACAACATTTCACTAAAGAAAACTAAATAACCACAACACATTAAGTTGGAACATATTTCATAGTTCTGCTGAGTTTTACTGAATCATCTTACCAGTGACATTGAGCCGGCCTTTTCCTCTGTTCCAACCATAATCTGTTCTCACTTCACACAGGTACAGACCCGAGTCATCAGTCCTGATTCTGGACACATGAAGTCTGATTTGTCCTTCTCTGAGGGCGTCTTTGTCACACTGAACTCGTCCTGCAAACTGTCCATCCTGAAACTCTGAGTCCTCAACACCCTCATATAGATGATACAGGACCAAGGGTTTAACATCAGTTAACAGTTGACAAATTATTATAAGTACGGTGGAGGAACTGTCAGTTTTGGTTGTAAACATCCATTCCAGTGTGATGTTGTGGTTCTCCTCTGCCTGGTAGGAGGTCTCTGTCACGTTCAATACAAATGTTCCTGTTGAGGAGACAGAGAGGGAAAGTGAGGACCAGACAAACTAAGAACTTTAACATTTGAGCCCTTAAACTCCACCTATATATATTTAGAAATACAGCTAAGTGTTTAAAGATACAAGAGTATAAAAAAGGTAATGCATGATGCCAATAATTAATACAATCTAATCAATAACTGAAGATAGAGGATCTTCTCAACTGTCATCTACCAGCTTTAATAGTTCTAATGTTTTCACTGACATATTTTAAAATGGAAGTCATAAAATATGTTTGTGAGGCTGAAGGTTTATTCTGTTGTTCATCTTTATGTAAAACTGAAGGTTTAAACTAACCACAGACACAGGAGGTCAGGCTGATGAGCAGAAGGATCCTGCAGATCATCTTCTCCCTGTGAGAGGAGACAGAGGAGAGGAGTCATCAACACATGAGGTCAAAGTTCAGTCATCACACTTGTGAAAAGATAAGTCAGGTTTCATTCATGCATCACAACATGTGCTCATGTTCATCTTCCTTATTCTACATGACTGACCAAAGGACTTTTAGTCAGATCTCAGTCAGTCTACAGTTTGTTCTTCTATGAATTCAGTTCAAGTAACATGTTTTTAAAAGCCTTTCTCAGGTGTCTGTGTGCAGTAATGTAACTGTGCTACAAGATTGCAAGATGATTCAGGTGTAAACTGTTTCTCTTTCTTTCAAAACCACTACATCCTGCAATTCTTCCTCACTTCTGTCTCCTCTCTCCTGATTCCTTCACTCACTCTGGAAATGTAAAAAATCTTCCATGTAAAAATCTGAGTGAGGATGAAGCAGAACTTTAACACGTATGGTGATAATTACAGTAATTGTGGACAAACAACACACAGTGGGAATGCATAAGCAGTCAAGCTATCCAAACTATCAAACTGCATTAACATTACTGTCATGTAAAGGAACAGCACTAGATAAATGGGACGCTTAAAACAACACTAATGTCAATTTAAAAAACTTTAGCTTTACTGAAGAGTTTTCGCTGCTACTTTGTTGTGTTTTGTCAAACACATTATAATTTGATGCTGCATATTGTCTCTGCATGTGCCAGTGTATAAAGGTGGAGGACCATATTAATGTGTAAAATGTCTCTTGTTGGTCTCCTCTTGCTGCTGTTTTGTCTAATTTTAGGCTTGTTCTAAGTGTCAGCCATATTTAACACTGTTCCACATTTTAGAACCAACTGCTATCCTTACTTTGTTTGGTAAACTGTAGTTTTATTTCTTTGCCAGTTTATTGTCTCTTCCCTGTTATAGTTGTAGTTAAACACACTAATACACATGAGTGGTTCATGTGTTTACTGTGTGAGTGTGTTTAGGTTGTTGTGACTGCATGGTGAGTATACAGCAACACCTCTAAGCTCTCCTCAGTGTAGCCTGACATCCCATTTACCAGCCTCAGCACATCAGGGTGGACATTTATTAAACACCTGAACAGTATTTCTCACTAAATATAAAGTAAATCCTACTTAAGTCTAAACGTGTCTCATATTTTTATCTGTCTCTTACACTTAAATGAGTATTTACGCATAACATAAACGAACTTTGTTGCAGTTTAATACCGTTGTAGAAATGCACAAAGTCAACAAACACGGCTCACATGAGAGAAAGAGCAGCGATGATACACTGCAGAGTGTACTTTATACACCAAATCTCTCAATATTAACGCTCATCGTTGGGTTGAGACATGAAAATATCATCCATTGGAAAAAGTTAAGTTAGATGTGCCTTAGCCTACCCGAGAGTTTTTCCTCACGTTTCTGTGCAAATAATCTAAAATGTAGTTAAAATCCAGGAATTGACGGGATTACTCCATGAAACATCACCGTGTTGGGATATTCTCTACTCTACTCTTGTATATTCGGTAAAGTACCGGTATGAACCTCCTGAAAGACAGCTGTGGTATTATGATTATAACAGAAATCATATAAAAATGCAGTCAGCTTTTGTTTATTTCACAAATATCACATAGACCCTACAATAACTATATCATTTCAAAAAAATGCATGTTTCATGTTTAAAAACGTAAATTAAAAAGTACTTACAGTGTGACAGCAGCAGAGCTAAATTCAGAGAGTCTGGAGACATGAAGAGGCCAATTATTGCTAAAGCGCACGGGACAGATTGATGAGCTGTGAGAGACTCAGTGACTTCTGAAAGTTAATGATAAACGTGTAGCTACACCAACCCGACAAACCAGATGCCACTACTATGTCACTGTGAAGTCTATTGTGTACTTGATAGGTGTGGCGTGCCACTACTATGTCACTGTGAAGTCTATTGTGTACTACATAGGTGTGGCGTTTTCCTGAGAGAACTAGGATTAAGCTGCAAACTGTCAACAGAGTGGCACGCTTCACTGTACATTTTCAAAACTCGTTCTTCTGGAGGAAGTTACTAACCGTGCACCCACCTTCAGTCATGGTGTAAGATGAGAGCCATGAAAATATCAAACCATAGTAGAGACAAAACACACGGCTCACATGAGAGAAAAAAACAGCAATGACACACTGCTGAGTGTACTTTATACACTAAATCTCTCTATATCAAAGCCCATCGTTAGCTCGAGACATGAATACATCAACCATTGAAAAAAGTAAAATAAAACGAGTATTTTACTCACGTTTCTGTGCAAATAATCCAACCCTTCATTAAAATCCAGGAATTGACCGGAGGCCTGTACTACGAAGCAAGTTCAACATACCCAGGATATATTTTCGTTACCTGGCTCCACTGAATTTAGATAGGCCCTACAATAATTATAATGTCAATCATTAAAAAAAAAAAAGCATGTTTCATGTTTGAAAAAGAAAATGAAAAAGTACTTACAGTGTGACAACAGCAGAGTAAAGTGCAGAAAATCTTGAGACATATAGAAGCAAACTGTTGCAGAACTTTACGGAAAAGGTTGTCCTATAAGGGGCACTGAAAGTCCTTAACTGTGTCAATTGCTATCTTTACTGTTATATATCTGTGACAGTCTTCTGAAGCCAACTTTACTAGTGGTCATTGATGCATAGCATTGTTTTTTAAATATGTTCACACAGAGGTCAGCAGTGCTCAATACTTCCCATTTCAACGCTCTGATCGCATAATTGTCTAGTGTTTCATTTTTCAATGAGAGCGCTGTGTGTCACACTCCGGGACTCTTCTGGAGGAGGTTACTAGCCGCACAGCCACCTTCACTCATGGTGTAAGATGCTTTATTCCATAACAGCAAACTGTTAACTACTAGAAACATCGTAGAGTTAGTGTGGAGAACAGTAACACTAATCACTGTGTACCAGATAACATCTGTGGTGATTTAGAACACAATTTACCTAAACTTATGTCCGTAAACACAATGTCTCACATGCTGGGAACTCCGTCCACCTACCCCCAACAACTACAGTATTAAATCAAATAAAACAACTGGTAAATGTGACTGAAAAGAAAATTAGTGGTTAAAGAAACAGACAATATAGAGATAAGAGGTGGCTGTAAAGTAAGTAAGTAAACCCGGAGTTTTGCTTTCTTTCTGTCAAACAACCATCTGTACTCCCCTATAGCGCATACGTGTCAGTTTACCCGAATATAATACCTACCATATTCCTCACCTTGCACCTATTAGAATGTATAATATCAGAACTCGTTAACCTTGATAATATCTATAGAATCCAGATGAGAGCCATGAAAATATCAAACCATAGTAGAGACAAAACACACGGCTCACATGAGAGAAAAAAACAGCAATGACACACTGCTGAGTGTACTTTATACACTAAATCTCTCTATATCAAAGCCCATCGTTAGCTCGAGACATGAATACATCAACCATTGAAAAAAGTAAAATAAAACGAGTATTTTACTCACGTTTCTGTGCAAATAATCCAACCCTTCATTAAAATCCAGGAATTGACCGGAGGCCTGTACTACGAAGCAAGTTCAACATACCCAGGATATCTTTTCGTTACCTGGCTCCACTGAATTTAGATAGGCCCTACAATAATTATAATGTCAATCATTTAAAAAAAAAAAGCATGTTTCATGTTTGAAAAAGAAAATGAAAAAGTACTTACAGTGTGACAACAGCAGAGTAAAGTGCAGAAAATCTTGAGACATATAGAAGCAAACTGTTGCAGAACCTTACGGAAAAGGTTGTCCTATAAGGGGCACTGAAAGTCCTTAACTGTGTCAATTGCTATCTTTACTGTTATATATCTGTGACAGTCTTCTGAAGCCAACTTTACTAGTGGTCATTGATGCATAGCATTGTTTTTTAAATATGTTCACACAGAGGTCAGCAGTGCTCAATACTTCCCATTTCAACGCTCTGACCGCATAATTGTTCAGTGTTTCATTTTTCAATGAGAGCGCTGTGTGTCACACTCCGGGACTCTTCTGGAGGAGGTTACTAGCCGCACAGCCACCTTCACTCATGGTGTAAGATGCTTTATTCCATAACAGCAAACTGTTAACTACTAGAAACATCGTAGAGTTAGTGTGGAGAACAGTAACACTAATCACTGTGTACCAGATAACATCTGTGGTGATTTAGAACACAATTTACCTAAACTTATGTCCGTAAACACAATGTCTCACATGCTGGGAACTCCGTCCACCTACCCCCAACAACTACAGTATTAAATCAAATAAAACAACTGGTAAATGTGTCTGAAAAGAAAATTAGTGGTTAAAGAAACAGACAATATAGAAATAAGAGGTGGCTGTAAAGTAAGTAAGTAAGTAACCCGGAGTTTCTCTCTGTCTCCTCTCTCTTACAGACTCAGACACGCTGTTTCATCTCCTCATTCATTCAGTCCGTATTTTAGCGCATATCGAAGCACATTCATTAGCGGAGGTTTACTATCTGGTTGGATATTAGTTGAGTTACTCAAGGACTTTCTAATATTACACAGCGTGAATTCACCCTCAGCTCAGAATAAAACCTCTGCTTGTCCTTCCGGTTTAACTCTGTGACTCTGTGCACAAGACAGCTGTCAGTTTGTTAGAGCAGCTCCTGCACTGAAATCTTTATTGCACATAATGTGTAATCTCAGTTTCAATTTAAATAATCGGTATGAAGCTTTAGACATGTGGGATCAATGAATAATTATCTCTATCACTCATGATGTGATTGGTCGCACTGATGGAATATAATTCCTATAATATTGGAGATTATATGTTAATATGCTGAGTGAGCAGGATTGTGATGCAGATGAAGAATGTAGTTTGAAAGTGAGATTTTTAAATAGGGAGCATAATCTTAACGTGTTTTAACAGCATTTTAGTGACAATGTTTAAATTTACTACAGTTGTTGAAGAAGCTGAAATAAAGTCACTGAATGCTGTTGAGCTGAGATACAAATAGATGTCTAAATATTTAAAATATTCTGTATTTTAACCTCGACGCCTTTTCAAGTGCAAATCACCAAACGCGTTATTACTGGATCAGACTGAGAGCTACAGTCATGTCTCTATGTCTTTGATCTATATATGTTTTAAATCTTTAACTATATTTTTCATCTTCAGTTGCTGCCTCCTGTGTTTTGTCCGTCAGAATAAAGCTGAACAAATATATTTAAAATGTGATGTAGCTGCAGCCTGATACACAGTCAGATTCCACTTTACCATCATCAAGGAAATGTAAGTCTGGTAAATGATGAATTGATGGACAACACTGAATAAAACTTTATTGTGTTAATTTATTGACACTTTTCCCGCTCTGACACAGGCTCTTTTTTAAAGATAAATGTGCAGCGTCGACACACACACTTACCACTGTGGTATGCAAAGGTAAGACTCAGGGAGCACTAGCAAGGAAGCTAAAACAATAATCAACAGTCAACAATAATCAGAACCTGATTGATAGGAAGGGATGGGCAGGTGAACAGACAAGGGCTGCGTTCAACATCAGTTTGGGGGAAGTGTTTCCTAGTGCTCCCTACCACACGAAGAACCCTGAAATATTAACTGCACCTTCAGATATTGTAATCAACTTAACCTGCAGCATCTTGTAGCACAGTTACATTACTGCACACAGACACCTGCGAAAGGCTTTTAAAAACATGTTACTTGAACTGAATTCATAGAAGAACAAACTGTAGACTGACTGAGATCTGACTAAAAGTCCTTTGCTCAGTCATGTATAATAAGGAAGATGAACATGAGCACATGTTGTGATGCATGAATGAAACCTGACTTATCTTTTCACAAGTGTGATGACTGAACTTTGACCTCATGTGTTGATGACTCCTCTCCTCTGTCTCCTCTCACAGGGAGAAGATGATCTGCAGGATCCTTCTGCTCATCAGCCTGACCTCCTGTGTCTGTGGTTAGTTTAAACCTTCAGTTTGACATAAAGATGAACAACAGAATAAACCTTCAGCCTCACAAACATATTTTATGACTTCCATTTTAAAGTATGTCAGTGAAAACATTAGAACTATTAAAGCTGGTAGATGACAGTTGGGAAGATCCTCTATCTTCAGTTATTGATTAGATTGTATTAATTATTGGCATCATGCATTACCTTTTTATACTCTTGTATCTTTAAACACTTAGCTGTATTTCTAAATATATATAGGTGGAGTTTAAGGGCTCAAATGTTAAAGTTCTTAGTTTGTCTGGTCCTCACTTTCCCTCTCTGTCTCCTCAACAGGAACATTTGTATTGAACGTGACAGAGACCTCCTACCAGGCAGAGGAGAACCACAACATCACACTGGAATGGATGTTTACAACCAAAACTGACAGTTCCTCCACCGTATCTATAATTATTTGTCAACTGTTAGCTGATGTTAAACTCTTGGTCCTGTATCATCTATATGAGGGTGTTGAGGACTCAGAGTTTCAGGATGGACAGTTTGCAGGACGAGTTCAGTGTGACAAAGACGCCCTCAGAGAAGGACGAATCAGACTTCATGTGTCCAGAATCAGGACTGATGACTCGGGTCTGTACATGTGTAAAGTGAGAACAGATTATGGTCGGAACATAGGAAAAGGCCGACTCAATGTCACTGGTAAGATGATTCAGTAAAACTCAGCAGAACTATGAAATATGTTCCAACTTAATGTGTTGTGGTTATTTAGTTTTCTTTAGTGAAATGTTGTTTCTTCACATGAATGACACAGATGTGTTTGGTGTCTTTACAGCAGCGAGGGATTGGCCTGAACCTGAGAGACCAAACACAGCGAGTCAGGAAAGGATCGGCCTCTACTGTGTACTGGGACTGACAGCAGCAGCTATATCTGTACTGGCTGTTTATTCATTCACTCTCTGCCTGTTAAACAAGATTTATACTCGGTCCAGTGGCGGATTTCAGAAAACTTACAGCTCAGCAGATGGATCAGAGGAAACAGTTTGATTCAATTTTATACCAAAGACACAGAACATTCTAGTTTCCCATTGGCTGGCAGGTAACCATAGCAACAACCTTGATGCTTCATGCTCTTACAAATTGTAAAAACTAACTTCTCAACATTGATCTTTGTTGTTTTATTGTAATGTGTAATTGAAACTGAGATTCACTGTTGCTGTTTTTAATCCTGTCTGTTACAGTGAGCTCTTATTTACTGTCTGTTATTGATTATCAGTCTTTCACATGTATGTTTGAGAGAAAACCTTTGAATTGGAAACACTGGTATTAAGGATAAAGACCAGCAGAGGGAGCTCTTCACTGGAAGTCAGCTCATCTTGTTTAGAGATCCTCACCTGGCTGCAGGTTACAGCTGTGTGCTCATTTACACCTTTAGGCTCATTGAAACATAAATAACCACAAGACATTAAGTTGGAACATATTTCATAGTTCTGCTGAGTTTTACTGAATCATCTTACCAGTGACATTGAGTCGGCCTTTTCCTATGTTAGGTAGCACAAAAAGAATGATTGAATTATGAAATGCAGAACTAACCCAATAAACAATAACTAAGCTTAACAATGCTAAGTTGTATTACTTTAACTAAAAATGTTGCTGGTATGTGGACTGTAACCAAACTTAATGCAAACCACTAACAAACCCGGGATAGTATGTGTCTGCAAGTTACAGATTGATCATGGACATATGGCTAAACAAACTCTTAACAAGCATGGTTAAATTCATAAGCTATGTGGCGTTGATGGTGAAAGTAGGGACAAATGGTGTATTCTCACCCACTTTGTCACAAAGGAGTAAAGTGCTTTGCCTGACACTATTCATTTACAGCTTGGAACACATTTGAAGTCATTTTCAGTCCATCCACAAAGCACTTTCACCAGTGTTGTAGTTTGAGATATTAAAAAGAGAAATTGCTGGTTTCTGTTATTCATGTGCTCCACAGACAACAGGAGGAGACACCCAACAATGTCCTGTATTTATACACTGGGTGACATCTTTGTTAATGTCACTGGGTTGAATAATGTGGGGGGTGGTAGTAAATTATGTTAAGTAAGTTATGTACTGTGACTTTGATCTGTTTATGTATGGTTGCAAGTGCATTATATGGTAAGCTATGGAAAAGTGTTTCACTTTGGAGGTTGGTAAGATTGAATAACTTTATCTCTTACCTGTTTTTAGGAGAGACATGGGATGTACCTGCAGCAATGGTACAGCCCAGATTGACTCTGATGGACTGATGATGGAAGGGTCTATTTAATTTTATTTTTTGTAAATATTTTTTTTTGTTGTTCTTACATGTGAAGCATAGTGCCACTTTTTCTTGTAAATAAACCACCTTGTGACACCTGGACAAGGTTTCCTGTGTCTGCCTCCTACCAAGTGACCAGCCACTCCGGTCAAGCTACACCACATCCTTGTACCACAGATTAAATAACTTTGAATCACAGTGTAGAAGTTAATAGTCCAAATTCACCCATTCACGATACTCACAATATCTTCAGTTTTTTTTTTAAATTATTATTATTTATACGCAAATCATATCAGACTTCGTGCACACTAAGTGTCATCCATAAAACATCACTGGTGGTGAATTGTAAAATGTAACCATTATAGATTTTTTTTAGTGTTTACAGTGGAAAAGTAAGTTTCTTGTTCTTGGATACTGACCTGCACAGACACATTGAAAAAAAGAGGATCCAAAACATAAAAAAACAAACAAGAAATGAATGTCTTTATGTTAGATTACTATATAAAGAAATTGTAGACACACATCCTTTTATCAGAAATGCAAGTTTTATATGTGTACAATCATTGACAGTATATAATAAAGTCATTGCAGACAGGAGGTGTTAATTTTGTTTTTAAGACAATACTGCCACCTACTGGACTTTTTTTGAAAGGTATTTTTTTAAATAGATGAATTAGAAATACTGTATGTTTGTCAACTATCTGTTTCATTTCAGACATTTCAGGTAAAATCCCGGTTTCATGTCATTTCAAAAGCTTTTTTGAATAAAATGACATTGCGTGATTCAACAAAAGAGTGAAATAAATGCAAGAAATCAGTGCTGTAATTCCCTGTAACGCAAGGGTGGAATATAAAAAATATCTCTAACTTTACTGTCTATGTTAATACTTTGACAGGGGAGTGTGTGCAGACAGGCAGCCGACTGTGGGAGGGTGAAGAGGGAGCTGAGAGACAGATGATGGAGGGGAGTTGGTGGTAGGAGCAGCCATGGGGGACAGTCCTCTGTGGCTGGGGAGGGAGAGAGCCTCCATGTGAGGTTCAGAAGGTGACTGGGGACCTTGCTGTTTGGGTCCTGGCTGTTGCTGCAGGATCTTGCTGTTTTCAGCCAGCAACTGCTCTCTGTCCACCCTGACCAGAGCTCTACAACACACAGTCAGAGCAATAGAAAGGACTGTGTACATGCAAGTAGAGACTAGAGACATAATTAATGTGTTATATCAGTTTGGGAAAAGTATTTGTGGTGGACCTGTTTGATGTTGTTCCATGTTGACCAGTCTACATTTTAGTGTGAAGAAATCATGTGTGTTTAGGGGGAAAATCATAGGATTTTATTTTGCCTCTTTACTGCCACCTGCGGTCAAAAAGTGCAGTAATTATAAAGTGAAAACAGCTCCTATTAAACAAATATTTGCTGCATTATAAAGTGACTTTATTAATAAATGTGATACATGTCCTGATCACATTTATGGATTATGCTGGTCAAGGCAGCAATATTTCTCTGAGCAGTTATGAATATATTTAGAAAACAGGATCCAATGACTCCCTGAACGTAAGGAAAACAGGGAAGAGAATAAATAGTAGAAGCTGGTGAGTGTTGGAAACGCATTAGATGGTTTGGACTTTTTACAGGCAATGTTGGACGTAAGAAAGAATGAAAATTAGATGAGTGTTAAGGGAATGAATAGAGAGAACCACTTCCTGAAGGAGTCTGAGTCTATGTAACCCTCTGGTAACTTGGGAACACTCTCTTTATTATATGGTTCCCCCGGATTGCCCCTATCATCCTGTAGATGATAAAAAGGTAAACACACACTTTACCTTTATATTTCAACATGACCACATCCGCAGCTTCTGTCTCTGTCTCATTCTCTAACTTACACTCTCCTCCATTCACCAGCTTAGAAAGACACAAAAAAAAAACATACAAACACACAGAATTAACAAAAGTCACTGTCTATTTAGAGTCTAAACTCAGAGAGAACAATTTAATTGCATAATACCAGGTAAGGCTTAATTTGAGAGTAATGACTGACTATCTTGTAATATAATATTGTGTGTAAATATACATTTCATTAAATAATAAATATGATGCACACAGCTCACAGCGTGACTTAATAGTTAGGGGAGAACGGGGTAAATCGAGCCAGTGGGTAAAATGAGACACCCCCTTTATCTAGATAACCATAAACAAAAGTAATAATGTGACCACAAATAAAGAAAGTATAGTTCACATCACTCAATCCATCTTGGACTCCAGCACATGGAGAGAGTGGTCAGCAAAACAGAGCAAAAAAAAACAACAGATTTTTGTCATGTCAAGTGAATTCATCATGTTACTAAAGTTATCAGTCTTGTATCTTAATTAAAATACATAAGTTTTGGACATTATTACATGTTGATTTAAGTCAGTGTAAGCTACAAAACAAGGTCATAAACTTAGCATAATTGTGGATCTGAGCCACTGTGTGAAACAGTTTTGTCAAAATGGAGGTTGTGGGGTAAAACGTGCCAGTGATGTTGGAGCAAGTTGAGTCAATGGTTCAATTTACCCCCCAAAATTATTTTCTGATATTCTAGAGACTAGAGACAAAGTTCATGTTAATGTTTGATCACTGTTACAAATGTTACAATGTTGATGAATAAATACCTAATTGTTATCTAATGTTATGCTTAAGCCAAACACAAACATGCTGTACATACAGACGGGTGACAGATTAAAGGAGAAACCAACATAAAGTGTTTATTAAGATGTTGGGCCACCATGTGCCACCAGAACAGCTTCAACACCTTGGCATTGATTCTACAAGTCTCTGAAACTCTTCTGGAGTGATGAACACTATTCTTCAAAAAGATATTCCCTCATGTGGTGTTTTGATGATGGTGATGGAGAGCGCTGTCTAACACCTCAGTCCAAAATCTCTCATAGGTTTCAATTGGTTTGAGATCTGGTGACTGTGAAGGTCATAGCATATGATTCACATCATCTTCATACTCATCAGACCATTCAGTGACCCCTCATGTCCTATGGATGGGGACATCCTGGAAGAGACCACTCCCATCAGGAAAGAAATGTTTCATCATAGGATAAAGGTGATCACTCACAACAACGTTGTATTGATTAGCAGTGATTCTTCCCTCTAAGGGGTCAAGTGGACCCAAACCATGCCAGCAAAATGCCCCCCAGAGCATAACAGAGCCACCAGACCCCCTCACTGTAGGGGTCAAGCATTCAGACCTGGACCAGTTTTTCCTTTAATTTGTCACCTGTCTGTAGACACAAAAGCACATTTACACACACATTCTTTCTGTAGCTACAGTAACACACAAAGATCACAGTTTAATCTTTACTGAAAATGTGTGTCCCTGCCCTGCCTCTTTACATACAACCATGCCATTCAGTACAACACTGGAAACAACATTGAAAAGTGACTCAAACGTGCCCTCTGCAGACCTGAACCAGTGGACCAGATGTTATAACTTCTCATCACTATTATATCTCACAATTGTAGTTTACAAGTTGTCAGGGACTGATGGTTCCAGCTGAGGGCACTGTTTGTTGTAATCATTTCTTGTTGAAGGGAAATTAAATCTCTGCCTACTGCTAAAAGTTACCAGACCATCCACATTTGAACTCTTGAAAACACTCTGCTGCCAGTTTTTGCTGACTTGAAATCAGTGCACATGTCACAAAAAGCAAAACAAAACACTCTTCATGCCAAATGAAATCCTTCGTCGAAACAAAATAGTTTCGACGATGGAGCCGCCTCCTTCCTCTGAGTTCAACACCCCTTGGGTCAAGTTCTTTAAGAATTAAACGTACCTCTTCTTTCTTGATGTGTAATCCATTCTCCTTGCATTTAGTGTACATCCACCTATACCCACACAGCTGGCCACTGGTTTGTAACTGTTGGTGAATGAAATCAACCACACGATCCAAAGGGGTGTATCCCTTGCGCTGAAACAGACTACATGCATTCAAAATTCGTTTTAAATGTCTTTCAGACACAACATAGCGATGACGACTTGCAAGCAAAGCAGCAATGTCCTTACAATGAAGTCTTAGTTCGAAATACAGCCGAATTAACTCCTGAACTGGCATTTTCACACAGACCTCAAACCAAATGCAGTGGATCTCCCACAAAACATGCGCGCGCATCCAATGCTTTCTCGTGCGCACGAGAACATTTTGTGTGAGCACGAGATGTTTTCTTGTGTGCACGAAAAAGTAGTATCTTGTGAGCACTAGAAATTTTCTAGTTAAACATATCTAAAAAAAAAAATTTCCCCATGTCCCTTTAGGGGCTCCGTATAATTTTAATAGTTCAGCATCACCGCCGATAGACAGCGAACAGGTCAGGTGCACTGACTCAGTACCATGTCTTTCTTACACGGGAATAACATCAACATAAAATAGACACGGCCCGACCCCTAGGTTGGGAACCACTGGACTAAACTAGCTAACTGTATACAGGGTTCAATGTTAATCTTTTTTTAAATTAATTTTTATTTGCTCCTATACAAATTGTTTTATTTATTAGCGGTTATTAAATAACAACAAAGACTAAAGTTAATTGTCAAGTTGAATCTTTATTTAATTAAATGAAACAGAACAAACACACAGAGTCTCATAGATGTGAAGCAACAAACATTCTTGCATATCAGAAATGTTATGACCCATCTCCTATATTTCACTGAACACTAAATCTTTTGATCAGCCAGTTCTTTCATATAATGGAATAGACTCACTAACCTGATGGCAAATACATTTTTTAGACTCATTTCTTCCACTTCAAGCTTCCTGATTTCCATCTTTAGTGCTTCTCGTTCTCAAGAGTATTTATAGCAGTGAAAAATTACATGCTGCACTGATTCCTCTAATTGATAGATCTCACATAATCCTGAGGGATGTTTGTTTCACGCATCACACTACTAGCCTACTCAATATTATATGTTGATATATAATATTCTCTGATATGTACAATCCTGTAAATCCTGTAAATTAATGGTTATGGTGTCAAGTGATTCTGCAATAATCTGCAGTGTCACTCTGGTTTCAACAGATACATATGATCACATGTTTGACAGTAAAGAGGCATTTAAAACTTAAATACAAAGACATTATTTTTACAAGTCTTTCTAAACGAGCCTCTGCTGGAGATGATCCACATGGACCAAAATCCAGACTCAGACTCAGGTCCAGGAGGAGGGTGGAGAGTCATCTCCACTCCTTCTGATTCCTCTGTCAGTCACTGCTGGATGAAGCCCTCCTCTCCACTCTACCTCACAGTAACATGGCTGAGTCAGAGCCTCTCTACACACAAGCTGCTGCTGCTGCTTCACCCTCTCTGGATCATCAGGATATAGCTGATCCTCTCTCAACACGAACTCCTGGATATTCAGTCACTCTTACAGAGACCACCCCCATCTGATAAGAGAGGAAGAAACAACGGAGCTCATAAATCAGTGTTTAGTGAGACTCACTTCATCAGCTGTCAGTCAGTGATGCAGCACATCCAGTATAAAGACCAGCAGGGACTTCAGTCCTGTTCAGACCAGAAGTGGAACAGTTATGTGTAACCTGCTGTTAAAGTTAAAGCAGGAGTCTCTGTGTGTTGATCAACATCTTATCTACTTTTGAAATATCATTTGACAAATAAAAATGGAGGCTGTCATTGAAAATATTTGAAGGAAACAAAATAAGTGATGGACAGATATAAAGATGTGACTCCTGGACTTCAGCAGAGGTTCTGGTCTGTATAAAGACCACATGGTTACTAAACGTATGATGGTTAGTAAACGTAATGATGGTTCTGTGAAATCAGAGCCAGTGATTTGCAGGCTTCAGTCAGACAGATCTTAGAGCTCTGACAAAGATGAACTGATCAATTCTTTAGTGTTGAAATGAGAGAACAAACACTTTCAGATCACAGTTGATGGTACGACAGTTGGATGAATGAGGACCACTGTCTCTATACATCTTGTAAGGCTGTCAGCTGTAATCCAGCTTTATTTCCGGCAGACATGAACACAACAACAACAGTCATCTTCACATCAACTCAAACACATGATCACAACAAGCTTCTGGCTGATCTGATTGGCTGACTGTTCTCTCTCTCTATCTCTCTCTCTCTGTCGTTTGGTCCAATCCTGAAGCCTGTCACTGCTCTCCTCTCACAGCTTTACTGTTGAAAGCAGCAACTGAGAAGGTTGGAGGTTCACCAGGAAATACTGGACCTTTGCTTTGATACTAACTGTGTTTAATACAAAACTGCTGAAACCAGCACATATTGACTCCAACTCTCCACTGACCTCAGAATCTTCAGTCTATAGTATGGACTCTCCTTCAGATTAGACAGCAGCTTCACTTCTGAAGACGACAGGTAGTTTCCCCACAGATCCAGCTCTCTCAGATGGGAGGGGTTGGACTTGAGAGCTGAGGCCAAAGAAGCACAGCTGATCTCTGACAAACTGCACAACCTCAATCTGAATAAAGAAGAAATCATGTAGCGTTAGAAGCAGATTATTCTGATTGAAATCATTCAATGTTTCATAATCTGTTCAGAGCTGAAGAGGGTTTAGAATGTACAAGTTTATAAAATGGAAACTCCAAACACCTGAACCCAACAGGATGCAGGTTAAACACTGTCAAATACAAACAGTGAAAGAGAGCTCTCATTAATATTAATGACAATATGCTGCTACTTCAATAAAAGCACAGTGACTTAACAGTGAATTAGCCAGTGCAGCTTTTTCATATTATATTAAATATGAAGACTAAAAAGATGCTCAGTATGGATCAGTATAAAGTCTATGTGGTCATAGATGTTTTAATGTTATCAACTGATTTAAACCAAAGATCTGAATGTTTGAAAGTATGTTTTTAAATTGTTAACTATGGTTTAAAATTAAATAATTAAAGCCCCACTCCAGCCAGTGTTACTTCCTATTTAACAGTTAACATTGTTTCTCAAACAGAAAATGGGGGTGTGGTTAATAGTGAGACGTAATCAGTTACCATGGCAACCAGATTGCCATTCTAGCACACTGGTGATGTTTAGCAATGGTAGTGATATTATAGCCTAACCTGTCCACTTAATACAGCATTAGCTATATAGCCTAGGTTACACGTCAGTAACAGAGATATGTGAAATCTATAGGTGAAATCAGACGATGACTTCTTTATTGATGGATCATGTAACATAACCAATGACATTTTGTTTTATTTTTTACTGAATGTCCATAAACTTTCCTCCTCAGGCCCGGTTCTACGTGGATGCAAAAGCATGCATTGCAACCTCAGTTCAATATTTTGCATCCTAAGTTGAAATTTGAATAATAAATGCCAAGTGCAGCGTGGAAGGTCTTAGGCGTACAGACTGTGTGGACAACAAATAACGTAGGAATCATCCACATTCATTTATATATCACTGCAGACTGATTTACTGACTTTCCTGCTTTAAACATATTAAACACTATTTTCTGTGCTGATTTTGGTTGGATTCATATTTTAAGCATTAATCCATTGTTGCAGCATGTCTGCATCCAGTAGCCTATTTAGTATGAAACACAGGCGCCTGATACTGTATCAGTAGCCTACATGATGCTCACAAAAACAAAGAATTTTATGAAGATGACATATGACTGCAGCGTTCTGCTATAGTCATACGTCATTATTTCCTTTTAGCAACAGCTTAACGATGAGTGCAAAATTAAGTTATTTTTCATAAAATATTTGGTGAACATTGTGGCTATTCAACATGTTCAGGAAATGACTCATAAAAATGTGAAAAATCTCAAAAATGTCAAAATAAACTGGAGGGGAGCTTTAAATAGTATTTAAATATTTGAAAACAACATTTGAATGTCTAAATCTGAAAGGGGTTTTACCTCATAAAAATCATCCTTATGTCTGCAGTTTAGTGTCACCACAACTTTCACATCATATTAATCTCAGCACAGAAGTAAGAAATGGTGTCTGACCTCAGAGTCTCCAGTCTACAGTTTGGACTCCCCAGAAAATCACACAGCAGCTTCGTTCCTGAATCCTTCAGACTGAAGTTTTTACTCAGATCCAGCTCTCTCAGATGGGAGGGGTTGGACTTCAGAGCTGAGGCCAGAGAAGCACAGCTAATCTCTGACAAGCTGCATTTCATCATTCTGAATAAAGAAGAAATCATGTAGCGTTAGAAGCAGATTACATGGGTGGAAGAGCTCCATTTACAGACGAATTTCCGTTAAAAGTGAATTATTTGTTTTGTCATAGTCCGTTTATTTTTACCGCTAACACAAAAAAGATTTTACTCTGCCACTGCATTTCTGCTTTTCACTTTGTATAGGATTAAACGGCTAGAGAAAGAGATGTTCATTGTTCCAGACGTCAACGCTTGTTCCAGCTTCCTGCAGTTGTTTACACATCGACTTATACATCTTTTATCGAAAATAATCAAAGATATGGCAGTTTTATTTAATGTGCACTTATTTCTCTGTAGGGATGGGTACCAAAACCCAGTATTAAACGGGCCCCGGGGATAAATTATTAAAGACTGTAGTACTGATAAGCTCAGATGTTACCAGTTCTTTTATCAGTACTTTTTAACATTTTAGTCTAATTTATTCTCAAGCTGCAGCCTCTCCTCCACACACACACACACAGAGCAAAGTCAGCGAACAGCAGAGCACATGTGAAGTGAAGATTACTCGAATTGACAACAACTACGCTTGTTACTCCGTAAGTGCAATAACACCTTAGAGTATTGGCTTTTTACTACCTATCAATACACCTGATCAACAGGCATAAACATGTAGAAAAGTGATATTTTCAACTGCTCTGTCCACAGTCTCTCATCCACTGCTGCTATGTTTTACACAACCACAGCGCGCCAGCTTGGCTAATGGCTAATTGTTACCAACAAGCTAAAACTAAAGCTGTCTGTATGTAGTCTAACTGTTTAGCTTAGTTTGTCACCAATCTTCAAATTTGGCTCATTCTTGTAAACTCAGCTGCTGGCTGAGACAAAGCAGCCTCTTGTCACTATCAGCGGTACCTGCAGCAGTCAATCACATCAGCAGCAGAGGGAGGAGAAGGAGGACAGGAGGAAAGGCTGATAATGACTGATGTCTATGTTCTTCTTTCTTTCTAAACTTCACTCAGTATTTGGATGTCAGTAATATTATTTATTTTATTGACATTTTAGATTTGTTTCCAGAGATATTGAGTTTTTACAGTGACTTTATTGTTGTAAGCATTACTGTTGCTGCTCTAGAAACAATGTTTAGTCCTGTTCCAAATTTATTCTTTTTTAAAAAGAATTATTCATTAATAAAAAAAGAACCTATAAAAGTATTGATAAAGAACCAAACTGATAAGGATTACCAGTAAGACTAGTGATTGTCAGTGTTCAGTCACATATGTTAATATGAAATTGACAAGATTTTTAACCTTTTTCTTTTACTGACTGATGTAGATTCTGGTTGCCTTTAAAAAGTTGATAATGATAATAAGTATAGATATTTATGTTATTTTTATTCTAAAATATAGTTGAACAGTTAAAATAAGTAGGCCTACAAGTTTTTTGTTCAGTAAGGAGAGAAATAGCATACTTTTTGAAGGTAAAATATTTTATTTTATACTTTTCATGCATAAATTGGTGCCTTTGACAGGGACAAAAATCATGGCCAGAATGCACCAAATTGCACCATTTAGAGAACATTTTTTAGGGGGGGGGGGCATGCCTCCGGACCCCCCTAGGTGACTTCACACCTCGGCGTTCGTCGGTGGACACCAACAGAAAAAAGTTGAGTCAAATTTTTTTTTCTCACCAGCACCCATGTATAGGCCTACATCTTGCTTTAATTTTTAACAAATGTCCATAAATTTCCTCCTCAGGCCCGGTTCTACGTGGATGCAAAACCATGCATTGCAACCTCGGTTCAATATTTTTAACCCTCATTTTAAATTTAATAATAAATGCCAAGTGCAGCGAAGTAGGTCTTAGGCACATGGACTGCGTGGACGTCTCCATGCCAGGGCTCGACATTAAGGCTTGTCTGATTTTTTAATAGGACAAGTAGAAGAGAAATTTACTCGCCCTACTGGACAAGTTAAAAGTCTCAAAAAAACATGTCTTATGTGCAGTGTTTCCCCTACCATTACCTGACCCCCCGCCCCTCCCAAAAGAAACAAATAAAGACAAATGTAACGTATACTAACATGATAGCAGGAGCGCTAAATGCACGTAAATGCCGTTTATCCACCTCTCAACTTCAGAAACAGCATTTATCCAAACTTCTATCACTTTACAGCGGCTAGCTCAGACTAGGTTCCTACCGCAGTTTGTTGCAGCTTCTAGGAGGGCTCGTTTTGTTTTCCGGTTGAACACTGTATCTCTGTATGAGGCACGGAGACGGCTGTTACTGTTAACATGAACCAACAAACCACCACCTGCTCCTGCTACGCAGGTGTATAAAACAAACGAACCCTCCGCGCTGAAGCTAGCGGGCAGCCTAGCAGCTTTCATGGGACAGACGAATGAATCAGAGTTCAGAGGATCATATATGACATTAACTGATGTGCAGCATCAAATAGTATTGCCAGATAAAATACAACAAAATAAGTAGCTAGAAAATCTCTTTTCTTTTTTAAAAGAAAAACTTTTACATTTTCAGAGTGAGTGAAGAAATCAGGAGACATGAGACAGAAGTGAGGAAGAATTGCAGGATGTCACTTAATGGTGTTGGAAAAAAAACAAGGAGAAAGTAAAGAACTGATTCAAAACAAAGAAGATGCAACTGATTCAAGATTTAAAGAAAAAGTTGAAGGAGTGAAGAGAAACACTCAGAGGCAGCTGCCTCTGTGTGTTTCTCACAACTTTTTCTTTAAATCTTCAGGTGATGGCGTCAGGTGATGGAGAGACATGAACACATTCAAAGCAGGAGGCAGAAAAAACTGTTAATGTCTGACTTCCACCTGTATCTAGATGAATTATTGTTCTGTAAATATTTTTAAAGGCACAATCTGTTATCCAAACTAAAGGACATCCTAACAAACAAAAGTCAAAGCACAAGATTCAAACCTGCTACAAAAGGACTTACAGATCTTTTAACACAGATACTAACACTACACAACAACTCTGTTAACATGATGTTTTCTTCAGCTGTTAGAAGGTTGTTGACCTCGGTAACTGTTGTAAATACAGCACTAAAATTAACAGTTTCAGTTATTAGGAAACAAAATGCTGATTCATCATTCATCTGATTAATTTATAAATCAAACTGTTGTCTTGATTTGGATTTAAGTTCAAGCAAATTAATTCTCCATAAGTCAGTTTTGTTATTTTGTTATATTACAAACATTGATCTATATTAAGGACCACATAGAGGCTGTGAGAATCCAGATTTGTTTCTAAGATAGAGACTTATTGGTCCATCTATCCTTCCATAAGGCCTATGTTTATTTATGTGTTGTAAATAAATATTGATAATATTTGTTTAATATTCATTTACCTATTTTTTCTGCACTTGTTTCATTTCAGCTCAGTGCAGAGAAATACAGCGATACAGAGAACTGCCTTACTGCGCGCATCTATGACGACACTGTCGACACTGCATATCTGTATCTGTGACACGCCTGCTCTGTAACAAAAGTAGTAGTTTCAGGGGGCCTACCAACCGCCCTGAAAAAATCCTAGTGGAAACAATATCAATCATCATAATTCACGTCAGAAGGCTGATAAATGATTAATCTATAGAGCTCATATTGAAACAGACTTTACAAAGTGCTTCACAATTCAGGATTAAATGAAAAGATTATTAACAGGGAAGCAATGGCTTTAATAAAATTCATAAATTGAATCATTTATATGTTGACACTGTTTGGATGCTTTCAACTGTTTGTTCGTCTGAATTCTGCGTTCACAAACAAAATGAAAAAAGTAGATCAATTGGTGTGGTGGCCACATGACTGGTCTCATAGCTCTGAAACACTTGTGCCAATCACCGTTATCACATGATAACGACAGCTCAACAAACAGAAAGCTTTTCTTCAGGAAATGTCTGGATGGTTCAGAGCGTCACGACATGAACACACATCACCACAAATCTGCAGCCAAAGACAGATGGAGTGGTTTTTTCATCAGTTAATATAATAACAATAGAAATTTAAAAAATGGTTTGGTGAAGCCGTTTATATGATTATAGCCCATCATACCGGTGCTATTTCAGCAATAATTGTAGCCTAATGTATCTTACCTTGTGCACGGTCACATAGTTTAGTAATTAATGTTACACAACAGCGTTTGCATCGTAATGTGTCTCATGGATAAAACATGAGATGTTACTTTTGCTAAAAAGAAAGTTGGAAAAGAGGCTGATGAGCCCCGCTAACTTGAAGTCTCCTTCATAAAAAGGCAGAATATTGAGTTATAACCAACCTGTCTGATTTGTGTAGAGGTGTGTGTGGTTATACTGTAGCAGCCTAGTGTCATCAGGAGATTTAATGAAGGTAAACACAGTGAACAGTCGTGTGTAACGGCACTGCACTCTGGTGCAGCACTTCTCAGAGGCTGCAGATTTATCAACATATCAGTCCTGCTGACTTCAGATGCTGCAGGGATTTAATGAAGTGGAGGAGGAGCTTTTCATACAGTATAAATAGCTGTGGACAATAGATACTGTACACATTCATTTATAGATCACTGTACACTGATTTACTGACTTTCTTGCTTAAATCATTTATTTTCTGTGCTGATATTGGTTGGAGAGTGTTAAATTGAAATAAATGATTTATATTTTATTAATCTGTTGTTGCAGCACGTCTGCATAACGTATCACAGCAGTGTCCTACTAAAGGGGATTTTACCTCATTAAAATCATCCTCATGTCTGTAGTTTAGTGTCACCACAACTTTAACATCATATTAATCTCAGCAAAGAAACAAGAAATGGTGTCTGACCTCAGAGTCTCCAGTCTACAGTGTGGGCTCTCCAGAAAATCACACAGTAGCTTCATTTCTGAAACTTGTATTTTGTTGTTACTCAGATCCAGATCTCTCAGATGGGAGGGGTCGGACTTCAGAGCTAAGGTGAGAGGAGCACAGCTGATCTCTGACAAACTGCAGCATTTCATTCTGAATAAAGAAGAAATGATGTAGTGTTAGAAGCAGATTATTCTGATTGAAATCATTCAGTGTTTCATAATCTGTTCAGAGCTGAAGAAGGTTTAGAATGTACAAGTTTATAAAATGGAAACTCCAAACACCTGAACCCAACAGGATGCAGGTTAAAAACTGTCAAATACAAACAGTGAAAAAGAGCTCTCATTAATATCACATAGGCTTGGCTATGTTGCAAATTGGGCCTAGATAGGTGATATATATTAGGGATGTCAATGATTCATCGATTATGGGTTAATTGGCATTAATAATTCAACCGATTGAAAATACACTAACCGATAATGCAGAAGACAAGGGATGTGCAGTGTAACTGTCAGAAAATGTTCTGCAGATTTGCTGCAGTTCGCAGTTGCGCCACCAGGTGAAGCCTCTTACTCTTTTAGTGAAATTGAGTTACAGGTGTTTTTGGTGATTGCCTGTAAGGGCCGCACAAGCTGTAAAACGAACGCACCTCCCTGCGAAAAAAAAAGTTGCAGACTCGCAGCAAGCCTCGATCTGTGCACTGTGTCGTCTGGTTGGACTCTGAAGCATAAAGCTGTGAAAACTCCACGGAGTTGTTGTCTGGCGGCTGTGTGGTTTAGCTATCTGAGGCTCATGCTAACGCTAAACTAACATGTTGAACAGAAGCAGCTGCTCGGTTAATGCAGGCTGAGAGCTGACTGTCAGACAGCAGGACTCTAATTACACATGTTTCCAACAAAATCAACACAAAATTGACTAACTGTCTAAGCGACACTCCCCTGATCTGAGTATAAATGTATTTTAGCGGTGGCAGGAAATGGACAGATAAAGTCAAAGCAACAGTATTGTTCCGTCCCCAGGACATCTGTCCAGCTGAGCAATTGTTTCCAGCAGCTGGACTAACGTTAGCTACAGTAAACACACGTCACTCCATCATGTAGATCAGGTCTGCAGATTATTTTATATAAAACCAGTCAGATGATGTCTGTTGTGGGGAGACTGTTGTAACCTGTTTTACATTTACATTGTTACATTATAATACCAACTGTGCCTATAAATTATATTCATTTATTTTAGTCTAAAACAACCCATACCTGTGTTTCTTATCTGGCTGTCTTACTAAACATTTAGTGATCTGCCTGTAGTTTGCTATTAACTCAAACTCAACACTTCACTGCTTTACTTTAAAAGCCTTCCATTAAAGAGAGCTGATTATGTCCTTTCCTGCTTTACAGTGCCTTTGGGCAGTTTATCTTGGGTTAGTTAGGTTTGAACTGAGGTTAGAAGTGGTCTAAAAATTGTGGTAGACCAGCAGTCTAAGACAGACAGAATGTAACAGTATGTTACATGCTTTAGTAAGGTCCACTTACTAATGATTCAGAGCTTTCAACTGCAGACTCCAAAAAATTAGTAAGTAGACCTTTGAGCTTAATTTTCTTCATAATATTTTATATAAGCTGTTAGCTGAAGAGAAAACTCAAACACACATAATCAAGGTGAGCAAAGCATTTCTACAAATAACCTTTTCACCACATATTGCACTATAATATGCACTGAGTCAACATGATATCTGGTAGCTTATAACAGCTGACCTGAGGTATATTTTGAGCAAAAACATGAGAAAATGAATTACACATTTGAAGCACATTCTTTCAGGTTTTGAATAGTTGCAGTTCTTTACAGTGACTTCAACGTTGGGGCAAAGATGTATGAATATCTTCTTGAAGTGGAAATTCTGACATGGAGGTTCTCAGGTTGTGACAGAAATACCATCTGTAGTTTCTGTTTATAAAACGCAGATTAAGATCCATCTTAGTTTGAAACAGTGTATAATAATACTTCTGCATCATGAATAGAAAATATTTTAGCAGAGCAGTTTACAACAGAAACAGTCTCTTACTTTGTGTCTGAGGGTCCAGGTTCATTCCTGAAGGTTGGAGGATGATCTCTGAACCAGTCATTCTTCATAGACAGACAGTCTGATGCTGGAGACTTTGCTCTCTGTCTGTGGTCTGTCTGACCTCTGTAACACACCAAGATGTTTTTATTCATATAATGTGAATCCTTGAAAGAAATTTTAATATACAAACAAAAATATATATCGCAAGCAGCGATGACTGGACCCTCACATCTCGCATGCATCAGAGGGAGCGGCATCTGTGGTATCGCTTCTGGAGGTCGGTTGATACGGCTTTGAATTTTCTGGATTATAGGACACTGTGCGAATGGGTAAAATATTATTTCCCGTGTGCAGTGTGTGGCGCTGGCTGACATATTGGAAATTGTGTGTACATTTATAAACCATGTGTCATTTAGGCTTCACTTCCTGTTGCCTGTAGACAGTACTACACAAGTAAAATATTAATGCAGAAATACATTTACCAGAGGGCAACTGTCATGGATATACATTTTCATGATTATTGGATATTGTATGTAGGAGTTAAATAACACCTCCTGTGTCCACAATGTGGCGATACACCCACTAATTATACGTAGTGTTGCTGTATATCATTTGTAGACCACACCATGGGTACATCCCAAGTCTCTTAAATTGCATCCACATTTCCCTCACTTGCGTCCTTTCCTTGTGTCTCAGTCCCTCCCACCGTGGATGCATGGAGAGACGCAAGGAAACCAAGTGAGGAGAGAGGAAACAAGGAAATATGTTTTTAGACACATGGGACATTCTTTCGTCTGAAGCGTCACATGAAGCGACGTCTGTTTCCGATGACGGCAGAAGCTGATCACAGCTGGATGAGCTGTCATTCGACTTTCACAGCTGTAGCAATTTTTCATGGAGTTTGTGTCTGCACACATGTGCACTGTGATAATACTAATAAAGGTGAACAGTTATCACTGCTAGAGCAGCTGTTTTCTCTCTGCAGCCTGTTAGCTGTTTAACAAACACCTGCACATGAATAACAACCTGTATTCAGTATTTATACTGTGTCCTGCCCAGAGGCACATGAACCATTTCTACTGGCAGAATGCGTTCATATTATTTATTAATTGTTTGAGTTTGTATTTATTGATATTCTGATTGTGAATTTATTATTTAATAAACCAGAATATGATTAGGGTGTCTTTTGAACAATGGAAATTGTTTATTTGGCTAAATATTTCAAGGAAAATTGAAATTATGTAACTCATATCAAACCTGAAGGTTAGGATTTTTCAGTGTTGCATGTGACTGAATGGATATGACGACAAATGAGTCCAATCACTATAAAACATGTAATTTCCCACCACTTCTGACACATGTGGAAAGTTTCATGAATTTTCAAGTACCTTGAGCCCAAGACCCCAGGAAAAGCAGCAGGCTTTGAAGCCAACCAACACAGCAGCTAAACCATGTAATTACAACTTCCAGGCTCATTATGTGATGCACATTGGCCCAAAAGGCATTTTTCCAGCACACAATCATGGGAAAAGGCTAAACGGGAATTAGCCATCTAAGCTGGCGGAAGTCTCTGCTGCTCATGCTCTATGGGCCTCAAAGATGTGGAAGATCTGAGTAATTTTATACCTGGAAGTTTTTGGCTTCATGCATGGACGTATAAAGAGAACTGGATACAGAGTTGGAGGCCAGGCCCCGTTCATTCCTATTAAAATTGTGGTGAATGAAGCCAAAAAAGTTTGACTTCTGGGTATAAAATTACTGCGCTATGGAGCCTGCTGGCAACGCCCAAGCCCTATCACTATAAAAGATATCATTTCTGCTCACTTCTGATGCATGTGCAAAGTTTTGTGAGTTTTCGAGCACCTTAAACCCCACCTCTCTCTCTCTCTTCTCACCACTCTGACCTAATAATCCCTACAAAAACAACAGGTTCCTCACACTTTCAGTGCCAAGGCCCTAATGAGTCATATAAATGAGTTAGTAGCAGGTCTCTTACTTTGTGTTTGAGGGTCCAGGTTTATTACTGAAGGTCGGAAAATGATCGTTGTGCTGGTCACTCTTCATAGACAGAACGTTGGATACTGGAGGCTCTGCTCTGTCCTCCTCTTCCTCCACACAAACACTCATCTTGTGGACTTCAGTAAACCAGTAAGGTAAACCAGTAACACTGACTGTGAGTTTAGAAAGCAAGATTCAAGAGAAACAAGTCTGTTGAAGAGTCACAGCAACGAGAGAGAAAACACCCAAACAAGTTAGTATCTGCCCGTTTTATTTCCTCTTTATATCCACAAAAGTTCATTCTAACTGTTCTCCCCTCTACAGTCCTCAGGGTGAAAACTGACTGAGACTTTCATGGTAAAATAATGTTTTATTAACACTTACCCTGCGTCAGATATCAGTTTTTATCCATCTGCTCTGCTCCGTTGAAGACTTTCAGTTCCAGTACTGCCACCTACAAGAAATCACGAGCCTGTCAACGTGTGTGTGTGTGTGTGTGTGTGTGTGTGTGTGTGTGTGTGTGTGTGTGTGTGTGTGTGTGTGTGTGTGTGTGTGTCATAAACATAACATGTTTATGAGGATCTTTTTTGGCTTAAACAGGTTTTGGTCAAAATGTTTTAGAATGTAACTTCCCGTCATTACTATGTAATTTACCAGAACTTGCAGTGTTATGTAACTTTTTTCTTTTGAATTTCACCTTTATTTGTTAGTGTAGGACAGGTCTTCACATTGAGTTGCTCAGTTCAGTGTCATCCTCAAGGTAACATCAGTAGTAAATATTAAATAAAATTTGTCTTATCAAAAGTGTGTTGTGAGGATAAGACTCCTCTTTTTTCCACAGCACTGTCAAGTCTTTTTTTCCTCCATTTTACTCGCGTAACTACATACAAATTTGTGTTTTCAGCTCTGAACACAGAGCTCAGAACACGGGTGATCTACGTTCAACACTGTACCTGAACGCCTCCTGCGTAGACCGGGAAACTGCTGAGTCTCTACCGTGGTTTGCCGTCATTTGTGGTCGCGCCAGCATCGCTGTCCTCTCCTCTGCTCTATTTGTCGGTGTTTGTGTTTAGCTTAGTTTCTAACGTGTATTGAAATGTGTGATATTCCTGTAAACTTAGCTACTGGCTGAAACAGCCCCTCCTCTCAACCAGCAGCAGAGGGAGGAGGACGACAGGATGAAGATAATGACATGTCTGTGTTCTTCATTCTTTCTAAACTTAACTCGAATTTTTAATGTCAGGAATATCATTTATTTTACTGACATTTTTTATTTCTTTCAAGTGTGATATTGTTGAATTTATATAGTGACTTTGCTGATGAAAACCTTACTGTTGTAGCTGTAAGAAACAATATTTTGTCATATTTAATATATAAATCTATTCTAATCCTGTTTTGAATTTATTCTTTTTTTAAAATAATGTTTAAAAAAATCTTTAGTAATGAAAAAGAGTATTGATAAGGACTCTTATTTCTTTCTTCTGGTGTTTCGTTCATTCCACCAATGCAGTCAACAAAGCAACATAACTCATCACTATAACTACCATCTCTACTGTTATCAGATCATTTTAACACCCGCAGACACAAACATGGTGAAAACTGCTGGTTACGTTACCTTTATATGTTGAAAATAATCTGAATCAAGCTGATGAGTGAGGGTGAAATTAATCAGCAGCTTCAACCAGGAAACCAACCAGGTCTGTTTTAAGGTCTGTTGATTCACAAACAGTCTCAACTCTCTGTATTCATCTTTAATCTGAAGTGTTCTTTAAGGAAATCTGATAACAGATCAGCAGCTCTGAACTTTGGAACAAAAAACCCGGAACAAAAGTCTAATATTAACAGACAGTATAAATCTTTATCGGTTGGATCATACAGTCTGATGCCGGGACGCTGGAAGTCGGTCAGAGTTGAGGTCAGAGAAAGTCTATATAATGACGTCACATTAAATGCTGCGCAACATTCATGATTTCTGTATAAACCTGAACGGCCAACAATATTTTACACCAGTTTTAGAACATTTTACACTTCAACAGAAAGCAAACTTGAACACCAACATGCTGTATGTCAAAGCAATATAGTAACATGTTCAGCTATATTGTAACCAAGACCAAAGTGAGGAAACAACAGGTAAATAAAAGGCAGAGCCTCCATTTTAATCCAGTGTAGGTAGAGTATTAATTCATGTGAATGTGGACGTTGCACATTTATCTTTAAGAAAAAGAACCAGAGTCAGAGAAAAGTGTCAATAAGTTAAATCCATTAAGCTTTATTCAGTGTTTAGTCTTTATTCATTTACCAGACTTACATTTCCTTAATGATGATAAAGTGGAATCTGACTGTGTATCAGGCTGCAGCTACATTACATTTTAAATATATTAGTTCAGCTTTAATCTGATGGGGATAAAACACAGGAGGCAGCAACTGAAGATGAAAAATATAGTTCAAAATTTAAAGAATATATAGATCAAAGACATAGAGACATGACTGTAAGCTCACAGTCTGATCCAGTAATAATGTGTTTGGTGCTTTGCACTTGAAAAGGGATCAAGGTTAAAATACAGCAGATTTTAAATGTTTAGATGTCTATTTGTATCTACTGTAGCTACTTCAACAAATGTAGCAAATTCAAATACTGAAATGCTGTTAAAACATGTTCTTTCAAACTACATTCTGCAGCTGCACCACAATCCTGCTCACTTTGAAATTTTAATATACAATCTCCAATATTATGAGTATGACGTTCCATCATTGCGACCAATCACATCATGAGTGATGGAGATAATTATAAAGCTTCATACCCATTTTAAAAAAATTAAACTGAGATCACACATTATGTGCAATAAACATTTCAGTGCAGGAGCTGTTCTGATAAACTGACAGCTGTCTTGTGTGCAGAGTCACAGTGTTATAACAGAAGGACATGCAGAGGTTTTATTGTGTAATATTTGAATATCAGAGAAAAAAAAAAACGCTGTTCAAGGAATGACTGATGTGCATAAAAGCGTTAACTTCAGATAGTCCTGAGTAATTAAACTAATATCCAGCCAGGATTCAGATTCTGACTGACAGTAAACCTCAACTAATTAATGCGCTTCAATACGCACTTTGATACAGCGAACAGCTTAGCTTCACACCATGGTGTCACCATGGTAACTGACCCAAAGTTTAAGTTACCATGGTAACTGACCAACAGTTTAAGCTAGCTCTCTCTCTGGAACTGAAAACCCAGAGTTTCCCTCATCTCAGGCTGAACAAACTCAAGAGTTTTCACTAATCCTGCTTTCTGGAATACACCTCAGGTATCACTTTCTTTCCTATTAACATAAACTTGGCATAAAAAGTAAGGAAATTTGTGTTTGGTAGATTATTACTTTGTTGTAACAATGCTTCTTGGCAATAAATCTTATACCGTTGGAAAGCCTGCTTATTTCCCTTTTAAATGGTGCCAAATTTGTAAGGAACATGCATTTGTGGGATGAGCAGCAGAGCTGAGTATGTGGGTTGCGCCCATGAAAACTTGCCAGATCTTCTCTGCCATTGCCAAACAGCATATTTTGCTGTTGCAATTGACTTTTGTTTTGAGCTTCTGGTACCCCCAGGTGCTTCCAGGAGGCCTGCCATGACTGCCCTTCACCGTCAGGCCCGTTTGCGCTGGTGTCAGCAACATGTGCACTGGAACCTGAACATGTGGAGGAATGTTATGTTCAGCGATGAGTCCAGATTCTGCCTACAGCAGTTGGATCATAGGATCAAAGTGTGGAGAGGATGCGGAGAACGCTATGCTGATTGCTGCACCGATAGAGTAACATCTTTTGGTAGAGGCAGTGTGATGGTGTGGGGCAGCATCTCCCTCACTGGAAAAATGAGGCTTGTCATCGAGGCAATCTCAATGCAGAGAGATGTCGAGATGAGATTCTGCAACCAGTGGCAATCCCATATCTCCACAGTCTGGGACCGAACTCTATCCTCCAAGATGACAACGCTCGCCCCCACAGAGCGGGGTTTATCAGAGACTACCTCCAGAATTTGGGGGTGGAGAGGATGGAATGGCCTGCCAGCAGTCCTGACCTCAACCCCATTGAACACTTGTGGGATCAGCTTGGGCGTGCTGTTTGTGCCAGAGTGACCAACACAACCACGTTGACTGATTTGCGACAAATACTGGTTGAAGAATGAGATGCCATCCCACAGCAGTGTGTGACCAGGCTGGTGACCAGCATGAGGAGGAGGTGCCAGGCTGTTGTGGCTGTGTATGGTTCTTCCACACGCTACTGAGGCTCCTGTAAATTGTTAAATTGCCAATATGTCTTGTTTCTTCAAACTTCAATCATCCAATCCAACAAACACCAAACAAGAGTCAATGGCAGAATAAGCTGTTTGGCATTGGCAGAGAAGATTTGGCATATTTTTCATGGGCGCAACCCACATACTCAGCTCTACTGCTCATCCCACAAATGCATGTTCCTCACAAATGTGGCACCATTTAAAAAGGAAATGAACAGGCTTTCCAACGGTATAAGATTTATTGCCAAGAAGCATTGTTACAACAAAGTAATAATCTACCAAACACAAATTTCCTTACTTTTTGTGCTATGTTTAGGTGAACACAACCAGTGTGACATTCTATCTCAGCAGCCGCAGAATGACAGAAAGAGAAAGTAAATGACATTTGAAAGTGAGGGTGGGAGTAAACTCTTGTCTCTCTCATGGCGCTCCAACTGTAAGACTGACTGAGTCTGACATTTTCAACTTTTCAAACATTACAGTTTACTGAAGAGACCCTTTCACACTGTCACTACAAAACATTTTTTCCTTTAATTTTTAAAGGTTAAATCTCTGTTGAGCTGTTCTGGAGTTCTTGAAAAAAGCTGCAAACATATAAAACTAATCTGTATTAACTAATGCAGTTGGTAAGTGCACAAAAAATATTTTTGATCTACAATCGCTTTGGAAATCAAAAATTACCAGCATTACCTTTTAAGATGTTGTAAATTTCAACTGAATACACACTGGAAACCTCACTTGGTGTTGTGAAGTGCAGCCTCACAGAGCTGTTTAACTGTAGACTCTAACCCAATCTCTCTTGTTGAATTAATTGTCTTTTTTTATCATTTTATTTTAGTTTTATTGTCAGTATTACAGTTGTAGCGACTACTGGCAACAATGTAAAAGTCGCTGAGAGGCTGAGGTTGGGCCTTGTTTGCCGTTTGTCTGACTACCAAAAAGATTAGCTGAGATCAAAAAATAAGTTTAATAACTTTTATTAATGAAAAGGATCAACTTATTATAATGTGCACAAAATATACTCAAAATAATCACAGCGATGTGACCAGTCAACAAAAAATACGGCGACCCACTCACCCTCTGTCTCTTTCTTACCAGCCGGCATGCAGGTGAACAGGTGCTTATATTAACTATAGGATATCACCGCCCATATCCATGTGACCTGATTATCAATCACCGTGATCGTGCAATAATAAATAAACCAAAATAACCCAAAATATAAACCACACAAAAAAATATTACTTTGCAGTTCATTAAAACTTGACAGTTAATCCATTCATGGCTCCTACAGCAGTCATGTCAATTTTTTTTACTCTCATCTCATTCTTTGCGCTTACATAAAAACTTTTTTTTTTCTTTTTTTGTCAGAAGCTTTATTGTGTTCTTTGCTTTCCAGCACATGCAAACACATCCATGTATTACTCAAGCATGGTTTATTGAAATTACCTCCCCATGACTGTAATAGGAGAGGTAAGATCAATGGATGCAACATCCTGGCAGTCTGAAAATTGAAAAGAAAGATTTGTACTCATTAAGATTATACAAATCAAAGATAGTCAAAGTCTTCACATAGTGGAAAGGACAAGGTGAAGAAATCTTCACACAAATACAGTAATAATGTTTATAAAGATTATTGCTTTGCTTCATCTGTTTCTCTAGATTTATTCTTTGTGTCTGAGTCTCTCAGAGCTTTGCAGGGCGTGTTGTTAAGTGTGGCTTCCTGTCTGACTGAACCACAGAGGAAATTAGAGCTTGTTTGAGAAGAACTAGTCCTGCACGTATTACTGGGAAGTACGTGACAATACATACATGTTGGAACTCTAAAATGCATGCATTGTCACGTATTCAGTTTTCAGAGTGAGGCGCCACAGCTTCTCTCCACCAACCACAAAACAAATATACAGTTCTGAGAGTCCATGTCTGAAATATAATGGAGGGCTATCTTGTGTTGTTTACATTTCCTTCTATTATTTTGGTCTGTTTTGTCTTGTGTTTTGAAGTTCTTTTTTTTTTTTTAGGAATTTCATATTGAAAAAGCTGCAAATGTGGAGGGTACCCACTTGATTTTATCTAACTCAGGCTACTGAACCTTCATTTTAGCCTAAGTTGAATTTAACAATGCAAATATGAACAAGAGGAACAATTAGAGACCTACAACTATTTCAATGTACAAATGGGCCTCGTGAGTTTTCTGGTGAGAATTATTGTCACACCAGCTGTTTGACGTGATGACGTGATGCACCATTTATCTACAAATTCTGAGTTGCCACAAAGTGACATGTGACAATGGCAAACAAATAAGGTTAATCTCCAAAGTAAGAAATGTGAGATTTTCACTCGACACCAACAATAAGAGTCATTGCTGTAAAATCAATAACAGTAAACTTACGGTGTAACTTCCTCGTATGAATCCGTACATATAAAATGCGTTCCGGTTCTTACTGGTACTTAAATGTAGGTACAGCGGAAGAAAAACGAAACAACGAGAAACAAGGGAGTAACAATTGGGGTTTTAAAGTGTAACTTCCCAACATTTACCATGTAACTTCCCGGAACTTATGGTGTAATTTTCTCGTATGAATCAGTACGTTACATGTGTATATGTGTACTGAAATCAAATGTTTTTGCTCATGGCGGTTATGACAATCATTTTTTTATGCATGTGTGTTTGACAGGCAAGCTTCACCCACACTCAAGAGATTTATTATGCTTATGTTTTCTACTTCATTGTATGAATTTCAATAGAACAAGTCGAGAAATGGGTCTATACTTTTGAAAATTGGCTCCTAGCAGCCATGTTGGTCCAGCACTGCAGCAGCTCATAACAGGCAATCTTACCTCTCTCCAGTGCACAACTATGAAAGGCTTGTATTGTCATCCGAGGATGAAAAAATAACAATACAGTAATGTAATAATATACATAGTATATCTTTAATTACACAATAATAAGGTACGCAGGAAGTTATGAAAAATGATTTTATTCTTTAATTACACATAAACCACAACATATGTGCTGTTCTCCCAGTCTTACTCTGTAAGTACAGACTAGTTACCCTATAAGTACATGGTAACAACAGGGAGCAGGCTGTTTTATTAAGTTCACACTGTTCACACTGTGTAGTAGTGAAGCGAGTGCAACTTGAGGCAACAGGACAGTGAGGTAACTGGCAGTCAAGCAGATCCCAAGTTACAACAATATTCCCACGCATTTCTCTGGAGTACGAGCCTCATGAGCTCAAACTTCACCTGAAACTAAAGTATGTATGCAGGCATTCACATTTGTGTGTGTGTGTAATTGGTTGAAACAATGAAGGAATGCTCACTTACACATGACTTTCATTTGCAAGCATACTGGTATCTTATCACTTTAAGGAAGTGACTCATGGCGGTAAAGCACACCCTCTCGTCTGCTTAACTTAATTGCTTAACTATACTATACTAATACTCCTTCACCCGTCCACTTGGTTTCTAGTGACAAAGACCCGACCCGGGTCCAAATCATATTCACTTTCATACTTGGTATGAGCTTTGATCACATGATTCATTGTAATCATCAAAAGAGAATTTTTTTGAGGCATATGGAGTGTGTGAGCTTTTGTTTTGGGTACACAGGAAGGTGTGTGTGTGTGTGTGTGTGTGTGTGTATGTGTAGTAGTGAAGCGAGTGCAACTTGAGGCGACAGGACAGTGAGGTTACTGGCAGTCAAACAGATACCAAGTTACAACAATATTCCCACACATTTCTCTGGAGGAAGAGCCTCATGAGCTCATAAACGTCACCTGACACCAAAGTATGTATGCAGGCATTCACATTTGTGTGTGTGATTGGTTGAAACAATGAAGGAATGCTCATCTTTCAACAAATTCAGTTTTCCATCAGAGAAAAAATTATTTGTTGTGTTTTTTTTTGTTTGTTTAATTTTTTATGATCCTTTTAATTAAAACACTATGTGTACAGGTGGCTTGAGTAAAATAGTCAAATAATTTTTTACTAAATGAATACATAATAGAAAGTGTTCTCATGTGCACAGCCAAACCAACAATGAACTCATCTATTTACAAGTTTATATCCAAAGCCTGATGTATCTTATTCCTCTGTGCCGTAGACCTCTGTTGTTGTTGATTAAAAACACGTCACCGCTGCACTGGGTGACATGTTCCTTCATCCCAAAGATTTTGGTGACGTTAGTTTGTTTAGAAACGGCTCCAAAGACTAATAACAGTGATCACATTTTCAGTCTCCAGAGAGTAGTTCTGTGTAAAGCAGATTATACTGAGCATGCGCAGGAACACGGTTCTGTTTACAGTGCTTTGCTAGCCTATTCTGATTCACATACTTATATGCTTATAAGTAGATCAATTCATTGTTGGTTTGGCTCTGCACATGAGATTTGTTGACAATAAGAACAATATTGAAAATTGCCAGCCATATCCTTATAAAATATGAATATATACAGCATTTCTGAAATATTCAACAGATACTTTGTATAACTTAATTTAGGAAACTGAAGATTTCCCTTTTTTAATCTCACTTCAAAACCCCTGACAACTTGGTATCAAATCATAAATGTTGCTCTGTGTGATGGCCGCACTTGCAGCCACACAGCTGCATTGAAGTTTGTATCCCAGCTGGCACTCACACTTTGGTCTCTTTTACATTTGTAGTTCATTTTTTCCTCAGTTAGCTAATTTTAATTACATTTCACATTACATACAAATAAATAACAACAAACTGGATTTTGTTTCATACATCATACTCATTTTATTTTACAGTTTGGCAGTACATTAGCTTCTATTTGTAGCACGCACATTTGGTTAACTTTTGTACAGTCATTAGTTTAAGTTGTTCTAATTTTAATTTTTGAGTTACCAGTGTTGGGGTGCTGCTCCTGGAGGACATCTGGCCAGGCCTGGGCAAAGGATGTGCACCAGGACATGGAACGGTTAAATACAGGAAGTGGCCAATGGGGTTATACCAAGTCCTACCAAGGGAGGAACTGTTTATTTCAAGTTTAGTTATATTGTTTGTTCCTCTTTATTGAATGTTTAGTTGGGTATTTCTGGTTTAGTTGATTTAGTTGAGTTAACCTGTTTTGGGGGAGAATTCTGTTGTTTATTGCTTAGTTGGTAGTGTTTGTCATTTGCCAGTTACCCCTCTTGTGTTATGGTCTGATCAGCCAGTATATATGTTCCCCTTTGTGTTCATTTTGGGGGGTCTGTTAGAAAGGTTAAGTTCACTTTAGTTGAGTTCTGTTTATTTGACCTCTTTTATGGGCCCTGAACTTTATTTACATATTTTGTCATTTGTGCCTTTTTTGCATTTTTTGGCTAAAATAAAAACCCTCTTACCTCTTACACTCTGTAATGTTAAATATTCCCAATTTAACAATCAACACTCACAGTTAAAGTTTAGATCAAAGTTATTTTAACGAGTTTAACACTCAATACTTGTATTTAACATCACCTTTTTTCAGCTGGGCCCAGCTAACTTCAAAACAATCGGAAAAGAAATGACAGAAACACAAAAATTGAAATCTCTTGTGATTTGTGAGATCCCAATTATCAAGTCCCAAAAGTACATGTAGATGCTTGTGACCTCTCAACTCATCCCAGGAGCTCAACCTCTGGTCCTTTGTCATAATAATATTAATATGAAGCATGCCATATTGCCATATTTTATTTTATTTTATTACTTTATTTGACAGGGACAGTGCATAGTAATAACATATATGCCAGAGTTAGCCAGAAAGGCTAATTTTCATCTGTTGTCCCTGGGCAGGCAAAAAGTTGGAAACACAAATATTATGAATAAAAGCATTGAAAATACAATCAACAATAAAAGCGGTGAAAATATGCCGATACAAAGAAGCCTGCACTGCATGGAGACAAGAAAGACAGTTCTTGAGACACACAAAATCAACAATAGCATGACAACAATCAACAAACAGGATGACAGCACATTCAACAAATAGCACGACAACACAATGTCAGGACTGGTGAAGTGTGGATGTTACATACAAAGCCTATGATAAACAAGAGCAGCTCTTACGCTCAGCATAATAATGACAGGTCTAATAATTAATAACAAATAATAATCATAAGTCTTGAAATATGCATAATCCTCCCCAAAAATCATGCTTGAGATGAAACAGGTCAGCTCTGCACTGTATCACTATATTTGACTCTAGAGGATTGTTGATGTTTCGACTTCAGCACCACAGAAAGCATCAGGGCGGAGCACCTGGCTGGTTATTGATCCATGTCAGCTGTAGTGTTTTTCACTGAATGCAACTGAGAATGCTGCAGCTGTGGCCTGAAAAGACTCGGCTGTGTCAACACTTGTTATTATCACAGGTGTATCTCTTCCTGAGTAGTTGTGATTTGATCAAAAGTTGAATTCTGCTAGACTTGGCCAGTCTACACTTTAGTGTGAAGAAATCATGTGTATTTGGGGGCTTCCTATTGGATGAAATCATAGGATTGTCACTCATAATTTTGTTTTGCCTCTTTACTGCCACCTGCTATCAAAAGTGTCAACAGTGCTGTCAAAAAGTGCAGTAATTATAAAGAGGAAACAGCTCCTATTAAACAATAATTTGCTTCATTATAAAGTAACTTTATCAATAAATATGATACATGTCCTGATCACATTTATGGATTATGCTAGTCAAGGCAGCAATATTTCTCTGAGCAGTTATGAATATATTTAGAAAACAGGATCCAATGACTCCCTGAACGTAAGGAAAACAGGGAAGAGAATAAATAGTAGAAGCTGGTGAGTGTTGGAAACACATTAGATGGTTTGGACTTTTTACAGGCAATGTTGGACGTAAGAAAAAATGAAAATTAGATGAGTGTGAAGGGAACGAATAGAGAGAACCACTTCCTGAAGGAGTCTGAGTCTATGTAACCCTCTGGTAACTTGGGAACACTCTCTTTATTATATGGTCCCCCCGGATTGCCCCTATCATCCTGTAGATGATAAAAAGGTAAACACACACTTTACCTTTATATTTCAACATGACCACATCCGCAGCTTCTGTCTCTGTCTCATTCTCTCACTTACACTCTCCTCCATTCACCAGCTTAGAAAGACACAAAAAAAACATACAAACACACAAAATTAACAAAAGTCACTGTCTATTTAGAATCTAAACTCAGAGAGAACAATTTAATCGCATAATACCAGGTAAGGCTTAATTTGAGAGTAATGACTGACTTTCTTGCATTATCTTGCATTATCATTATCTTGCAATACAATATAATATGGAGTGATCAATTTTTGTGTGTAAATATGCAGTTCATTAAATAAAAAATGCGATGTACAGAGCTCGCAGTGTGACTTAACAGGTATAGTCTAGACCAGGAGTTTTCAGTGTCTGAGACTGTGGGCCTCCCCTCAGACAAATCTTGGAAAAATGGCTCCCCTGAAACTATCTGGAGCCCACCTGAGGAGGCCCACCTCCCATTGTGAAAACGTCTGGACAGAGTTCTTTCTTAGCGACACCATTATTTTGACAAGACAAAAGTAACAGGAGAGCTGCTGGTGTCCCTCAAACCACCAGTGCTCATGGAAGGGAATAATATTGAAGAAGAGCGGAAGAATTATGACAAAAAAATGGCATAAAAATCCAGGTCCAGGCACTCAGGGTAGGTTTGAAAAATAAAAGGCCTTTATTTCAGTGGGCTAGAGTCATTAAAAAAACACACCAACGCATGTCGGCTTGTGCCTTCTTCAGGGTGTGGAGACACAAAGAAACAGAGAAATTATAGTTGCAGTCAGAGACTTTGAAATGAGCCTGCTCTTTGTTGTGTTTAATAGTGCTTAACAGTTTCGCTTTCATCCTTCTTTCACTTTCTTTCTGAATCAGTCGCTGTTATCAAATCTGGCATGTGCTACGTTTTACCTGCTGTAAAAAGTCTTGCAGACAGATAATTGTAATGTGATCATGTGGGACCTTGTGGGATCAGGGACTATATATCGGTCCATTTGTCTCCTGTGGTCGTGGGAATTTCACTCTCTGTTTGCCTTTTCCTTGTTTGAACTTTCCAAAATACTGCCGGCAACCATGTGTAAATGTTGTAATTTCTGTTTCTATTTTCCTCACTGAAGAGTAATTTAACACCAGGCTGAACCTTGTTGTGTCATAGATCTTTTTCAGAGCACATATTTTGACTTGAAAAGCCACAGGTGCAACTAAAAATTGAGTTCATCCTGCACTTAAATGTGCATTCACGCACTGCCAGGTAGTCTGAACACTACACTTAACCCACACTCGATGCACACTCCTCCTAATACCGCTTCAAAGTGATATTCAGAGCCAAGTTTATCCCACAATTCACCACTGTCTTTTTATGCAACACCTTCTTTGAAAAATGTTATCAGATAGAAAACATTCAGAATAATATTATATTATATATAATATTTGATTCCACCTCTGAACCTCTGGTTGGGTGTGCTCTGTTGCACCTGTAACCACAACAGTGATGTCAGGGCATAAGGTTAAGACTCAAAATGAAGAGTTTTAAAATATTTGAACGTTGATTTCATGTGTATTTATTCATTTATAATGCAGCTCATGCATTCCTCACTACATGTGCATGCATAAAGAGTGTCACTGTACAAACATCTTTTTTTAACAGGTGGGATCAAGGGGGAAACGATTCAACATCAGGTGCCAAAAGAACAAGAACAAGAAGAATCAAAGAAATGAAATAAAATAAATACAAATAAATAAAAAACAGTATCTTAAGTCTTTGCATTGCATCTCCCTCTATGTGACCTATTTCTGTGACAGTGTTTGTTTTGCCTCCAAGAAAAACTTTTTTTTACAAGAGCATTTAAATGTTGCAACCAGTTAAATATGATACTTTTACAAGCATCACATCAACACTGATCTCCAGGTCATCTCTTACATATTTCAGACTTTATCACCTCAAACTATGTGTTAAACAATGTCCTTGTGACTTTAAACAATGATCGGAATGAGGTGTGGTGATAAACCTCAGAGCACCATGAGAAAAAGAAGCAACAGACTGTTGAGTGCAAAGAGTATCCAGCTCCACCTTGACAAGCTACAACTTGAAAAAGGTGCTTTCATGTCCTTGTAAATGTCATAATCAATTATCTAATGATAATGACTTTCTCGATCAGTACTCTGATAAAGGAGTAGTTTGACATTTTTGGGAAATATGCTTATTTGCTCAGATAAGAAGGGTCATACCACTCTGGTAAATATGTGAGGCTACAATCAGCAGCAGATTAGCCTAGCTTAGCATAAAGACTGGAAACAGAGGGAAACAGCTAGCCAAAGGTCTACATACATGAGTTTTTGCTGGTTGCATGGCAACCTCATAGTGACAACAAGACTCCAGGATGTCACTGCTCCCAAAATGTTTCTTGAAGCACATTTTGCTGATAAAACTTTGCACTTTTACTTAAGTATAAGTTTGCATATAGAACATCTACTTGTAATTGAGTACATATACATTGTAGTATTACTACTTTTACTTAAAGTGCCACTGCAGATGATATGTATAAATACTCTGCTTGGGACAATAATGTGTGTCCACAAAAAAAGTATAACAGTATAAAAGTAAAACATCTACTCCTTCTTCCTCGTTAAAAACCCAGAATATATGAATATGCAAGTATATTTCATTTTGAAAGTTTAACTACTGGACACAAGATTTGTCAAGATGTCAAAAGTCCATTCCTCTCTTTCCACATCACACTTGCAAGTTGAATATTGGACAAGAATTGGCTCCCAAATTAACTGTGATGTCAGTAATAACAATCATAGGCCCACCCCATAAAAATCAGATTTTCATGAGCCAAGAGAAAATTTCTACTTTCAGCAGACAAACATGAAAATAGCCTTCAAGTGTCAAACTCTGGATATATGTACACCAATCTGCACAGTGAAGCTCAAACATCCAACTGTAGGACCAAGAAGAAAACATATTTTTGAGCGGAGGCGGACTGTTCCCACCGCTTCAACTACAAAATTTACTTGTGTCTCTTACCTTAAGACCGTCTTGCATTGTGATCACACCAGTACAAGAGCCACTGATCCTTTCATACGATACACATGTGACCTTTCCAACATGTGCTGTATATGCTGCCACCGCACCTTGTTATTGTACGGTATCTTATCAGATAAACCGATTTAATCTCACCTAGTTAGTTTATAACCAGATCTGAAATGAGTGAATGCCACACCAGCACCACTAAACCTCCATAATGTCATGGCATTTAATTGAAATGTTTTACTGATTGTACTGATCGACAGACAGGATGAGACCAAGACCTTTTGAGACATACCACAGCAGCATATAATGCTCCAGACAGACAGGTTCAGGCCAGGTTTGAGGTTGAATTAGACTACGTACAGTCTGACAGTTTTCTAAAAAAGGAAAAAATACTCATTGTTGCACACACGACTAACAGGCTCATAGTGACAATGCACACTAATGTCTGGCAGGTTCAGCATCTTAGTTTAGCATGTTACCATTCCTACGCTAATTAGAACTTGACATAAAACCCAGCTGAGACTGACGTGAATGTCAGTCGTTTTGCAAGTATATGGTCATAAACCATAAGGTCTTTGGGACCTTGAATATCTGCAGCAAAACTCACAACTGTCAATATATTTCACTTTAAACCACAAATGTCAACATTATGGTGCAAAAAAAGTCAGGAGATCACCAAATTCATTAGGAGTCATTGTCTGGGGGACATATCTGTACAAACTTTCATGGCAATCCATCCAAAGGTTTGAGTTTAAGTTTAAGTGTGGGTCAAAGCAGCAGATCGACTGATTAATCAACAGACAGACCAACATTATCACCTGTAGAGCTGCTAGTGTAGCTAAAAATAGCCTCTTTCATGGAGAATATTTTGACCAGTAGGAAGAGCACAGGTGTAAATAATAAAATGAATGATGTCTGAATTGCATTTAGCTGCTACTCGCAGATTAATATCATCATTAATGTTATTAGTAACAGTTGTACTTTCTCTACTATGATAAGTCAAACCGTCAGCTGTGAAAAGGATCTATAAAAACATACAAAAGAATAGATGTGATAAGATGAGAAGAGGTTTCATGTGTGGTGTCACTGGTTTCCCCTCAAGCTGTGACATGGTCTGACAGGTTTCCTTCCCCAAGTAATTTCTTTTGGTGTGAGAGTGTGTCGGATTCTCATATTTTACTTATTTCAGTAAATTAAAATGTGGCTCTCACGTCTCTCTGCGAGCTGCAGTAAAGCAGGAAGTGATGCTCTGTCTCTACTGTAACTCTTGTTGCTGGCAGATCTGTTTCTATCTGTTTTTTTTCTGTGCTGCCAAGTTATTCTGTGGTCACTGTCTGTATTTAGTTCATGTCTCCGGTCACTCTAGATAATCTGTCACTCACTCTTGTCTTTACAGGACTGAGCAGCATAGAAATTAACTTTCGTTTTAGTGTCAGCAGCCATAGTTAATATGTTTCTCTGTCTGTCCTCTGTCCAGCTCTCGCACTTCCTCCTCCATATTTGGTTACTGAGTCATTAACTAGAAATACACACACACACACACACACACACACACACACACACACACACACACACACACACACACACACGCTCAACATAACAGATGTATCACAGAGATCTGCTACTGTTATGTGTTTTATCTGTGATATTTGCTTAGAATAACAGAAACCAGCAATTTCTCCATTTAATATCTCAAACTACAACACTGGTGAAAGTGTTTTGTGGATGGACTGAAAATGACTTCAAATGTGTTCCAAGCTGTAAATGAATAGTGTCAGGCAAAGCACTTTACTCCTTTGTGACAAAGTGGGTGAGAATACACCATTTGTCCCTACTTTCACCATCAATGCCACATAGGTTACGAATTTAACCATGCTTGTTAAGAGTTTGTTTAGCCATATGTCCATGATCAAGCTGTAACTTGCAGACACATACTATCCCAGGTTTGTTAGTGGTTTGCAGTAAGTTTGGTTACAGTCCACATACCAGCAACATTGTTAGTTAAAGTAATACAACTTAACATTGTTACGCTTAGTTATTGTTTATTGGGTTAGTTCTGCATTTCATAATTCAATCATTCTTTTTGTGCTACCTATCATACCCACCATGTGCTCCACAGACAACAGGAGGAGACACCCAACGATGTCCTGTATTTATGCACTGAGTGACATCATTGGTGATGTCACTGGGTTGGATAATGTGGGGGGTGGTACTAAATTATGTTAAGTAAGTTGGGTACTGTGACTTTGATCTGTTTATGTATGGTTGCAAGTGCATTATATGGTAAGCTATGGAAAAGTGTTTCACCTTGGAGGTTGGTAAGATTGAATAACTTTATCTCTTACCTGTTTTTAGGAGAGACATGGGATGTACCTGCAGCAATGATACAGCCCAGATTGACTCTGATGGACTGATGATGGAAGGGTCTATTTAAGAAGTTGCTTTTTGGCTGTTGGGGGGTTAGTACATCAATGTGTAGCTGCGTGCATATGATGATAAGTTCATATAAATTAAGTTGTTATGAGTTGAGTTTGATCAGTTAGACCAAGTTAACTATTTAGTTGTTCTTTTGTTTTTTGTAAATAATTTTTTTGTTTTTGTTACATGTGAAGCATGGTGCCACTTTTTCTTGTAAATAAACCACCTTGTGATACCTGGACAAGGTTTCCTGTGTCTGCCTCCTACCAAGTGACCAGCCACTCTGGTCAGGCTACACCACATCTTTGTACCGCAGATTAAATACCTTTGAATCACAGTGTAGAAGTTAATAGTCCAAATTCACCCATTCATGAATCTCACAAAATCTTCCCTTTTTTTTTGTAAAGAAATTATATCAGACTTTGTGCACACTAAGTGGCATCCATAAAACATCACTGGTGTTGAATTGTAAAATGTAACCACTATAGATTTTTTTAGTGTTTACAGTGGAAAAGTAAGTTTCTTGTTCATGAATCTGCTTGGATATTGACCTGCACAGACACATTGAAAAAAAGAGGATCCAAAACATAAAAAACAAACAAGAAATGAATGTCTATATGTTAGATTACTATATAAAGAAATTGTAGACACACATCCTTTTATCAGAAATGCAAGTTTTATATGTGTACAATCATTGACAGTATATAATAAAGTCATTGAAGACAGGAGGTGTTATTTTTGTTTTTAACACAATACTGCCACCTACTGGACTTTTTCTGAAAGGTATTTTTTTTTAAATAGATGAATTAGAAATACTGTATGTTGTCAGCTATCTGTTTCATTTCAGACATTTAAGGTAAAATCCCTGTTTCATGTCATTTCAAAAGCTTTTTTGAATAAAATGACATTGCGTGATTCAACAAAAGAGTGAAATAAATGCAAGAAATCAGTGCTGTAATTCCCTGTAATGCAAGGGTGGAATATAAAAAATATCTATAACTTTACTGTCTATGTTAATACTTTGACAGGGGAGTGTGTGCAGGCAGGCAGCCGACTGTGGGAGGGTGAAAAGGGAGCTGAGAGACAGATGATGGAGGGGAGTTGGTGGTAGGAGCAGACATGGGGGACAGTCCTCTGTGGCTGGGGAGGGAGAGAGCCTCGATGTGAGGTTCAGGAGGTGACTGGGGACCTTGCTGTTTGGGTCCTGGCTGTTGCTGCAGGATCTTGCTGTTTTCAGCCAGCAACTGCTCTCTGTCCACCCTGACCAGAGCTCTACAACACACAGTCAGAGCAATAGAAAGGACTGTGTACATGCAAGTAGAGACTAGAGACATAATTAATGTGTTATATCAGTTTGGGAAAAGTATTTGTGGTGGACCTGTTTGATATTGTTCCATGTTGACCAGTCTACATTTTAGTGTGAAGAAATCATGTGTGTTCGAGGGGAAATCATAGGATTTTGTTTTGCCTCTTTACTGCCACCTGCTGTCAAAAGTGTCAATAGTGCTGTCAAAAAGTGCAGTAATTATAAAGAGGTAACAGCTCCTATTAAACAATAATTTGCTGCATTATAAAGTGACTTTATCAATAAATGTGATACATGTCCTGATCACATTTATGGATTATGCTGGTCAAGGCAGCAATATTTCTCTGAGCAGTTATGAATATATTTAGAAAAACAGGATCCAATGACTCCCTGAACGTAAGGAAAACAGGGAAGAGAATAAATAGTAGAAGCTGGTGAGTGTTGGAAACGCATTAGATGGTTTTGGACTTTTTACAGGCAATGTTGGACGTAAGAAAGAATGAAAATTAGATGAGTGTTAAGGGAATGAATAGAGAGAACCACTTCCTGAAGGAGTCTGAGTCTATGTAACCCTCTGGTAACTTGGGAACACTCTCTTTATTATATGGTCCCCCTGGATTGCCCCTATCATCCTGTAGATGATAAAAAGGTTAACACACACTTTACCTTTATATTTCAACATGACCACATCCGCAGCTTCTGTCTCTGTCTCATTCTCTCACTTACACTCTCCTCCATTCACCAGCTTAGAAAGACACAAAAAAAACATACAAACACGTGACATGGACTTTGGGGCTCATCAGAACTGAGCTAGGATGACCCACAGTTTTTCCTCAAGACGATAGTCTGAAATCTGCCACGCATCAGACGCTCTGTTGGATTAAGGACTTTGCTTTGTATTAACTGTCATCTGGTGTCAAGTGCGTGTAGCGCAAGTGAGTGAAGTGTTTGAGAATGTTGTTATAGTTGCTGTTCGTTAGTGAATCGTTTCTGTTAGCTGATCTAAAGGGCTCATATTCATGTATTCTGCCGACTGGGTAGCCTCATATTAACAGCTACTGTTACCCACAGTTGCTAGATGTTAATAGGCATCATGTCTCAAGCATACGGTTAGGACTTTATGTTTGGCTTGTGTTGTGTAATATTTACTATATTTATGATAGAATAGCGGACTGAACGGACACTTGTAGGTCCGCTCGTTAATTAACGGGCGTCCACAACCCGTCAGTTAAACAGCTCGTTCAAACCCCGTATTGATGTCATGCATGTCTACTACTGGCCAATAGATGGCGCTGTTGCACTGCTGAGTGACATTAACCCACTGTTAGAGGGAATATGCTGCTTCAGCCTCAGATATGCCTGTTTAATACATGGTCACATTATTTATCAGCTGTTTGTCAGCTGTATTATCTTGTATAGTGGAAATTTATACATTCAGAAAGTAATATAGTTTACCATTTCTACATCAGCCTGTTATGTTTTCATACGGATATCTGACATGTTTGTTCTGATTTATTATGTTCATTTACACAGAACCACTGAGGCATCAGACTGTTGTACAAGGATTGTGGTTGTGATGGTGACAGTAAGTCCATACAAATTCAAGACATCTGCGTGATTCTGATCGATCACCTGCAGCAGGTTCTGTGTGAACAAATCCAGCACATAGTCATAGCAGGGAAACTAGAACTTCCTCACATAGAGTATGTATGTATAAAGGGGATGAACATTGAGATAATTATATGTATGTTAAAGAGTATGAACACATGGTAATTATTTAAGTTGTGTATGATGGACACCAGGGAGTCTAGTTAGACTATTCATGATAAACATTAAGTTCATTGATTAAGTATAGAAGGACCAGATAAGTATTTTACTTCTTTCTGACTGCAGCTAGAATCTTCTCTGGGTTTCTGCTGGGTGCTCTGGTTTCCTCCCACTATCAAAGACATGTAGGCTATGTTACGCCCAGGCCACACCACCTACCTCCACCTTTGCGTGACGGCTCCCTCGCTGAACTGCTGCGGCCTGCAAGCATGTGTTGTCCACACAGACAGCTCTGCTACTGGCAGCCCTATGTTTCTACATTGAGTATTGAGTTTGCCTTTAATAATGGCCATCAATAATAGAATGTTTCATTTCATGTTATTGTAAATTTCATTTCTATGTAGTTTAGACAGAAAAAGGTTCAGAAGTTTGTGCTCAATGGAAAAACAAACAACAAAAAAGGGCTTACCCATAAATATTTTTTAATGTCTGTGACATTGCCCCATTCTACAGATATAGACATTGAAACTATATTAAAAGATGTAATGTTGATGGTATGATGTCAATATGACTGTCAACAGATCATTTTCACTGTCTATTTTTGCTGAGAAAAGCCTCACACGGGAAGAAATAGGCAACACACCAAATCTCTAGATGATGCACAGCTGCAGTTACGCCTGAGCTGCGTGGCTCAGGTGCTACCAGGTATGCTCCTGTTAGTTCACCTGACCACTGGTGATGGCAAAACAACTAGAGTTGGTTCCTGAGCGCGGCACTGCGGCTGCCCACTGCTCCTAGTGTAGAGGATGGGTCAAATGCAAAGGTCACATCACACAACCATCTGACAATCATCCTTAATGAGGACTTATTGTGCTAATTAGGAGTTCCAAGCTCTTGTCAAATAATATTTCTCATCTATTTAGGGTGTAAGGTTTCCAAAATCTAATTTAACAATGCATTGCCTTTCCTCATGTACAGTTTATAATGTGTACATATTGTAAATAAATCCCTATTTTTATGATAGAAAGTTTGACTCTTGTGTGTGTCCATCCTGATAGGTAATCCAACCCAGTGAACAATGAGTTGTGATGTTCAAACCTCAAACAAGTCTGAAATGAACCAAACACTCTACAAACTTGTGTTCTCTACTAGCACCTCTGTATGTTTTAACTAAGTTACAACTAATCACATATAATTTTTTGCATGTTGTTACTCTAAGTATGCTTTACTGTTATGTATTTGTACATGTTCTATTGTATATATTTCATATACTTAATTACAACACAGAATCTGTAGTAAGAGTTCATGTGAGGCACTGCTCTGAACCAGACTGTCTGAATCTTTATTGGCAAGAAAGGGCCACAACATTTTGTTTTATGATCTTCACACAAAACAGAAACACACAAATAGATGTTACAAGAAAAGAAAATACATTGATATATATATATATATATAGAGAGAGAGAGAGAGAGAGAGAGAGAGAGAGAAAGAATATAAGGTGAGCAAAAATAAATTATTTCAAAAAATCTCAGTCAGCAAATAAAAAATCCTCAAAAAGTTCTAAGCAAATATCACAGATAAAACACATAACAGTAGCAGATCTCTGTGATACATCTGTTATGATACATGTCCTGATCACATTTATGGATTATGCCAGTCAAGGCAGCAATATTTCTCTGAGCAGTTATGAATATATTTAGAAAACAGGATCCAATGACTCCCTGAACGTAAGGAAAACAGGGAAGAGAATAAATAGTAGAAGCTGGTGAGTGTTGGAAACGCATTAGATGGTTTTGGACTTTTCACAGGCAATGTTGGACGTAAGAAAGAATGAAAATTAGATGAGTGTTAAGGGAATGAATAGAGAGAACCACTTCCTGAAGGAGTCTGAGTCTATGTAACCCTCTGGTAACTTGGGAACACTCTCTTTATTATATGGTCCCCCCGGATTGTCCCTATCATCCTGTAGATGATAAAAAGGTAAACACACACTTTACCTTTATATTTCAACATGACCACATCCGCAGCTTCTGTCTCCGTCTCATTCTCTCACTTACACTCTCCTCCATTCACCAGCTTAGACAGACACAAAAAAACATAGAAACACACAAAATGAACAAAAGTCACTGTCTATTTAGAGTCTAAACTCAGAGAGAACAATTTAATTGCATAATACCAGGTAAGGCTTAATTTGAGAGTAATGACTGACTATCTTGTAATATAATATTGTGTGTAAATATACATTTCATTAAATAATAAATATGATGCACACAGCTCGCAGCGTGACTTAATAGTTAGGGGAGAACGGGGTAAATCGAGCCAGTGGGTAAAATGAGACACCCCCTTTATCTAGATAACCATAAACAAAAGTAATCATGTGACCACAAATAAAGAAAGTATAGTTCACATCACTCAATCCATCTTGGACTCCAGCACATGAAGAGAGTGGTCAGCAAAACAGAGCAAAAAAACAACAACAGATTTTTGTCATGTCAAGTGAATTCATCATGTTACTAAAGTTATCAGTCTTGTATCTTAATTAAGTTTTGGACATTATTACATGTTGATTTAAGTCAGTGTAAGCTACAAAACAAGGTCATAAACTTAGCATAATTGTGGATCTGAGCCACTGTGTGAAACAGTTTTGTCAAAATGGAGGTTGTGGGGTAAAACGTGCCAGTGATGTTGGAGCAAGTTGAGTCAATGGTTCAATTTACCCCCCAAAATTATTTTCTGATATTCTAGAGACTAGACACACTGTTCTTGTTAATGTTTGATCACTGTTACAAGTGTTACAATGTTGATGAATAAATACCTAATTGTTGACTAATGTTAAGTTTAAGCCACACACAAACATGCTGTACATACAGACGGGTGACAGATTAAAGGAGAAACCAACATAAAGTGTTTTAGTAAGGTGTTGGGCCACCATGTGTCACCAGAACAGCTTCAATACACCTTGGCATTGATTCTACAAGTCTCTGAAACTCTTCTGGAGCGATGAACACTATTCTTCAAAATGATATTCCCTCATGTGGTGTTTTGATGATGGCGGTGGAGAGCGCTGTCTAACACCTCAGTCCAAAATCTCTCATAGGTTTCAATTGGTTTGAGATCTGGTGACTGTGAAGGTCATAGCATATGATTCACATCATCTTCATACTCATCAGACCATTCAGTGACCCCTCATGTCCTATGGATGGGGACATCCTGGAAGAGACCACTCCCATCAGGATAGAAATGTTTCATCATAGGATAAAGGTGATCACTCACAACATCTTTGTATTGATTAGCAGTGATTCTTCCCTCTAAGGGGTCAAGTGGACCCAAACCATGCCGACAAAATGCCCCCCAGAGCATAACAGAGCCACCAGACCCCCTCACTGTAGGGGTCAAGCATTCAGACCTGGACCAGTTTTTCCTTTAATTTGTCACCTGTCTGTAGACACAAAAGCACATTTACACACACATTCTTTCTGTATCTATAGTAACACACAAAGATCAGTTTAATCTTTACTGAAAATGTTTATGTAACATTTTGAACAACAGGACACAAACATTTACTTAAAAGTATGACTTTTGCCTTTGTTAAATTGATGGCACTAATAAAGTTAAAAATTAACTCAAAATTGTTTGATTTCGTGTCATTTTTATACCAGGATGTAATGGTGGTTCTAATTACCCCTAGAGCACTCATTTTACCCTTACCTTGGAGTAAATTGTGTTATAGGACTAACTTTTTTTGATGGGTGATTGTTCTAAAACCATAATAATTAGATAACTTGTTTTCATTTCCATGGATACACAACAACCTGAGGTATATATATTAACTATTATTTGAAACAAATACACTTTTATTTCGCAGTAAAATCATCAAATTTAAAAAGTGTCTCGTGTTATCCTTTTCTCCACCACACGAGTCATGTGGTAAGAATATCAGAGTCAGAGCCAATCAGAAGCAGAGTAGGGGCGGGTCTTCGCAGACTGCATTATAATACCACAGCTGTCTTTCAGGAGGTTCATACCGGTACTTTACCGAATATACAAGAGTAGAGTAGAGAATATCCCAACACGGTGATGTTTCATGGAGTAATCTCGTCAATTCCTGGATTTTAATGAAGTGTTGGATTATTTGCACAGAAACGTGAGGGAAAACTCTCGGGTAAGGCACGTTTCATTTCACTTTTTCCAATGGGTGATGTTTTCATGTCTCAACTTAACGATGAGCATTAATATTGAGATATTTGGTGTATAAAGTAAACCCTGCAGTGTATCATCGCTGCTCTTTCCCTCATGTGAGCCGTGTTTGTTCACTATATGCATCTATATCACGGTATTAAGCTTCTATAGGATTTGTTTATATTTTTGAATACATTCTCGTCGTGAATGAGATACTATATAAGACGTAATTATGTTATAAGTTGGCGTACGTGTGAGTCTTGAAGTTAAGAGTCTCATAAATATCAATCTTGTGATGTTCGCAGAGTGGCAACGCAGTGGTAAAAAAATATATCGTAAAGCGCCTCAAAGATCAAGCTGATTGCGTCAAGGAAGTATTGGGGTGCAGCTTGTCAAAGGGGGGAGTCTCGGGCAAAATAACTAACCGGGCGCACAACTTCACTCATGGTTGATTGTTCTAAAACCATAATAATTAGATAACTTGTTTTCATTTCCATGGATACACAACAACCTGAGGTATATATATTAACTATTATTTGAAACAAATACACTTTTATTTCGCAGTAAAATCATCAAATTTAAAAAGTGTCTCGTGTTATCCTTTTCTCCACCACACGAGTCATGTGGTAAGAATATCAGAGTCAGAGCCAATCAGAAGCAGAGTAGGGGCGGGTCTTCGCAGACTGCATTATAATACCACAGCTGTCTTTCAGGAGGTTCATACCGGTACTTTACCGAATATACAAGAGTAGAGTAGAGAATATCCCAACACGGTGATGTTTCATGGAGTAATCCCGTCAATTCCTGGATTTTAATGAAGTGTTGGATTATTTGCACAGAAACGTGAGGGAAAACTCTCGGGTAAGGCACGTTTCATTTCACTTTTTCCAATGGGTGATGTTTTCATGTCTCAACTTAACGATGAGCATTAATATTGAGATATTTGGTGTATAAAGTAAACTCTGCAGTGTATCATCGCTGCTCTTTCCCTCATGTGAGCCGTGTTTGTACACTATATGCATCTATATCACGGTATTAAGCTTCTATAGGATTTGTTTATATTTTTGAATACATTCTCGTCGTGAATGAGATACTATATAAGACGTAATTATGTTATAAGTTGGCGTACGTGTGAGTCTTGAAGTTAAGAGTCTCATAAATGTCAATCTTGTGATGTTGGCAGAGTGGCAACGCAGTGGTAAAAAAATATATCGTAAAGCGCCTCAAAGATCAAGCTGATTGCGTCAAGGAAGTATTGGGGTGCAGCTTGTCAAAGGGGGGAGTCTCGGGCAAAGTAACTAACCGGGCGCACAACTTCACTCATGGTTGATTGTTCTAAAACCATAATAATTAGATAACTTGTTTTCATTTCCATGGATACACAACAACCTGAGGTATATATATTAACTATTATTTGAAACAAATACACTTTTATTTCGCAGTAAAATCATCAAATTTAAAAAGTGTCTCGTGTTATCCTTTTCTCCACCACACATGAGTCATGTGGTAAGAATATCAGAGTCAGAGCCAATCAGAAGCAGAGTAGGGGCGGGTCTTCGCAGACTGCATTATAATACCACAGCTGTCTTTCAGGAGGTTCATACCGGTACTTTACCGAATATACAAGAGTAGAGTAGAGATATTTGGTGTATAAAGTACACTCTGCAGTGTATCATCGCTGCTCTTTCCCTCATGTGAGCCGTGTTTGTTCACTATATGCATCTATATCACGGTATGAAGCTTCTATAGGATTTGTTTATATTTTCGAATACATTCTCGTCGTGAATGAGATATTATATAAGACGTAATTATGTTATAAGTTGGAGTACGTGTGAGTCTTGAAGTTAAGAGACTCATAAATGTCAATCTTGTGATGTTCGCAGAGTGGCAACGCAGTGGTGAAAAAATATGTCGTAAAGCAACTCAAGGATCAAGCTGATTGCGTCAAGGAAATATTGGGGTGCAGCTTGTCTAAGGGGGGAGTCTCGGGCAAAGTAACTAACCGGGCGCACAACTTCACTCATGGTTGAAGAAGCTTTATTCCATAACAGCAAACTGTTAAATACTAGAAACATCGTAGAGTTAGTGTGGAGAACAGTAACACTAATCACTGTGTACCAGATAACATCTGTGGTGATTTAGAGCAGAATTTACCTAAACTTATGTCCGTAAACACAATGTCTCACATGCTGGGAACTCCGTCCACCTACCCCCAACAACTACAGTATTAAATCAAATAAAACAACTGGTAAATGTGTCTGAAAAGAAAATTAGTGGTTAAAGAAACAAGAAAAAGAAAAAGTTTAAGGAGAGAGAGAAACAGTTTACACCTGGCATTGACATGCGTCTTGAGTGACTGCTTGTGATCAGATCTCACTTCTCCGCTCTATATGCAAATAAACACGTACATAATTTCTGTTTGCAAAGACCAAATGTGTTGTTGTTTTTAATCGGCGGGAGGACCGGGGGTCCAAAGCTGTGTTCCACTTGTTCAATAACAAGATGAACAAATATCCCGTCTATTAATCTGCTCTAGCGCTGCGTCTGAACATATATATATCATCCAGCCTGCAGAGAATGTTGCCTTTGGCTGTGTGATGTTTATTAGGTGACAACAGCACACACACACACACACACACACACACACACACACACACACACACACACACACACACACACCACAGAGCAAATCATAGTCTCCTACATGAGAGAAGAACAAGATTTCATGTTACATTGTGTTTGAATATGTGTTGCTATAATTCAGCAGATTATGCTGTAAATTATGTTGGTGGTTTGGTGTTTGAGCACCTGTCCCTCTAAAGGTCTCTGTACAGCCCTGTTCATACACAATATAATCAATAGTTGTCCAGGCCCTACTTACCACTGTGGTATTATACACTGTGGTGGTATAGTGAGGGAATAAATCAGTCCAATAGGTTCTAGGTTCTCCTCATAACTTTAGTCACGTTCAAATACAGCTCAGTCAAGTCATCACACTTCTCACCCTTTTCTCTCCTTCTCTGCCCACCAAACTACCCACTGTCTGAACAGCGCCACCAAGCGGCTGACACTACAATATCACCCAAACACTGCATCACTAAACATATGCAAACAGGCAATGTTCAACAAAAACACAGTAAACTGATGTTTAACCTTACGTTTACACAACTTTTGCCCATAAGACACAACTTCACTCTTACACTAGCAAGGAAGCTAAAACAATAATCAACAATCAACAATAATCAGAACCTGATTGATAGGAAGGGATGGGCAAGTGAACAGACAAGGGCTGCGTTCAACATCAATTTGGGGGAAGTGTTTCCTAGTGCTCCCTACCACACGAAGAACCCTGAAATATTAACTGCACCTTCAGATATTGTAATCAACTTAACCTGCAGCATCTTGTAGCACAGTTACATTACTGCACACAGACACCTGAGAAAGGCTTTTAAAAACATGTTACTTGAACTGAATTCATAGAAGAACAAACTGTAGACTGACTGAGATCTGACTAAAAGTCCTTTGCTCAGTCATGTAGAATAAGGAAGATGAACATGAGCACATGTTGTGATGCATGAATGAAACCTGACTTATCTTTTCACAAGTGTGATGACTGAACTTTGACCTCATGTGTTGATGACTCCTCTCCTCTGTCTCCTCTCACAGGGAGAAGATGATCTGCAGGATCCTTCTGCTCATCAGCCTGACCTCCTGTGTCTGTGGTTAGTTTAAACCTTCAGTTTTACATAAAGATGAACAACAGAATAAACGTTTAAGAGCTCAAATGTTAAAGTTCTTAGTTTGTCTGGTCCTCACTTTCCCTCTCTGTCTCCTCAACAGGAACATTTGTATTGAACGTGACAGAGACCTCCTACCAGGCAGAGGAGAACCACAACATCACACTGGAATGGATGTTTACAACCAAAACTGACAGTTCCTCCACCGTACTTATAATTAATTGTCAACTGTTAACTGATGTTAAACCCTTGGTCCTGTATCATCTATATGAGGGTGTTGAGGACTCAGAGTCTCAGGATTGACAGTTTGCAGGACGAGTTCAGTGTGACAAAGACGCCCTCAGAGAAGGACAAATCAGACTTCATGTGTCCAGAATCAGGACTGATGACTCGGGTCTGTACCAGTGTGGAGTGAGAACAAATTATGGTCGGAACAGAGGAAAAGGCCGACTCAATGTCACTGGTAAGATGATTCAGTAAAACTCAGCAGAACTATGAAATATGTTCCCACTTAATGTGTTGTGGTTATTTAGTTTTCTTTAGTGAAATGTTGTTTCTTCACATTAATGACAGATGAGTTTGGTGTCTTTACAGCAGCGAGGGATCGGCCTGAACCTGAGACACCAAACACAGCGAGTCGGGAAAGGATCGGCCTCTACTGTGTACTGGGACTGACAGCAGCAGCTATATCTGTACTGGCTGTTTAGTCATTCACTCTCTGCCTGTTAAACAAGATTTATACTCGGTCCAGTGGTGGATTTCAGAAAACTGACAGTTTAGCAGATGGATCAGAGGAAACAGTTTGATTCAATTTTATACCAAAGACACAGAACACACAAGTTTCCCATTGGCTGGCAGGTAACCATAGCAACAACCTTGATGCTTCATGCACTCCCCTCTCTCTCTCTCTCTTCCCCCAACTGAACTCTGCCTCACATGACATGGACTTTGGGGCTCATCAGAACTGAGCTAGGATGACCCACAGTTTTTCCTCAAGACGATAGTCTGAAATCTGCCACGCATCAGACGCTCTGTTGGATTAAGGACTTTGCTTTGTATTAACTGTCATCTGGTGTCAAGTGCGTGTAGCGCAAGTGAGTGAAGTGTTTGAGAATGTTGTTATAGTTGCTGTTCGTTAGTGAATCGTTTCTGTTAGCTGATCTAAAGGGCTCATATTCATGTATTCTGCCGACTGGGTAGCCTCATATTAACAGCTACTGTTACCCACAGTTGCTAGATGTTAATAGGCATCATGTCTCAAGCATACGGTTAGGACTTTATGTTTGGCTTGTGTTGTGTAATATTTACTATATTACCGATAGAATAGCGGACTGAACGGACACTTGTAGGTCCGCTCGTTAATTAACGGGCGTCCACAACCCGTCAGTTAAACAGCTCGTTCAAACCCCGCATTGATGTCATGCATGTCTACTACTGGCCAATAGATGGCGCTGTTGCACTGCTGAGTGACATTAACCCACTGTTAGAGGGAATATGCTGCTTCAGCCTCAGATATGCCTGTTTAATACATGGTCACATTATTTATCAGCTGTTTGTCAGCTGTATTATCTTGTATAGTGGAAATTTATACATTCAGAAAGTAATATAGTTTACCATTTCTACATCAGCCTGTTATGTTTTCATACGGATATCTGACATGTTTGTTCTGATGTATTATGTTCATTTACACAGAACCACTGAGGCATCAGACTGTTGTACAAGGATTGTGGTTGTGATGGTGACAGTAAGTCCATACAAATTCAAGACATCTGCGTGATTCTGATCGATCACCTGCAGCAGGTTCTGTGTGAACAAATCCAGCACATAGTCATAGCAGGGAAACTAAAACTTCCTCACATAGAGTATGTATGTATAAAGGGGATGAACATTGAGATAATTATATGTATGTTAAAGAGTATGAACACATGGTAATTATTTAAGTTGTGTATGATGGACACCAGGGAGTCTAGTTGGACTATTCATGATAAACATTAAGTTCATTGATTAAGTATAGAAGGACCAGATAAGTATTTTACTTCTTTCTGACTGCAGCTAGAATCTTCTCTGGGTTTCTGCTGGGTGCTCTGGTTTCCTCCCACTATCAAAGACATGTAGGCTATGTTACGCCCAGGCCACACCGCCTACCTCCACCTTTGCGTGACGGCTCCCTCGCTGAACTGCTGCAGCCTGCAAGCATGTGGTGTCCACACAGACAGCTCTGCTACTGGCAGCCCTATGTTTCTACATTGAGTATTGAGTTTGCCTTTGATAATGGCCATCAATAATAGAATGTTTCATTTCATGTTATTGTAAATTTAATTTCTATGTAGTTTAGACAGAAAAAGGTTCAGAAGTTTGTGCTCAATGGAAAAACAAACAACAAAAAAGGGCTTACCCATAAATATTTTTTTCATGTCTGTGACATTGCCCCATTCTACAGATATAGACATTGAAACTATATTAAAAGATGTAATGTTGATGGTATGATGTCAATATGACTGTCAACAGATCATTTTCACTGTCTATTTTTGCTGAGAAAAGCCTCACACAGGAAAAAATAGGCATCACACCAAATCTCTAGATGATGCACAGCTGCAGCTACGCTTGAGCTGCGCGGCTCAGGTGCTACCAGGTGTGCTCCTGTCAGTTCACCTGACCACTGGTGATGGCAAAACAACTGGAGTTGGTTCCTGAGCGCTTCACTGCGGCTGCCCACTGCTCCTAGTGTAGAGGATGGGTCAAATGCAAAGGTCACATCACACAACCATCTGACAGTCATCCTTAATGAGGACTTATTGTGCTAATTAGGAGTTCCAAGCTCTTGTCAAATAATATTTCTCATCTATTTAGGGTGTAAGGTCTCCAAAATCTAAATTAACAATGCATTGCCTTTCCTCATGTACAGTTTATAATGTGTACATATTGTAAATAAATCCCTATTTTTATGAGAGAAAGTTTGACTCTTGTGTGTGTCCATCCTGATAGGTAATCCAACCCAGTGAACAATGAGTTGTGATGTTCAAACCTCAAACAAGTCTGAAATGAACCAAACACTCTACAAACTTGTGTTCTCTACTAGCACCTCTGTATGTTTTAACCAAGTTACAACTAATCACATATAATTTTTTTCATGTTGTTACTCTAAGTATGCTTTACTGTTATGTATTTGTACATGTTCTATTGTATATATTTCATATATTTAATTACAATACAGAATCTGACGAGAGGGTGTGCTTTACCGTCATGAGTCACTTCCTTAAAGTGATAAGATACCAGTATGCTTGCAAAGGAAAGTCGTGTGTGAGTGAGCATTCCTTCATTGTTTCAACCAATTACACACACACACAAATGTGAATGCCTGCATACATACTTTGGTTTCAGGTGAAGTTTGAGCTCATGAGGCTCGTACTCCAGAGAAATACATGGGAATATTGTTGTAACTTGGGATCTGCTTGACTGCCAGTAACCTCACTGTCCTGTTGCCTCAAGTTGCACTCGCTTCACTACTACACAGTGTGAACAGAGTGAACTTAATAAGACAGCCCACTCCCTGTTACCATGTACTTATGAGGCTGAAGGTTTATTCTGTTGTTGATCTTTATGTCAAACTGAAGGTTTAAACTAACCACAGACACAGGAGGTCAGGCTGATGAGCAGAAGGATCCTGCAGATCATCTTCTCCCTGTGAGAGGAGACAGAGGAGAGGAGTCATCAACACATGAGGTCAAAGTTCAGTCATCACACTTGTGAAAAGATAAGTCAGGTTTCATTCATGCATCACAACATGTGCTCATGTTCATCTTCCTTATTCTACATGACTGAGCAAAGGACTTTTAGTCAGATCTCAGTCAGTCTACAGTTTGTTCTTCTATGAATTCAGTTCAAGTAACAGGTTTTTAAAAGCCTTTCTCAGGTGTCTGTGTGCAGTAATGTAACTGTGCTACAAGATGCTGCAGGTTAAGTTGATTACAATATCTGAAGGTGCAGTTAATATTTCAGGGTTCTTCGTGTGGTAGGGAGCACTAGGAAACACTTCCCTCAAACTGATGTTGAACGCAGCCCTTGTCTGTTCACTTGCCCATCCCTTCCTATCAATCAGGTTCTGATTATTGTTGATTATTGTTTTAGCTTCCTTGCTAGTGCTCCCTGAGTCTTACCTTTGCATACCACAGTGGTAAGTGTGTGTGCGGACGCTGCACATTTATCTTTAAAAAAGAGCCTGTGTCAGAGCGGGAAAAGTGTCAATAAGTTAACACAATAAAGTTTTATTCAGTGTTGTCCATCAATTCATCATTTACCAGACTTACATTTCCTTGATGATGATAAAGTGGAATCTGACTGTGTATCAGGCTGCAGCTACATCACATTTTAAATATATTTGTTCAGCTTTAATCTGACGGACAAAACACAGGAGGCAGCAACTGAAGATGAAAAATATAGTTAAAGATTTAAAACATATATAGATCAAAGACATAGAGACATGACTGTAGCTCTCAGTCTGATCCAGTAATAACGTGTTTGGTGATTTGCACTTGAAAAGGCGTCGAGGTTAAAATACAGAATATTTTAAATTTTTAGACATCTATTTGTATCTCAGCTCAACAGCATTCAGTGACTTTATTTCAGCTTCTTCAACAACTGTAGTAAATTTAAACATTTTCACTAAAATGCTGTTAAAACACGTTAAGATTATGCTCCCTATTTAAAAATCTCACTTTCAAACTACATTCTTCATCCGCATCACAATCCTGCTCACTCAGCATGTTAACATATAATCTCCAATATTATAGGAATTATATTCCATCGGTGTGACCAATCACATCATGAGTGATAGAGATAATTATTCATTGATCCCACATGTCTAAAGCTTCATACCGATTGTTTAAATTGAAACTGACATTACAATGTTTATCTTCCTTTTGTTTGTTTTATGGACAAACTTCACATGACAGACTAAACAAAAACTTCGATATTAAGTTTTTAATGTGCAAATACAATAAAAACTCCTAAAACACCACCAAAGCTGGGATACTGGTGTGCATGTAAACACACTTGATCTGTGCAATCTGTTGTTTTCTGAGCCAGGTGTGAATGATTTCAAGAAAATCACACTGAACAGTATTTTAAGGGCTTAGAAAGTAAATACCTGGACATTTTTTGGTCTTCATATATTCATTGGCCCCTTCAAACTGACAGACACTATCTGTATTCCTGGAAATGAATGCTCGACCGTCGTGCTGGCAGACAGTATTGGGTGGTGGAAGGCCTGTGCAACTTCTGATGTCAGTCTTACTGAAGACTAGCTCATCATTGCAAAACACACGAGTCACATCAGTGGCACATCCTGGGGTCTCACAGAAAAACAGTTGCACAGGACTGTGTCCACCTGTAACATCATACATCTATGAAGTAACTCACATAAACTGAAAGGAAACATCTTTTTTTTGATGAAGAGAATGACATAAACAAGAGAGGACGTACCCTGACCTGCAGTCACTGGAAAGCACTGAGTGAGTGTAAGAGCGCACAGCAGCAGAAAGAGGAAGATTTGCTCTGTCAAGACAAAATTACAAACTCAATCTAAGGCTGGTGGTTGAGATTGGACCCAGTTTTAAGTTGGTAAATTGTCAGAAACCTACCTTTCATGTGAGAGATCGGTACTGTGAAGCTTTTCTGGGCTGTCCTGTTGGAGACACATTCAGTTTCCCGTCAGAAACTTCGCATCACAGAATTTCTAATTATCCCCCACCATGACACCCTTCACGTTGAGCACAACCTTTACAGCACACCACTTCCTTTACTGGAATTTGGTGTTAGCCTCAACTGAAATGTGTCTTCCCTGTTTAAAACCACAACACACGACTCATAATGAACAAATACTGTATGTATTGATGTTCCTGTTTGTGAGGCTTGTTACTCAAAAAAATTTACAAAAATGTACAAAAACTGTTTTTAAGACATTTGAAACCCAAATGGTGAATCTTTCACATGGACAAAAGCGAGTTAGAGTCAGTTGGTGAGGAAGTGGTATTTACTGTTAATGTTATCAAACAGGACTGAACATATCTATTTACAGTATTTCAATCAAAAAACAAAATTTTCATGTTGCCATTCAAACATTGGATAGCACCACTTAAAATGAACTATAACCAATGACTTACCCCATTTCTTGCTCTGAGATAACGTTTCCTCTCTCCAAGTGATGGTCCGCTCAGTACGAATATGCACGACCTAAACAATAACACGAAGCACAAATGTACGTTTAGTTGGATTTAGCAGTGCTACAGACAGCAACCCGATGAGATGGGAACAGGGGGGCGGCTCCCCCAAAGCTGACTAAAATGACCACACCTGCGAGACTTTTTACACATTAGAATTCCAATATCTGTCATAAAAAGTAACATATTTTATTTTTTGTGTGTATGAAGACAATTGACATTTAGTGTTACAGTTAATTTTCCAGGGTTTAGAGAAAACCATGACATTATTATTTTTTTATATCAGTATTTACATTGATGCACAAAGCTTGACAAAAACGAATTTAAATATCTTAAAATTTTATATAAATTAAAAAAGGAAAATGTATAAAATGACAGTTTTAGTAATGTTGTGGTGAGGACATTTTGTAAGAACAAGTGATGAAAAACATAAAAAATAAACATGTTCCAGATTAAAATCTTTACGACCATATGCAATTCTGTGGACCTGCTTCTATGTATTACAGTCTCTGATGGTTAAAATGAAAATTCATAGAGGTTGATTTCTTTTATGTTGGGAGAGTCAAAAGTGACCGCAGTTGCAGAAACACCCTTACATGTTCAAACGCAGCGCTAGAGCAGATCAATAGGACGAGATATTTGTTCATCCTGTTATTGAACAAGTGGAACACAGCTTTGGACCCCCGGTCCTCCCGCCGATTAAAAACAACAACACATTTGGTCTTTGCAAACAGAAATCATGTACGTGTTTATTTGCATATAGAGCGGAGAAGTGAGATCTGATCACAAGCAGTCACTCAAGACACATGTCAATGTCAGGTGTAAACTGTTTTTCTTTCTTTCAACTCCACTACATCCTGCAATTCTTCCTCACTTCTGTCTCCTCTCTCCTGATTCCTTCACTCACTCAGGAAATGTAAAAAGTCTTCCATGTAAAAATTTGAGTGAGGATGAAGCAGAACTTTAACACGTATGGTGATAATTACAGTAATTGTGGACAAACACACAGTGGGAATGCATAAGCAGTCAAGCTATCCAAACTATCAAACTGCATTAACATTACTGTCATGTAAAGGAACAGCACTAGATAAATGGGACGCTTAAAACAACACTAATGTCAATTTAAAAAACTTTAGCTTTACTGAAGAGTTTTCGCTGCTACTTCGTTGTGTTTTGTCAAACACATTATAATTTGATGCTGCATATTGTCTCTGCATGTGCCAGTGTATAAAGGTGGAGGACCATATTAATGTGTAAAATGTCTCTTGTTGGTCTCCTCTTGCTGCTGTTTTGTCTAATTTTAGGTTTGTTCTAAGTGTCAGCCATATTTAACACTGTTCCACATTTTAGAACCAACTGCTATCCTTACTTTGTTTGGTAAACTGTAGTTTTATTTCTTTACCAGTTTATTGTCTCTTCCCTGTTATAGTTGTAGTTAAACACACTAAGACACATGAGTGGTTCATGTGTTTACTGTGTGAGTGTGTTTAGGTTGTTGTGACTGCATGGTGAGTATACAGCAACACCTCTAAGCTCTCCTCAGTGTAGCCTGACATCCCATTTACCAGCCTCAGCCCATCAGGGTGGACATTTATTAAACACCTGAACAGTATTTCTCACTAAATATAAAGTAAATCCTACTTAAGTCTTAACGTGTCTCATATTTTTATCTGTCTCTTACACTTAAATGAGTATTTACGCATAACATAAACGAACTTTGTTGCAGTTTAATACCGTTGTAGAAATGCACAAAGTCAACAAACACGGCTCACATGAGAGAAAGAGCAGCGATGATACACTGCAGAGTGTACTTTATACACCAAATCTCTCAATATTAACGCTCATCGTTGGGTTGAGACATGAAAATATCACCTCTTGGCAAAAATAAAATGAAACGTGCCTCACCCGAGAGTTTTTCCTCACGTTTCTGTGCAAATAATGCAACATTTTATTAAAATCCAGGAATTGACGGGATTACTCCATGAAACATCACCGTGTTGGGATATTCTCTACTCTACTCTTGTTTATTCGGTAAAGTACCGGTATGAACCTCCTGAAAGACAGTTGTGGTATTATGATAATAACAGAAATCATATAAAAATGTAGTCAGCTTTTGTTTATTTCAAAATTATCAGATAGGCCCTACAATAATTATAATGTCAGTCATTTCAGTAAAAAGCATGTTTCATGTTTTAAAAAGTAAATTAAAAAGTACTTACAGTGTGACAATAGCAGAGTAAAGTGCAGAAAATCTGGAGACATGAAGAAGCAAACTATTGCAGAAATTTGCGAACAAGGGTGAACTGTAGGACACAAAGAAAATCCTCTGCCTTCTGTGTTCTTTACTCTTACACAACTGTGGAGCTTTCATTAAACCTGTTCGGAGATGACATCAAGGACCTGGATATGCTAATTTGAACGTGTGTGAAAGAACTTCCCGAGCCAGGAAATGCAAAGCATGCACACAGGAAGAGCGTACACTCATGGTGTAAGATGCTTTATTCCATAACAGCAAACTGTTAACTAGTAGAAACATCGTAGAGTTAGTGTGGAGAACAGTAACACTAATCACTGTGTACCAGATAACATCTGTGGTGATTTAGAACACAATTTACCTAAACTTATGTCCGTAAACACAATGTCTCACATGCTGGGAACTCCGTCCACCTACCCCCAACAACTACAGTATTAAATCAAATAAAACAACTGGTAAATGTGTCTGAAAAGAAAATTAGTGGTTAAAGAAACAAGAAAAAGAAAAAGTTTAAGGAGAGAGAGAAACAGTTTACACCTGGCATTGATGCGTCTTGAGTCTGGACCTGTTTGATATTGTTCCATGTTGACCAGTCTACATTTTAGTGTGAAGAAATCATGCGTGTTTGGGGGAAAATCATAGGATTTTGTTTTGCCTCTTTACTGCCACCTGCTGTCAAAAGTGTCAATAGTTCTGTCAAAAAGTGCAGTAATTATTAAGAGGAAACAGCTTCTATTAAACAATAATTTGCTGCATTATAAAGTGACTTTATCAATAAATGTGATACATGTCCTGATCACATTTATGGATTATGCTGGTCAAGGCAGCAATATTTCTCTGAGCAGTTATGAATATATTTAGAAAACAGGATCCAATGACTCCCTGAACGTAAGGAAAACAGGGAAGAGAATAAATAGTAGAAGCTGGTGAGTGTTGGAAACGCATTAGATGGTTTTGGACTTTTTACAGGCAATGTTGGACGTAAGAAAGAATGAAAATTAGATGAGTGTTAAGGGAATGAATAGAGAGAACCACTTCCTGAAGGAGTCTGAGTCTATGTAACCCTCTGGTAACTTGGGAACACTCTCTTTATTATATGGTTCCCCCGGATTGCCCCTATCATCCTGTAGATGATAAAAAGGTAAACACACACTTTACCTTTATATTTCAACATGACCACATCCGCAGCTTCTGTCTCTGTCTCATTCTCTCACTTACACTCTCCTCCATTCACCAGCAGGAAGCAGGATTTGGTGTCAGGGAGGCAACTTCAGGTTTAACTTTGGGTTTTCAGTCCTTAAACGCTGTTTTAGTTTTTCACTTTTTACCGGGTCCATCACCATGGTAACTGACGCTGAACAGCTCAAATGTTCCGGAGCAGGTTAACTTCAGAGGATCGGATCACAACCGGTCAACACTCTGACCACTGACCAATCAGATGACTGGAAAAAAGAGTCATCATTCCTACAAGATCTCGACATGGACAAAAGTCCTGAGTTTACAATAAAGTGACGAGTAAAAAAGAGCAAATATATATATCTATATATCTCTATAGGTCAGTGGAAACATTTTATTGCTCTAGACTTTCTATTTCCACTCTGGTTTTAAAACAGAGCTTCTAACAAACAGAGAGATCGTTTGCGACACTATTCACATTATGATGATTTTAGCTGCATTTTAATAGTATAAAGTTTCTTTTATCCCCGGAGTGACAGTTGACAGTGTGGATGATTTTACACTCTGATTCATCACTGCAGCTCAGAATAACATGAGACAACTGTGTGATGATAACTGGAAATAAAAACGAAATATTGTCTTTTATCAGAACAACAACCTGATCTAGTGTTAATTGGCTCCTATGATCATAAATGCAACATTTCATTCAGATAGACTCGTCAGTTATTAACTACTTTTCCACTCTTTACTCTCTCTTTACTGACTCTGATGACGTCGCTCGTGATTAAAAACCCCGCCTCTTTCACATGAACGCGCTCGCAGCTGGAGAACCCAGAGTTGACTGAGCAGCTTGATAACCGGCTTCGTAGTTCTGGTTTTCTGGACGGTCAATGTTAAGTTCAGTGGAGCCAGGTAACGAAAAGATATCCTGGGTATGTTGAACTTGTTTCGTAGTACAGGCCTCCGGTCAATTCCTGGATTTTAATGAAGTGTTGGATTATTTGTACAGAAAAGTGGGGCAAAACTCTCGGGTAAGACAAATTTAATTTTACTTTTTCCAATGGTTGATGTTTTCATGTCTCAATCTAACGATTAGCATTAATATTGAGAAATTTGGTTTATTAATGAAACTGCAGTGCATTATCGCTATTCTTTCCCTCACGTAAAACGTTTGTGTTTACTGTATGCGTTGCTAGAGGTATGTGTAGAATTAATATTAGTCGTGTTGGGTACTCGACCCCCTGATGCTGGTCTGTGTTGTGATTGACCACTACAGGGCTCCGGTCAGAGAGCACAGAGTCATCATTGTTGTTTAACTCCTTTACTTGCAGTGTAAGAGTGGTACAGGTAGTATAACTTAGTGGTGCAGATCATTACAGTTTCTGAAATAAAGAACAAACAAATACACATAATGTCTCTGAGTTGTCACTGTTCATATTTGTTGTTACATGGCTAATGATGACCAGTACTAATTTAACATTTAAAGTCATCAAATGAGATCTAAATCCTCTCAGGGTGAATGTTAACCTAAACTGGGGCAGTAATCACTCTCGTTATAATAACACAGACTGAAACCACATCAACTGTGTTCACATACATACAGCAAACTAACAAGGCTAACAAATTAGCTTAGCGCCTAGCAAGGCTAGTTTCCGAACATGCTAATTACTAAACAAATAATGAACACACTTAGCATAACCTAGACAATGCCATGTCATGAAATACAGAGTTATCATGCTACATGCACCTTATAGCTTACGATATTGCAACTTACATCGTCAGTGACTTCTGCACCGGGAAAGCCGGCAAAACGAAGAAAGGAAGTGTAAACAAGAATCGTAATTTCAAAATAAAAGTCTCTAAATGTACAGAATTCCCAACAGTCGTGTTTGGTTTATATTACCGTATGCTTGCACATAATAAGTAGAGAATGTACACTTCTTGTCGTTACTTCTTCAGCATGTTATTTGAATCTGTTACGCACAAATGTCATTCATTGGGAAACAGTGTTTATTTGTTGAGCGTGGAGCGTGAGCGTGAGCGTGGAGCGCTCCACGCCACTTCCGGTGGCCACACCGGAAATACTAAATAGGGTACAGTCCGTTATGTAAACACTCGCTTTTTCGGTGTCAAGTGATGTTAAAGGGCAGGGTCCGGAGAGGATTACGAAACCGCGCACACAACTTCACTCATGGTGTAAAATGCTTCATTCCATAACAGCAAACTGTTAACTACTAGAAATATCATAGAGTTAGTGTGGAGAACAGTAACACTAATCACTGTGTACCAGATAACATCTGTGGTGATTTAGAACACAATTTACCTAAACTTATGTCCGTAAACACAATGTCTCACATGCTGGGAACTCCGTCCACCTACCCCCAACAACTACAGTATTAAATCACATAAAACAACTGGTAAATGTGTCTGAAAAGAAAATTAGTGGTTAAAGAAACAAGAAAAAGAAAAAGTTTAAGGAGAGAGAGAAACAGTTTACACCTGGCATTGATGCGTCTTGAGTCTGGACCTGTTTGATATTGTTCCATGTTGACCAGTCTACATTTTAGTGTGAAGAAATCATGCGTGTTTGGGGGAAAATCATAGGATTTTGTTTTGCCTCTTTACTGCCACCTGCTGTCAAAAGTGTCAATAGTTCTGTCAAAAAGTGCAGTAATTATTAAGAGGAAACAGCTTCTATTAAACAATAATTTGCTGCATTATAAAGTGACTTTATCAATAAATGTGATACATGTCCTGATCACATTTATGGATTATGCTGGTCAAGGCAGCAATATTTCTCTGAGCAGTTATGAATATATTTAGAAAACAGGATCCAATGACTCCCTGAACGTAAGGAAAACAGGGAAGAGAATAAATAGTAGAAGCTGGTGAGTGTTGGAAACGCATTAGATGGTTTTGGACTTTTTACAGGCAATGTTGGACGTAAGAAAGAATGAAAATTAGATGAGAGTTAAGGGAATGAATAGAGAGAACCACTTCCTGAAGGAGTCTGAGTCTATGTAACCCTCTGGTAACTTGGGAACACTCTCTTTATTATATGGTTCCCCCGGATTGCCCCTATCATCCTGTAGATGATAAAAAGGTAAACACACACTTTACCTTTATATTTCAACATGACCACATCCGCAGCTTCTGTCTCTGTCTCATTCTCTCACTTACACTCTCCTCCATTCACCAGCAGGAAGCAGGATTTGGTGTCAGGGAGGCAACTTCAGGTTTAACTTTGGGTTTTCAGTCCTTAAACGCTGTTTTAGTTTTTCACTTTTTACCGGGTCCATCACCATGGTAACTGACGCTGAACAGCTCAAATGTTCCGGAGCAGGTTAACTTCAGAGGATCGGATCACAACCGGTCAACACTCTGACCACTGACCAATCAGATGACTGGAAAAAAGAGTCATCATTCCTACAAGATCTCGACATGGACAAAAGTCCTGAGTTTACAATAAAGTGACGAGTAAAAAAGAGCAAATATATATATCTATATATCTCTATAGGTCAGTGGAAACATTTTATTGCTCTAGACTTTCTATTTCCACTCTGGTTTTAAAACAGAGCTTCTAACAAACAGAGAGATCGTTTGCGACACTATTCACATTATGATGATTTTAGCTGCATTTTAATAGTATAAAGTTTCTTTTATCCCCGGAGTGACAGTTGACAGTGTGGATGATTTTACACTCTGATTCATCACTGCAGCTCAGAATAACATGAGACAACTGTGTGATGATAACTGGAAATAAAAACGAAATATTGTCTTTTATCAGAACAACAACCTGATCTAGTGTTAATTGGCTCCTATGATCATAAATGCAACATTTCATTCAGATAGACTCGTCAGTTATTAACTACTTTTCCACTCTTTACTCTCTCTTTACTGACTCTGATGACGTCGCTCGTGATTAAAAACCCCGCCTCTTTCACATGAACGCGCTCGCAGCTGGAGAACCCAGAGTTGACTGAGCAGCTTGATAACCGGCTTCGTAGTTCTGGTTTTCTGGACGGTCAATGTTAAGTTCAGTGGAGCCAGGTAACGAAAAGATATCCTGGGTATGTTGAACTTGTTTCGTAGTACAGGCCTCCGGTCAATTCCTGGATTTTAATGAAGTGTTGGATTATTTGTACAGAAAAGTGGGGCAAAACTCTCGGGTAAGACAAATTTAATTTTACTTTTTCCAATGGTTGATGTTTTCATGTCTCAATCTAACGATTAGCATTAATATTGAGAAATTTGGTTTATTAATGAAACTGCAGTGCATTATCGCTATTCTTTCCCTCACGTAAAACGTTTGTGTTTACTGTATGCGTTGCTAGAGGTATGTGTAGAATTAATATTAGTCGTGTTTGGTTTATATTACCGTATGCTTGCACATAATAAGTAGAGAATGTACACTTCTTGTCGTTACTTCTTCAGCATGTTATTTGAATCTGTTACGCACAAATGTCATTCATTGGGAAACAGTGTTTATTTGTTGAGCGTGGAGCGTGAGCGTGAGCGTGGAGCGCTCCACGCCACTTCCGGTGGCCACACCGGAAATACTAAATAGGGTACAGTCCGTTATGTAAACACTCGCTTTTTCGGTGTCAAGTGATGTTAAAGGGCAGGGTCCGGAGAGGATTACGAAACCGCGCACACAACTTCACTCATGGTGTAAAATGCTTCATTCCATAACAGCAAACTGTTAACTACTAGAAATATCATAGAGTTAGTGTGGAGAACAGTAACACTAATCACTGTGTACCAGATAACATCTGTGGTGATTTAGAACACAATTTACCTAAACTTATGTCCGTAAACACAATGTCTCACATGCTGGGAACTCCGTCCACCTACCCCCAACAACTACAGTATTAAATCACATAAAACAACTGGTAAATGTGTCTGAAAAGAAAATTAGTGGTTAAAGAAACAAGAAAAAGAAAAAGTTTAAGGAGAGAGAGAAACAGTTTACACCTGGCATTGATGCGTCTTGAGTCTGGACCTGTTTGATATTGTTCCATGTTGACCAGTCTACATTTTAGTGTGAAGAAATCATGCGTGTTTGGGGGAAAATCATAGGATTTTGTTTTGCCTCTTTACTGCCACCTGCTGTCAAAAGTGTCAATAGTTCTGTCAAAAAGTGCAGTAATTATTAAGAGGAAACAGCTTCTATTAAACAATAATTTGCTGCATTATAAAGTGACTTTATCAATAAATGTGATACATGTCCTGATCACATTTATGGATTATGCTGGTCAAGGCAGCAATATTTCTCTGAGCAGTTATGAATATATTTAGAAAACAGGATCCAATGACTCCCTGAACGTAAGGAAAACAGGGAAGAGAATAAATAGTAGAAGCTGGTGAGTGTTGGAAACGCATTAGATGGTTTTGGACTTTTTACAGGCAATGTTGGACGTAAGAAAGAATGAAAATTAGATGAGAGTTAAGGGAATGAATAGAGAGAACCACTTCCTGAAGGAGTCTGAGTCTATGTAACCCTCTGGTAACTTGGGAACACTCTCTTTATTATATGGTTCCCCCGGATTGCCCCTATCATCCTGTAGATGATAAAAAGGTAAACACACACTTTACCTTTATATTTCAACATGACCACATCCGCAGCTTCTGTCTCTGTCTCATTCTCTCACTTACACTCTCCTCCATTCACCAGCAGGAAGCAGGATTTGGTGTCAGGGAGGCAACTTCAGGTTTAACTTTGGGTTTTCAGTCCTTAAACGCTGTTTTAGTTTTTCACTTTTTACCGGGTCCATCACCATGGTAACTGACGCTGAACAGCTCAAATGTTCCGGAGCAGGTTAACTTCAGAGGATCGGATCACAACCGGTCAACACTCTGACCACTGACCAATCAGATGACTGGAAAAAAGAGTCATCATTCCTACAAGATCTCGACATGGACAAAAGTCCTGAGTTTACAATAAAGTGACGAGTAAAAAAGAGCAAATATATATATCTATATATCTCTATAGGTCAGTGGAAACATTTTATTGCTCTAGACTTTCTATTTCCACTCTGGTTTTAAAACAGAGCTTCTAACAAACAGAGAGATCGTTTGCGACACTATTCACATTATGATGATTTTAGCTGCATTTTAATAGTATAAAGTTTCTTTTATCCCCGGAGTGACAGTTGACAGTGTGGATGATTTTACACTCTGATTCATCACTGCAGCTCAGAATAACATGAGACAACTGTGTGATGATAACTGGAAATAAAAACGAAATATTGTCTTTTATCAGAACAACAACCTGATCTAGTGTTAATTGGCTCCTATGATCATAAATGCAACATTTCATTCAGATAGACTCGTCAGTTATTAACTACTTTTCCACTCTTTACTCTCTCTTTACTGACTCTGATGACGTCGCTCGTGATTAAAAACCCCGCCTCTTTCACATGAACGCGCTCGCAGCTGGAGAACCCAGAGTTGACTGAGCAGCTTGATAACCGGCTTCGTAGTTCTGGTTTTCTGGACGGTCAATGTTAAGTTCAGTGGAGCCAGGTAACGAAAAGATATCCTGGGTATGTTGAACTTGTTTCGTAGTACAGGCCTCCGGTCAATTCCTGGATTTTAATGAAGTGTTGGATTATTTGTACAGAAAAGTGGGGCAAAACTCTCGGGTAAGACAAATTTAATTTTACTTTTTCCAATGGTTGATGTTTTCATGTCTCAATCTAACGATTAGCATTAATATTGAGAAATTTGGTTTATTAATGAAACTGCAGTGCATTATCGCTATTCTTTCCCTCACGTAAAACGTTTGTGTTTACTGTATGCGTTGCTAGAGGTATGTGTAGAATTAATATTAGTCGTGTTTGGTTTATATTACCGTATGCTTGCACATAATAAGTAGAGAATGTACACTTCTTGTCGTTACTTCTTCAGCATGTTATTTGAATCTGTTACGCACAAATGTCATTGATTGGGAAACAGTGTTTATTTGTTGAGCGTGGAGCGTGAGCGTGAGCGTGGAGCGCTCCACGCCACTTCCGGTGGCCACACCGGAAATACTAAATAGGGTACAGTCCGTTATGTAAACACTCGCTTTTTCGGTGTCAAGTGATGTTAAAGGGCAGGGTCCGGAGAGGATTACGAAACCGCGCACACAACTTCACTCATGGTGTAAAATGCTTCATTCCATAACAGCAAACTGTTAACTACTAGAAATATCATAGAGTTAGTGTGGAGAACAGTAACACTAATCACTGTGTACCAGATAACATCTGTGGTGATTTAGAACACAATTTACCTAAACTTATGTCCGTAAACACAATGTCTCACATGCTGGGAACTCCGTCCACCTACCCCCAACAACTACAGTATTAAATCACATAAAACAACTGGTAAATGTGTCTGAAAAGAAAATTAGTGATTAAAGAAACAAGAAAAAGAAAAAGTTTAAGGAGAAAGAGAGACAGTTTACACCTGGCATTGATGCGTCTTGAGTGACTGCTTGTGATCAGATCTCACTTCTCCGCTCTATATGCAAATAAACACGTACATAATTTCTGTTTGCAAAGACCAAATGAGTTGTTGTTTTTTTGCGTCTGAACATATATATATCGTCCAGCCTGCAGAGAATGTCGCCACACACACACACACACACACACACACACACTCTTTAAGTGTAAGAGACATAAAAATATGAGACAAGTTTAGACTTAAGTAGGATTTACTTTATATTTAGTGAGAAATACTGTTCAGGTGTTCAATAAATGTCCACCCTGATGTGCTGAGGCTGGTAAATGGGATGTCAGGCTACACTGAGGAGAGCTTAGAGGTGTTGCTGTATACTCACCATGCAGTCACAGCATCTTGACCATTCGTGATTTCATCAGGTGGGGAACAATGATGTAGTTTGATTTGGTTTGTTGTAAGATTTCATGTTACGTTGTGTTTGAATATGTGTTGCTATAATTCAGCAGATCATGCTGTAAATTATGTTGGTGGTTTGGTGTTTGAGCACCTGCCCCTCTAAAGGTCTCTGTACAGCCCTGTTCATACACAATATAATCAATAGTTGTCCAGGCCCTACTTACCACTGTGGTACACAAAGGTAAGACTCAGGGAGCACTAGCAAGGAAGCTAAAACAATAATCAACAATCAACAATAATCAGAACCTGATTGATAGGAAGGGATGGGCAAGTGAACAGACAAGGGCTGCGTTCAAGATCAGTTTGGGGGAAGTGTTTCCTAGTGCTCCCTACCACACGAAGAACCCTGAAATATTAACTGCACCTTCAGATATTGTAATCAACTTAACCTGCAGCATCTTGTAGCACAGTTACATTACTGCACACAGACACCTGAGAAAGGCTTTAAAAACATGTTACTTGAACTGAATTCATAGAAGAACAAACTGTAGACTGACTGAGATCTGACTAAAAGTCCTTTGCTCAGTCATGTATAATAAGGAAGATGAACATGAGCACATGTTGTGATGCATGAATGAAACCTGACTTATCTTTTCACAAGTGTGATGACTGAACTTTGACCTCATGTGTTGATGACTCCTCTCCTCTGTCTCCTCTCACAGGGAGAAGATGATCTGCAGGATCCTTCTGCTCATCAGCCTGACCTCCTGTGTCTGTGGTTAGTTTAAACCTTCAGTTTGACATAAAGATGAACAACAGAATAAACCTTCAGCCTCACAAACATATTTTATGACTTCCATTTTAAAATATGTCAGTGAAAACATTAGAACTATTAAAGCTGGTAGATGACAGTTGGGAAGATCCTCTATCTTCAGTTATTGATTAGATTGTATTAATTATTGGCATCATGCATTACCTTTTTATACTCTTGTATCTTTAAACACTTAGCTGTATTTCTAAATATATATAGGTGGAGTTTAAGGGCTCAAATGTTAAAGTTCTTAGTTTGTCTGGTCCTCACTTTCCCTCTCTGTCTCCTCAACAGGAACATTTGTATTGAACGTCACAGAGACCTCCTACCAGGCAGAGGAGAACCACAACATCACACTGGAATGGATGTTTACAACCAAAACTGACAATTCCTCCACCGTACTTATAATTAATTGTCAACTGTTAACTGATGTTAAACCCTTGGTCCTGTATCATCTATATGAGGGTGTTGAGGACTCAGAGTTTCAGGATGGACAGTTTGCAGGACGAGTTCAGTGTGACAAAGACGCCCTCAGAGAAGGACGAATCAGACTTCATGTGTCCAGACTCAGGACTGATGACTCAGGTCTGTATCAGTGTGAAGTGAAAACAGATTATGGTTGGAACAGAGGAAAAGGCCGGCTCAATGTCACTGGTAAGATGATTCAGTAAAACTCAGCAGAACTATGAAATATGTTCCAACTTAATGTGTTGTGGTTATTTAGTTTTCTTTAGTGAAATGTTGTTTCTTCACATGAATGACACAGATGTGTTTGGTGTCTTTACAGCAGCGAGGGATTGGCCTGAACCTGAGACACCAAACACAGCGAGTCGGGAAAGGATCGGCCTCTACTGTGTACTGGGACTGACAGCAGCAGCTATATCTGTACTGGCTGTTTATTCATTCACTCTCTGCCTGTTAAACAAGATTTATACTCGGTCCAGTGGTGGATTTCAGAAAACTTGCAGCTCAGCAGATGGATCAGAGGAAAGAGTTTGATTCACTTTTATACCAAAGACACAGAACATACAAGTTTCCCATTGGCTAGCAGGTAACCATAGCAACAACCTTGATGCTTCACACACATAAATTACAAACTGTAAAAACTAATAATGATTGAAACACATCCTGCCTTTATTTTCTCCAGTAAGTGGCCATGGTATCAGAGCCATAATGAACCACTGATATACAACAATAACAGACTTGATGGAGGAAACAACATTCTTGATCTTTACCTTGTTTATCATTTTGATATCAGGACTCCTCGTTAAACTTTGTTAGATCTGAAATGTGCACTTTGTTCACTTTATTGAAATTATGCTGAGAAGCATGTCTACCTCATAAACCACCTCATCTGTATGATATATTTTCAAATGAAATATAGCATTAACATTTATATCTTGTCTATCGTGTGCTTGAAGGTTGTAATGAAGTATTCAGGTTAAGACCCTTCAGAACTGCTTGTTCTCATGTGTTATGAACACTGGTGTTAAACTAGTGCCACACAGGAAGTGATGCGTTTGTTTATAATGACCACAACAATCTTTAATTCATGTTTGTTGATCGTCTAACGTCATGAAAACTGTAAAACTGTGAGTTCTGACCTTCTTTCCAGAATTTATATCTTTAACTTCTCAACATTGATCTTTGTTGTTTTATTGTAATGTGTAATTGAAACTGAGATTCACTGTTGCTGTTTTTAATCCTGTCTGTTACAGTGAGCTCTTATTTACTGTCTGTTATTGATTATCAGTCTTTCACATGTATGTTTGAGAGAAAACCTTTGAACTGGAAACACTGGTATTAAGGATAAAGACCAGCAGAGGGAGCTCTTCACTGGAAGTCAGCTCATCTTGTTTAGAGATCCTCACCTGGCTGCAGGTTACAGTTGTGTGCTCATTTACACCTTTAGGCTCATTGAAACATAACAGATGTATCACAGAAATCTGCTGCTGTTATGTGTTTTGTCTGTGATATTTGCTTAGAATAACAGAAACCAGCAATTTCTCTGTTTAATATCTCAAACTACAACACTGGTGAAAGTGCTTTGTGGATGGACTGAAAATGACTTCAAATGTGTTCCAAGCTGTAAATGAATAGTGTCAGGCAAAGCAGTTTACTCCTTGTATCACAGATTAAATACTTTTGAATCACAGTGTAGAAGTTAATAGTCCAAATTCACCCATTCATCAATCTCACAATATCTTCCGTTTTTTTATTTGTAAACAAATTATATCAGACTTTGTGCACACTAAGTGTCATCCATAAAACATCACTGGTGTTGAATTGTAAAATATAACCATTATAGATTTTTTTTTTAGTGTTTACAGTGGAAAAGTAAGTTTCTTGTTCACAAATCTGCTTGGATACTGACCTGCACAGACACATTGAAAAAAGAGGATCCAAAACATAAAAAACAAACAAGAAATGAATGTCTTTATGTTAGATTACTATATAAAGAAATTGTAGACACATCCTTTTTTATCAGAAATGCAAGTTTTATATGTGTACAATCATTGACAGTATATAATAAAGTCATTGCAGACAGGAGGTGTTAATTTTGTTTTTAACACAATACTGCCACCTACTGGACTTTTTTGAAAGGTTTTTTTTTAAAGAGATGAATTAGAAATACTGTATGTTGTCAACTGTTTCATTTCAGACATTTCAGGTAAAATCCCTGTTCACATGTCATTTCAAAAGCTTTTTTGAATAAAATGACATTGTGTGATTCAACAAAAGAGTGAAATAAATGCAAGAAATCAGTGCTGTAATTCCCTGTAATGCAAGGGTGGAATATAAAAAACATCTATAACTTTACTGTCTATGTTAATACTTTGACAGGGGAGTGTGTGCAGGCAGGCAGCCGACTGTGGGAGGGTGAAGAGGGAGCTGAGAGACAGATGATGGAGGAGAGTTGGTGGTAGGAGCAGCCATGGGGGACAGTCCTCTGTGGCTGGGGAGGGAGAGAGCCTCCATGTGAGGTTCAGGAGGTGACTGGGGACCTTGCTGTTTGGGTCCTGGCTGTTGCTGCAGGATCTTGCTGTTTTCAGCCAGCAACTGCTCTCTGTCCACCCTGACCAGAGCTCTACAACACACAGTCAGAGCAATAGAAAGGACTGTGTACATGCAAGTAGAGACTAGAGACATAATTAATGTGTTATATCAGTTTGGGAAAAGTATTTGTGGTGGACCTGTTTGATATTGTTCCATGTTGACCAGTCTACATTTTAGTGTGAAGAAATCATGTGTGTTTGGGGGGAAATCATAGGATTTTGTTTTGCCTCTTTACTGCCACCTGCTGTCAAAAAGTGCAGTAAGTATAAAGTGAAAACAGCTCCTATTAAACAAATATTTGCTGCATTATAAAGTGACTTTATTAATAAATGTGATACATGTCCTGATCACATTTATGGATTATGCTGGTCAAGGCAGCAATATTTCTCTGAGCAGTTATAAATATATTTAGAAAACAGGATCCAATGACTCCCTGAACGTAAGGAAAACAGGGAAGAGAATAAATAGTAGAAGCTGGTGAGTGTTGGAAACACATTAGATGGTTTGGACTTTTTACAGGCAATGTTGGACGTAAGAAAAAATGAAAATTAGATGAATGTTAAGGGAATGAATAGAGAGAACCACTTCCTGAAGGAGTCTGAGTCTATGTAACCCTCTGGTAACTTGGGAACACTCTCTTTATTATATGGTCCCCCCGGATTGCCCCTATCATCCTGTAGATGATAAAAAGGTAAACACACACTTTACCTTTATATTTCAACATGACCACATCCGCAGCTTCTGTCTCTGTCTCATTCTCTCACTTACACTCTCCTCCATTCACCAGCTTAGAAAGACACAAAAAAAACATACAAACACACAAAATTAATAAAAGTCACTGTCTATTTAGAGTCTAAACTCAGAGAGAACAATTTAATTGCATAATACCAGGTAAGGCTTAATTTGAGAGTAATAACTGACTATCTTGCAATATAATATAATATGGAGTGATCCATTTTTGTGTGTAAATATACAATTTGTTAAATAAAAAATATGATGTACAGAGCTCGCAGCATGACTTAACAGGTATAGTCTAGACCAGGGGTTTTCAAAGTCTGAGACTCTGGGCCTCCCCTCAGACAAATCTTGGAAAAAGGGCTCCCCTGAAACTATCTGGGGCCCTCCTGAGGAGGCCCACCTCCCACTGTGAAAACGTCTGGACAGAGTTCTTTCTTGCAACACCATTATTTTGATATTGTAACTCTTAATCTCTCCATTTTAATTTCAGATTACACTGCCTTTTTCCTTTTCAGTATCTGTAATCTGATTCCCATTGCACTGCATTTCCATTTTATCATCCTTGGCACAAAAAAACACCCCATAGTTGGAAGTGCTCACAGCCCAGTAACACGAATCTCCACTTCTGCCACTAGATGGCAGCATGTAGACACGAACAATCTAAATACATCTGCTCTCATGTTCTTATGAAATCATTGCCTTCAAACAGGCAACTCTGTGTTTTGACTGTACAATGCCCTCCAGTGTTTGGCACTTGGGCTAAAAATGAGCCAAAGGGTTGCATGAGCAAAACAACACATGCAATGAGCAATAATGAGCTCATTATAAATCTATAATGTTGTTAAAAATATTGATAATTTACAAAGTGGTACTGGTTAACTTCTTCTGGTTCTTTTCAATAAAATTGTGTCAACTTGTCATGAGAATAATAAAGACAGATGTCTGTTTATGTAATTATCAATTAAGAGAATTGTGCAAACTTGACAGAAGTACAGTATGTGTTCTCCGACTTTGGTTGCAGATTAGTTTGCTTACGCCCATGACCAAACCCTAAAACATACAAAACGAAAAAATGCCATTCATGTCTTTCATGTTTGACAAATGCTGTGGCATTACAGAAACGCTACCTGACTGCATTCTGCTCCTACGTATCCTTCTCTCTGCACAGCAGGGATACACGTAACAAAAACCGACACAGGTGTGTTCATCCAACACAAAAGTCATTCCTTTTCGTTTCGTAACAATAGCTTTAATCCACATAATCTGATATGAGTGTGAACTGAAAAACATCTGAGTTCTCACACTGCTGGTGTTGCACATAGTGTAATATAAACACTTAATGGCTCAGTTTTTGCAAGTCTGCACATTCCTTTTCTATCTCCTGATGTGATCTATTGCACCTGCAGCCTTTATATGTGAATGATGGGTATATATAAAGGGTTATATAATGAGTGATATATATATATAAAGGGTTAGTTTACTCAAGTCACAAAAAGACATAGCAATGGGTTTCAAATTACAGCAACAGGAAAACCTGAAATAAGTGGAGAAACATAACAAATACAAATGCCAAGTGGTCGAAAATGATATGAATCATACGCTGTGGGCTTCACATATACTGTCACCGCGTAGAAAGTTTCAGTTTTACCCACTAAGGTTATGACTCATCTGTGTCTAAGATTTCCATCTCAATACCAACGTAATTTATAAGAAAATCTCAAAAGCGATGGTGCCTGCCGCAGAGGCTGCCCCAGTTACCCTGGATGATCCTCAGACCTCACACTGGACAGTTTTTGTTGGAACTACTTCTGCTGGAAAAGATATCCCACATGAGAACTGTTTACAGTCAGGTTTGGGGATTATCAACATTGCAAGATTTCCCTGCTGGTATCAATAAAGTTCTTATTATTACCACAAACATGTGTCTTTAAAGACATTTTCAGAACATGCAAATACCTGAAAATCTCAGCATGTAAAACTAAAAATATCTGAATTTCCTGACACCAGTGTGCAGAAGGGAAAAAATGTGTTTTTGGTGTGTCTGATTTGCGTAAACTGACCTTTTAAACTCTTGATTTCCTCTTAAATTTCCTCTTAAATTTTGTGAAACTGTGTGACAACATAAGCCACTGCTTGATGTGACACTTCATGTGCATCATTTCACATTGTTTTTTCTCCGATGCAGCTTTACTTCTTCTTATTCTTGAATCTATGCAAACTTTGAAACCTTGACTACGATTTAAAACAAAGTCCTGTAGGTTTGAACAACGTTTGGTCATGCAACACGTGTTTGGAAAAAATGCACTGACCCACCTGTGAGTCACCGTCTCTGAGTTTAAGAGGTTGAATTGTGTCAGAAAGTAATATATTGTGAGGTAAAGAAATAAATGTTTTGAGCATTATTGTAAGTAAAGTCCATAAAATCGACATTGTTTTATAGAAGTGGTGTAATCAAAGTGATATTGTGATGAAATATGTTGTTCCCCTTCAAGCTCAGCTTTCTCTTGCTTTTGTTTTTGGTTTGACTCAAAAATAAAAAATAAAAATACTGAATTTAATCCATTTTCTCTTGTTAACATTCAGTCTAGAACAAGTTGATCAGTACTTAAAACTTCCCATAGGTTAGTGATCAATGGAAGTTTGCAATAGAAAATGTGTGTGTGTGTGTGTGTGTGTGCGTGTGTGTGTGTGGGTGTTTCCAGTTAATGACTCAGTAACCAAATACGGAGGAGGAAGTGCGAGAGCTGGACAGAGGACAGACAGAGAAGCATATTAACTATGGCTGCTGACACTAAAACGAAAGTTAATTTCTATGCTGCTCAGTCTTGTAAAGACAAGAGTGAGTGACAGATTATCTAGAGTGACCGGAGACATGAACTAAATACAGACAGTGACCACAGAATAACTTGGCAGCACAGAAAAAAAACAGATAGAAACAGATCTGCCAGCAACAAGAGTTACAGTAGAGACAGAGCATCACTTCCTGCTTTACTGCAGCTCGTAGAGAGACGTGAGAGCCACATTTTAATTTACTGAAATAAGTAAAATACGAGAATCCGACACACTCTCACACCAAAACAAATTACTTGGGGAAGGAAACCTGTCAGACCATGTCACAGCTTGAGGGGAAACCAGTGACACCACACATGAAACTGAGTTCTTTCAAAGTCTGATTCATCTTTCATCTTTGCATTTATCTCTTCTCATCTTATCACATCTATTGTTTTGTATGTTTTTATAGATCCTTTTCACAGCTGATGGTTTGACTGTTACTAATAACATTAATGATGATATTAATCTGCGAGCAGCAGCTAAATGCAATTCAGACATCATTCATTTTATTATTTACACCTGTGCTCTTCCTACTGGTCAAAATATTCTCCATGAAAGAGGCTATTTTTAGCCACACTAGCAGCTCTACAGGTGATAATGTTGGTCTGTCTGTTGATTAACCAGTCGATCTGCTGCTTTGACCCACACTTAAACTTAAACTCAAACCTTTGGATGGATCGCCATGAAAGTTTGTACAGATATGTCCCCCAGACAATGACTCCTAATGAATTTGGTGATCTCCTGACTTTTTCTGCACCATGATGTTGCGGTTTAAAGTGAAATACATTGACAGTTGTGAGTTTTGCTGCAGATATTCAAGGTCCCAAAGACCTTATGGTTTATGACCATATACCTGCAAAAGGACTGACATTCACATCAGTCTCAGCTGGGTTTTGTGTCCAGTTCTAATTAGCGTAGGAATGTTAACATGCTAAACTAAGATGCTGAACCTGCCAGACATTAGTGTGCATTGTCACTATGAGCCTGTTAGTCTTGTGTGCAACAATTAGTATTTTTTCCTTTTTTAGAAACTATGTTGGAATACTTTGACATTCAAAACCTTGTACATGTACAACCGTCTTTGGTGCTACTGTGCTCGTGTTTCATGGTCATGCCGATAAAACAAATTTAAATTTGAATTTAAAGCGGAGGCAGCGAGTCGGTGTTATGTTATCCCAGTTTAACAGGAAGTCTGTGGGGCTCTCCCTTCGTATTCAAAGACGAGTCTCTGGGGACAAAACCAAATCATCAACAAAGGCTCTGTTTCTCCTCTGTTCTCCTTTTTTTTTTAAAAAAAAACTTTTGATAAATGATCACAAATTTCCACAGCACTGTCATTTCCACATCCCTATTCTCTAATCATGGTCACGGATGTGGGCATTGTTTCCTCTCACAAGCCTTGTCACACTGGAAACCGGACGTCTAACTTAGATATAGGCCACCGTCTTCCTCATTCACTAAAATGAGGAAATACATAGATGGAATTCTTTTAAAATTTGTCAGTGTGGATCCCAGGATGGTTTTAACCACTAGAGGGGGTTAATGAGACATTTGACGTGAGACCAGTGACAATTGCTTAACCAGGAAACAAAGGGTCTTTGTCTCCTAAAGAATGCAGTCTATTCTCTTGCTTCTCCTTTGTGTGTGTGTGTTACGTGCACAGCGTGATCACAGGGGGAGTACATTAGTGTGTGTGTTGACAGCAAACACAAGCCCTGTCCTTTGCTGACTTCACTCGTGAAGTGTTTGTCATGTTCCCAGCGGAGAAGTTTTCACCAAACACGGGGTAGATATCAAACAAACCACATAAGAAACATTCCACTGTGTCAGACTGTACGTAGTCTAATTCAACCTCAAACCTGGCCTGAACCTGTCTGTCTGAAGCATTATATGCTGCTGTGGTATGTCTCAAAAGGTCTTGGTCTCATCCTGTCTGTCGATCAGTACAATCAGTAAAACATTTCAATTAAATGCCATGACATTATGGAGGTTTAGTGGTGCTGGTGTGGCATTCACTCAATTCGTATCCGGTTATAAACTAATTAGGTGAGATTAAATCGGTTTATCTGATAAGATACTGTACAATAACAAGGTGCGGTGGCAGCATATACAGCACATGTTGGAAAGGTCACATGTGTATCGTATGAAAGGATCAGTGGCTCTTGTACTGGTGTGATCACAATGCAAGACGGTCTTAAGGTCAGAGACACAAGTAAATATTGTAGTTGAAGCGGTGGGAACAGTCCGCCTCCGCTCAAAAATATGTTTTTCTTCTTGGTCCTACAGTTGGATGCTTGAGCTTCACTGTGCAGATTGGTGTACATATATCCAGAGTTTGACACTTGAAGGCTATTTTCATGTTTGTCTGCTGAAAGTAGAAATTTTCTCTTGGCTCATGAAAATCTGGTTTTTATGAGGTGGGCCTATGATTGTTATTATTGACATCACAGTTAATTTGGGAGCCAATTCTTGTCCAATATTCAACTTGCAAGTGTGATGTGGAAAGAGAGGAATGGACTTTTGACATCTTGACAAATCTTGTGTCCAGTAGTTAAACTTTCAAAATGAAATATACTTGCATATTCATATATTCTGGGTTTTTAACAAGGAAGAAGGAGTAGATGTTTTACTTTTATACTGTTATACTTTTTTTGTGGACACACATTATTGTCCCAAGCAGAATATTTATACATATCATCTGCAGTGGCACTTTAAGTAAAAGTAGTAATACTACAATGTATAAGTACTCAATTACAAGTAGATGTTCTGTATGCAAACTTATACTTACGTAAAAGGGTGAAGTTTTACCAGCAAAATGTGCTTCAAGAAACATTTTGGGAGCAGTGACATCCTGGAGTCTTGTTGTCACTATGAGGTTGCCATGCAACCAGCAAAAACTCATGTATGTAAACCTTTGGCTAGCTGTTTCCCTCTGTTTCCAGTCTTTATGCTAAGCTAGGCTAATCTGCTGCTGATTGTAGCCTCACATATTTACCAGAGTGGTATGACCCTTCTTATCTGAGCAAATAAGCATGTTTCCCAAAAATGTCAAACTACTCCTTTATCAGAGTACTGATTGAGAAAGTCATTATCATTAGAAAATAGATTATGACATTTACAAGGACATGAAAGCACCTTTTTCAAGTTGTAGCTTGTCAAGGTGGAGCTGGATACTCTTTGCACTCAACAGTCTGTTGCTTCTTTTTCTCATGGTGCTCTGAGGTTTATCACCACACCTCATTCCGATCATTGTGATCTCTATGATAACATTGCCTGGCCCTCACTGTCTTACTCATCGCTAAACACTAATCTTCAAAGCCTCTCCGGGTATCTGACGAATTTATTATCCTGAATAATGCCGGAACTTCTTCCATACTGAATTAGGTAAAAGGGCATGATCCGTAAGACTGGAAAACACTTTTCATCAGACATAAAACTCCAACTTAACTGCTTTTAAAATATGGGAGCGATCTTGCTGTCTGTTTTATGATTTTATTTGTCAATATGATGTATTTATTTCCTAAAATGCTAATGTATTCAATGCATGTCTGTTTTTATATCGTATATTAAGTGTTGTTATTTTATCAATATCACATTTTTCACATGTTATCCTTCTGATCACAACTGTTTTGTTCACCTTTGATTACATTATGGCTTGTTAAATTCTCACTTTGTTCTCCAATACCTGTTATAATAATAAATGTTTTTCCTTGTGACACTTTGGATAAAACACCCAATAAATGGCACATTGACAAATTATAACCCACAAAGTATTCTGCGTGTCAAAGTAAGATAATAATAATAACTTTATATATTGTTGGGTAGATTAATCTATCAAATGTTACTGACAGATCATTTGTGTTAGTAAGCAAAATCCTAATCTGCACTAAGCAAATATGCTGTCAAATAAATGTTGTGATGTAAAAAAGCACAATGTGTCCCTGTAAAATAGAATAGAAATACTCAGTTAAGTACCTTAAAGCTGTACATAAATACAGTACTTGAGTGAATGTACTCAGTTACTTTTCAGCACTGTTCTTAGAAAATAATTCTCGAAGGCAGAGCTGTCCCGGGGCCAGAAATGGAAATTATGATCACTGTCAGGTGTGGTCATGTGTAAGGTCCGTTGCCCCTGAAACAGCACTGTCACACCTAAGATAGATGACAATTAGGGATGTGGCAATCCTGTTTCAAATGGTTTCAAATGATGCAATCAGGATGTTCTTGATCACCGCCTCTAATGTAAACTTGAGATGAATGATAAATTAAAAAAAACTTCAGAACAGCTTCAGTGATCCTTGCAATAGATTCTTCAAGCCTCTACTGGAGCGATGAATACCATTCCTTCCAAAAGATTTTCTCTCATTTAGTGTTTTGATGATGGTGGTAGAAAACGCTGACACATGCTGACGCAAAAAAAATCTCCAATTGGATTGAGATCTGATGACTTTTGAAGGTCTTAGGATATGATTCACAGCATGTGGTAAATGTAGAGTTCCAGGGTGTGGCGTAACCTTTGGTCAGTCATCTTTTTTCAGTAAAAGGCAATAAAAAAACTATCCGACATCTTACCACCTGGAATAAAAACCCAATCAGAGTTTAAAGTTTTCAATTCTCAAGTGAAACAACGGCTTAAACAACTACAAAGATGTGAACATCGCATGAGTCTTAAATGGATCCACTTGTGACATACATTTACATGTTGCATACATATATGTGCTTCTAGACACAAACTCTAGCACTTATACTGTATGTCAGTGCAAACACAGATAGACACATGTATATACCTTACTGTACGTGTTTTCTTGTTTTTTCATTGCTTAATTGTTTTATGATGCATTTTAAAGCATAACCAAGGATGGGGCTACATATTAGTTTATTGCATCTGTTGTATTGCTTCTCCCCAACAATTCTTCTGTATTGTCCCTGTTACATAAACTGACAAATAAAAACATAATTCAGAAACCAATAAGAGACCCTTCATGTTTTGTATGGACGCATCTGCATTTGTGGTGTTTCTCCACTCCTTTATTTAGGTTTTTTTTGATGAATTTTCCACCAGTCTCCATCAAAATCTCTCTAGTATCAAACATTTAACTTCCGCAGCCATAAAACATGGCAGTTAAAGGTTTCAACAGCAGCTGTGTTTAGCTTCTCTTCTTGTCTGTTACAATATATTCCAATAGTGACAACTTTTCACAGCTGAAAATCCCTTCTCTGCTGTCTGCCCATATGCTTAGTATGGACCAAACATATTTTACACCAACATGTAGCTAAATACAGTTTCCCTTTGCTACTCAGCTGTTTGTGGGACCAGTGTGTTCGGCCATATCGTGAGTGTTTGGTACATACTGTTCATACAGACTGTAGAGAAGTCGATTAAGCTGCCAGGACGGTTTGAGAAGTTTTGTTTGAGTACTTTCTTTTTCATTGAGAAACCATTGACGCCATTGGAATGACATGAATTCAAACAGCCGCTGTTCTGTGTGACGGACGAAACTACAAACTTTATCCCTTTTAAATTTAAGTGGGCGAAGCCAACATGAGGTCGTAAAACATATTATATGAAAGAATTATTGCATTACGATTGCAAACTTAGCATTTCGTCTCTAAGCTATTTTGGGTGGAGCGTTTATAACTTACAGTAGAACAGACAGCAGGAGCTTCCAGACGATTATTATTACTCAAGCACCTGTAAACACATCAGTGGTTCACCTGGTGAGGGTGTGTGGGTCTAAAATGTAAAGGTGATGTAAGTATCATGGACATGTTGAGGCATATGTTGCTTCTTGGTAGTGTCTTTGTCACCTTCTCCATTACCCGTATTTTATCGCATTACTAAGGAGCCTGTTGGATGTGTCAGGCTCTCTGTGGTGAATGATGTCACCATGGTGAAACAACAAGAAGGAAAGTTTATGTTATGATCAAACCAGGTGTTTCACCACACTGCCTGTCTGATAAAATGCTTCTTTTTTTTAATTCAAGCAATCTCTCTTGTCCAGGTGTTTTATGTTTTATGTTTTTCTTCATTACATTAAGAAAAAGTAACCCGTTGAGAGCCCAAATTGGCTTTTTACCAAAACCAAAGGTATCAATCTGACTCAGATGTATGAAACTGTGTCATGTTCTCAAGTTCGCAGATTGATGGTGCAAGATGGGACTGTTTTACAATTACAATAAGGACTTCATTCCCCAGAAATCATGTAATACACATGATGACGTGAGACATGACACACTTTCACCAACCTGGCTGGTTTTCGATGTATTATGCCAAGCAAAGGTTCATTTCAGCTTTTACAGAGACGTCTATAAGGAAGTGCCTACTGTGAGCCACCACAGCTGTAATCTTCGCCAACAAGATTCGCCTGTTTTCCTAACAGGTGCTGTTATGTGTGTAATACACTGGCTACTACCCTTTGGGACCTAACCGAACAGCCTTGAACAATACAAGAGGAAGAGATGTGTAATTCTCATTTACAAAGCGGCAGTGTAGCATTTGTAGCTCCGTCAATAATGTTAAAGGTTTAATTGTGATAAAGAGGTAGTGGTGCGCTCGAGGAATGTCTTTATCTTATAAAACCCAAGAAAAACACAGGTGCTCTGAAAGAAAAGGGTCATCACATGGAAGGAAAAACAAACATGCGTAGAGCAGGAACAAAAAACACTGGGATTAAGTTAAAAGGCCTTTATTCAATCATGGCTACTTGCAATAAAAAACCAATTGGTTTCAACCATAAAGGTCTTCATCAGGATACAAAAGGGTGAACAAACTTCAAGCATTTTTTTACATCTTCTAAACTTGGCAGGTGGTGTCACTCAATCCTGACTGATGAGTGAACACAGGTGGGTCACAATGAGAAGCCATGTTTAAGATGGTACGCCTTCCCAAGTACTCAAAAAGCATCCTGCACCAAAATGGGAGATAAATGACCAAACCAACATCAAAATTACATAAATCATACCAAAAACACCCAATTACTTAAAATATGTGACCATATATATGAATTCAAATGCATACGTACAAATATAAGGCCTGTATGTTTAGACCTTCTCTATCTTATGGTGTTTGGGAATTACTAATGTTTTTTTTAGGCTGTAGAAGTTTTAATGCCTGAGAAATGAAAAATCAGGTGACTTTGTCTGTAATAATATTATACATTTTCTAGAAAAGGCGTGTAATCAATTTCCTCATTTAAAACAGGATGTACTATTGCATCAAGTTTAAAAATTCAAAAAGTTTCCCTTTAGAGAAGTCTACGTAATAATCATTACCTCTGATGGATGCCTTTACTGATTCTCAACAAAGAATCAGTACTGTTATGTACCTCTTTGAAGTGTTTGTCCATGGGGAAGTCCACATTCTGCTTTCTGACTGCATATTTGTGTTCTGAGAGTCTGTCCTTAAGTCTGTCTTTTGGTACGTCCTACATAAAAACAGTTACATGAGCATAAATACAACAAAACTAGTGTGCCAGTTAAAAAAATCCCTCTGATTGTACTTTCTTCCTGTTTTCGAATCAGTACATGTCTTTGTTTGAATCACATTTGAACAGTGCTTGCATGTGTTAATAAGACACTTCTGGTGGATAACTGTGTACACAATTTTTCTTTTATAGTAGGAGCTCATCTGTAGGCTAGGTAGATCCTACAAATGAGCTCCTACTATAAAAGAAAATAAGTTATTTACAGTTGGAAATATAGTTATCTATCAGCACATAAAGAGGAAATGCGGCTGAAGAAACCCTCAGTTGGTTTTTTATTGCAAGTAGCCATGATTTTGAACTTAATCCCAGTATTTTTTGGTGCCTGAAGTTTGTTTTTCTTCCAATGTTAAAGGTTTATTTAAAAAAACGTGGATATAAATATGGTGTTGTACATTGTATAGCAGTTCAAGCTGTCCAATCACACAAGAACATGGACGTTTCTTATTTCCTTGTTGGACTCTAAATCCAGAGAAATATCTTTTTGTACAATTTGGTATAATTGGTGCTTTCTGAGTTATATCAGCTCTCACACAGACAATAATTACACATGCATCATGAAAATAAACATATATATTATTTATTTTGCCAATGTGAACATGTTTCTACAACACAAGTAGAATATCTGTGCAGTTTGCAGCTGTGACCTTTTGTTGTATTCTTCTTTTTTTTACAGATTTCTTCAAATAAATTTTTGGATCTTTTTTTCACTCTCTGGTTGTTTGTGTTCATCAGTGTTGAAGATCCACAGACAAACACTGAGCAAGAACATGAAATGCATTCATACAGAAAAGATCGGGGGGGGGGAAAAGACACAACAAAAAGGCAGGTGGGTGAATAAGGAAGTAGGAGTATGTGAGTAGATATGTCTGGTTTCATGCAAATAACAAACAACTACATGACTAATATCTAAAAATGAAAAATAAAACAAAACAATAACAATAACAAAAAAACCCCCGACAGACTTTCCCACTGAGGTAAAATCCCTCTAAAACACAATGAAACCACATAAACAGATCTAAATAAAAAAAAATAAAAAAAAACGAACACACTTTAAAACAACGCTCAATCCACAAAATACTTCAATTTCAAAGGACAGTTTTGGTGCTTGTCTTGATACTGGGGTCTGATAAAGTTGAATGAGTGAAAAGCTGAATGGAGCCAGACAGGGGAGGCATGCGTGGCGTTCACGGCCACATGGCGGATCGCCTCTCCTTTGTCTCTGAACCCCTTTGTCGAGCGATCCGGTTTCCCCTCGTCTTTGATGTCTCCTCCTCCCACGTTTCCATGCCTCCTCCACTCTGCTCTCATTCACCCTCCACCCCCATAACAACCCACTCGCCCTCCCACACAGTCTCACACACACACACACACACACACACACACACACTTGGCCTTCTGCTTACGGGAAACCCGACACAAGGCTGCATCAGGAGGTGAAGTCTGGCCGTGAGCCTGAATGCCTCATTGAATGACTGCATGTGGAAAAAAGTCAGATAGAATATACACACAGGCCAGAAGCCAAGACTGAAGACGCCATCGGCTTAATGTCCAGACACAACTTACATTTTTAGAGAGCAAAAACAGTACTGAAAACATCCTACTCAAATAGAAACAGCATGAATTGACTTTCACTGAAGTAGAAGTTAAAACAACAGAGGAACTGAAGTTCTGCTGACAGTCACCATGAAAAGGTCAATGTAGCATTTTGACCAACATTTATAATAATCATTGTATTTCCTGCACTTCAGTACCAGACTAAATGCCATTTCATTCTCCTTGTTTCGCCAAGTTGTTTCACCAAAAGAACGTCAATAAACAATCTTGAATTCCCACCACCCACCTCGCCAATCCTTCTCCCAATTTTGGCAATGCTGAACTGAAGGTCATCTTTTCAGAGTCTGAAAACATTCACACAGATTGCCCTATAAGGGAAAAGAAGTTCAAAGTGAAAGAAAAAGCCATGTTAGATAAGTAAGAGGAGAATTCTTTATTTTACAAAGTACTCAAAGTACACATAAAACATCCTTCATTACAAGCTGAAGGATTTCTCTATAACCTTAAATATTTATGACAAAAAAAGCTGTTAAAGTTCAGGAAAACACATCTTTAGGTATTATTCATACAGTAAAGAGTTTAATACTCAAAAACTGTGCTAATCTGCGTCATCATCAGGACAGATTTGACGGACAGCGGTCTGGTAACATAAGCAAACAACCCTACAGCTGTCAAATATTGCTAAATCCGGATTGGTGCCCAGAAATGTGATGTGACGTCACGCTTTTCCGATTGAATGTCAGCAAGCTGAAACCAAAAGCACCGAAAAAAATATATAATTACAGAAATCTGTGATGTGAAAAACCAAAACAGAAACAGTTTGTCTGTGCAGGAACTTATCGCTCATAGCAAGAGGCTGAGTGATAAAAGATGTTTTCAGATGACTTTGAGGTCGAGACTCATCATTGTTGTCAGGTGACAGGTTGTTAGGTTCCTTGAGTCATCAACGTGATGTCTGTTATTGATACATTCAGTGATATAGCTGATATAGATATTGATTTTCAAGTTTAAAGCATTTTCTTATATTCAATTTGTTATTATCTAAACGTGTTGTTGTATATTATCTCTTGGGTTCTTTTGATTTATACAGTAAATCCATACATTTAATTAATTAATTAATCAATTTCATTAATATATATCTATTATTTGTGAGTCATTTCAAGCCCTTAACAGCTTGAATCCTGTGTATTTGAGACAAGTGTCAAACTCATGGTAGAAACATTTTTCCAGAAAGGCTTTACATCATTTTGGAAATAAAAACGTGAAACTTGCATCTTAATGTATATGGAAATATACAAATACACAAATTATGCAAAGCTGTCATCATGCATTCATAAGCTACAAAATAACTTCATATGAAGTCTACCAGGACAAAAATGCTACAGGCCAGAAACCAAAACTAAACAAACCATCAGTCTTCAGTTGCCTTCACACTGCAATTTTGCAAAGCATAATATTTACATTCAGCATGTGACCTAAATTTCCATATGGCTCGTCTATGTGGGGGATAATCCATCTTAACGATCGTTGGGCATCGCCATCTAATTTATACCGCAAAACAACATGTGGTATGTAAAGCATCCCTTTGATTGCATTGTTGCGGGTTCTTCTGCTGTCAGAGATGGCGGGGGGCCCCCACCCTACCAGGGTCCGCCAGCCAGACTGCCGGGGTCAGGAGGGGTGGGGGGAGGCCTCTTCCCGCACACAGCCGTTCGGGCTATTGAGGCAGCGTCCTTCCTGCAGCCGGGCTGATGTCAGGGCCGAGGAATGTGGAAAACAGAGCACACTGGGGGGCCTTGTTCTATAGTCCATGGGCAGGAATCCAAACCACATGCCACACACACAGCCTGAGACAGAGCGAGGGGGGAGCTGGGAGGGGAGGGGGGTTGGGGGGGGGTGGGACACTGGAGAGCAGGAGGAGAGCAGGCAGAGAAAAGTTAACTCATAGCAATCTGCAAGCAGTTTAAGGTAATAAGGACATAGTTTTACAGATAGTTTGAGGTGATAAAGTCTGAAATATGCAAGAGATGACCTGGAGATAAGTTTTGACGTGATGCTTGTAAAAGTATCTTATTAAACTGGTTGCAACATTTAAATGCACTTGTAAAAAAAAAAAAAAGTGTTTCTTGGAGGCAAAACAAACACTGTCACAGAAATAGGTCACATAGGAGGTGACGCAATGCAAAGACTTAAGATACTGTTTTTTTTTATTGATTTGTACTTATTTTATTTCATTTCTTGTATTCTTCTTCTTCTTCTTCTTCTTCTTCTTCTTTTGGCACCTGATGTTGAATTGTTTCCCCCTTGATCCCACCTGTTAAAAAGTCGATTATGTAGCGAGGAATGCATAAGCTGCATTGTAAATGAATAAATACACATGAAATCAACGTTCAGATATTTTAAAACTCTGCATTTTGAGTCTTAACCTTATGCCCTGACATCACTGTTGTGGTTACAGGTGCAACAGAGCACACCCAACCAGAGGTTCAGAGGTGGAATCAAACTGAAACTTTTGACCAAAGAGGCACGTAAGAGATACAATATTATTCTGAATGTTTTCTATCTGATAACATTTTTCAAAGAAGGTGTTGCGTAAAAAGACAGTGGTGAATTGTGGGATAAACTTGGCTCTGAATATCACTTTGAAGCGGTATTAGGAGGAGTGTGCATCGAGTGTGGGTTAAGTGTAGTGTTCAGACTACCTGGCAGTGTGTGAATGCACATTTAAGTGCAGGATGAACTCAGTTATTAGTTGCACCTGTGGCTTTTCAAGTCAAAATATGTGCTCTGAAAAAGATCTATGACACAACAAGGTTCAGCCTGGTGTTAAATTACTCTTCAGTGAGGAAAATAGAAACAGAAATTACAACATTGACTCATGATTGCCGGCAGTATTTTGGAAAGTTCAGCTTTTTCTTATTTGATTTCTATTTTCTTTATTTCAGCAGCTCTAACTGGCAAACAGAAAGTGAAATTCTCACCACTACAGGACACTAAATGGACCAATATATTGTCCCTGATGCCAAAAGGCCCTTAAGTGATGATCAAATTATCAGTCTGCAAGATGAGTAATGTAGGATGCAGTAAATTAAGGAAAAGGGACTTTTTACTGCACGTAAAACGCAGCACATGCCAGATTTGATAACACCGACTGATTCAGAAAGAAAGAGAAAGCAAGGATGAAAGCGAAAGGAGGGCACTGTTAAGCACAACAAAGAGCGAGGCTCATTTCAAAGCCTTTGGCAAAACCCAGTTATAACAGGCTTGGCGGGAAAATCTTCCTCACATTCAAAACATGCAAATATCAGAAAAGACAAACCCTGGAGGCTGCACCGAAGCAGACATGTTTTGTTATGATTCTTGCAATCAAAGGGAGAGACATAAAGAAACATGGAAGTAAGGAAGGATAAAGACATGGAGATGAACAATGTAGATAGATGAAGTCAGTCAAAACAGATGTCAAAGAACTCAGAAATTCTGATGATATCACATCTTAAAGAAAAATATCAAGTGAAAGGGTAAAATAAACATAATATGCAGTAATTGGTATGACTAAAGCCAAGGGAGAGTCTTTTTTCAATGACACCTAGCAACCAGAAACAATCAAAATAAAAGTGTGATGTTTCCGTCTTAAAATACAATCTTGAACGTCTGGGAGTTGTCTTTTCCATCCTCTAATCAGACGGAGTCAGTTCATCCTGTCTGGAACACAATGTACAATTTAAAAGCACATGAATTACACACTGATGAGACACGATGTCCCCACCCGGTTTGACATGCCCGATGACCACTGCATTCCTGAACATGAATGTGTTACCAAACATCTGTGTGCGTCTTTAGGACACAGTTTCTCAGGCTCCGGGTCAGGAATGACCTCAAATGGGAGTGACTGATACTGATACTGACTGATACACCAACAGAGAACTCAGAGAATTTCTAATACTAATATACTGATGTGTGTTTGATATATATTATTGATTAAAGGGAACGTATCACATTTCTAGGTTCATATTTTACTGTATTATATTTATATTCTGGGGCTCTTCTGGAGTATCTTTGCATGATTTACAGTTAAAAAAAACTCCTTATTTTAGTCATAACAGCCATTTATGCAGCCCCTCAGTTCAGCCTCTGTCTGAAACAGGCTGTTTTAGCTCCTCTCTTTAAGGCCCGCCTCCTGATGAACCCACTCTGTTTTGATTGGTCGGCTTCAGGAAGCTTCCTCCGGCTCCTGCAGCTACGTAAACAAACTATAGTAGCAGGATTTCACGTCTTTTTCTTGTTCTCTACTCAAAATGGAAACTTCTCTGCACATGTTTGAGGCTGAATCCGATCCGAAATATGTGTATGGACAACGTAAACAATGTGAGAACAATCTGATGTCATCACGAGGAGGAAGTAGAGGTAACATTGCAAACAGAGTGTTCAGCAGCAGGTTGAAGCCCTGGATTTTAACTTGAAGGCAAGTATATAAATAACACAAAAAGCAGGATGTGTCCCCCTATGAAGGGAACAGTAGCTTTCTGTTCATTTCTGGCTACTGAAAACAGAATAGAGCTTAAACTTGAATGTTAATGTTGAACAAATTAGTATTAGTCAGAGAGTTAATGAACAATTTTGGTAATTAATTCACATTTTAGGCCACTAATCACCAGTATCACATATAAAAAAAACAAGACATTCTCTTGTTGCAGCATCAGAAAGCTGCTTTTCTCTGTTGCATATCACCAACAACAGGATAACATATTTTTCTTTTAGACTTTTAGACAGACAAGTGATTTGAAGGCAACACACTGAGTTTCTGTAAAATGGCTGAGCGTTACAAAATGAATGAAGAAATAATGAAAATTTTTCTGTGGTTGCAGCACTCTCGAATTCACGTCACCTTGAAACCTAAAAATACACAAGAAAAGGGAAGGATGTTCATTCAGAACTCTCTTGAGGTTTTCAGAGAGCACACATCAGTGATAGAAAATAAAGAACGTCCTCAATGTTAGTATTCACCAGTTATCTGTTAATTGGTTGTATTCTGACTATTTTTGGCATGTGTAAGGCTGACATCTGTTCAACTCTTCCTACAGATATTACACATTAAATTGCAACCGACCCCTCATCCCCTCATTGTCCCCTTCCAAGCGTGTAGGAGAACCTACGGTGGCCCCAAAACATGTGACAACTGTGAAAGACCCTTTCTCTCTAGAGCCAGTGTTTGGTTTGTCTGTTCTGAGATACTGTAGAAATATGGTGGTGCAACATGGAAGAGGATCAGCTCCCTCTGTAGATATAAAAGGCTCATCCTAAGGTAACAAAAACACAACAATTCTTATTTTAAGGTGATTATACACTAATTAAAACATACCTATTAATATTATAATCCATTTCTGCCAAGTCCATTCTGCTAGATGCCGCTAAATCCTACACACTGGACCTTTGATATAGTATAATACAGTATAGTGTAAAGTATAATATAATGACAAAGAACTGATAAATTTATGGCGGTGGTGGTAGACGGACTCAATTATTGTATTCAGTTCAGTGTTGAAATACCACAATGTGAAATACATTCCATGCAAGTAAAAGTTTGGCATTCAGAATTTTAGCTAAGTAACAAAAATATGAATTTATTATCAGATAAATGTAATAAATGTACTTAAAGGATAAAAAGTAAGTAAAGTAAAAGTACTCATAATGCTGTGTATTATATGTGATGTGTACTATATTATTGTTTTATTATTACTGGTGCAGAATTTTAAAGTTAGTGTAATGTTGATTATTTGATATATTCTTGGTAACTTAATCTATAAAAATACATCTTTTCTTTAAAGATGATTATATATCTTGTATGTAAAATCTTAAAGTACAGCTGGCTAACAAATGTAGTGGAGTAAAAAGTACAATATTTCTCTCCAAAATGTGCTGAAGTAGAAGTTTAAAGGAGCATAAAATCTACTTAACTACATTAATTTGAATACTTTCTACCACTGAGTGAAAACTATATTTACATATATATATATATATATATATATACTCACAGCAGCACAGAAATGAGTATGACAGGACTGGTGACATAGAAATGTACATTATCCTGAATTTATCAAGACACCAGACTAAACATAGATGAATTATTGAGTTTGCATTAACAGCAAACAGCAGCAACAGCAGGTTAAAACATGAGCAGATCAGAATACAAGGAGACGTCTTACTGTGATATAACAAAATATATTTAAGAAACCTGTTTGTTCTCTGCTGCTTAGATAATAACTGGTATATAAATAGGGGCCCATGTGATATCAGGTTAGGGTTAAATACTGTATATAGTCATTACAGACAACACAGCCTGACTGAATGTGACTGAGCTGAGTTGTGTTAAACATACAGTACAGTAGGTCTATATACAGTGTGTATGTTTAATGACGCTGTTTAAGTGAAGCAGAGCGCGCTATATGTGAAGATGCCCAGCAGCACGCCTTCAGATCTTCTTTTTCTTCTTTCTGTGGTGTGTCATCGGTTGGAGCTTGGAGTCGGGCCAGCGTCTGACCTCCCTTCTCATCTTGTGAACCTCCCATGTTTTTGTAAGGCCCAGTCACGTCTGAAGGGATTACATCCACCTCTTATGTAAGGCTCAGCAAGTCCAGACATGCACTTTTAACCAGTTATTTCAGTCCTTTGCAGGAATCTGCCTCGCTGCCGCGGTTCAGAACAAGATGTTCCCAACCACTGATGCAGCATTTATGTGAAATGTCAGGCAGCAACAAAACAACCTTCTGCATGTCTTCTTCCGCTGCTTATACATAGAATATTACAGAGCTGAATTAATACTTATAGCATTTTTTACCTTCCAAATTACTCCTGAATGAGTTTTTCCTGGATTATAGGTTGTGTTGCTTCTTTTAACTCTCCAAAACCTCTGCTCCTTTTCTTTTTGAACTGTGCCTTTAACAAATGTCATTTAGCTCTTCATAAAGTCACAATAAGTACATCTTAAATTTAATTTTAGCATGTCGTCATCCGGTGGTGGCACCTATCTGTCTCCTACTTTTATAAGCGACCTCATCACAAACAATAGCAGCACAGACAGGTTGTGTAACACTGTGTTCATGTAGATAAAAAAAGTAGGCCAACGCTGTTTTAAATGGCTTAAACCCTCGCAGACATTCTGGTTCCACTTAAATGATGCAATGCTCTATTATACACAGCTTAGGGTCTGAGATGTCGACTGTTAAAAACGCATGTAAACAGCAATCAAGGGTACGTCAGGTCTGCGGGATTTGTGATTGGTTGATGCAACAGGAGAGCAGTAGAGAGTCTTTATTTCACTGAAATCCAACAGAAATCCCCTCCATAATCCAGCAGACTCCCCAGAGACATTCAACAACTGTAGAGAGGAGAAAATAAATTAAAAAAAACACACCCGCCCACAAGCTTTTGGTTCTATTGAAAGCATTGGAGGCAATTGAAAAAAAGGCTTTTGGGCAACATGTCTGGTTCCAAAATCGTAGCTTAAGGATGTAGGGAGGGATTTAAAAAAAAAAAAAAGAGGTGAACGTTTGTATGAAGAGTACAACACGGTGGATGGTGTTAAAGTCAGAATAAAACCTTATTTGCATTTGTATGAGAACAAAGAGCAAAGAGTTTTATTCCAAAATGAGACATCCACCTACACAGATGTGAAATTAAAGACCCGATCCCTGAACCGAATGTTCTGATTGGAAACCCTGTATCACTCCCAAGACAAACGCAACAAAATGAAATATAAGTAATTAATGTTTCTTAAAGTTAAGTCTATGAACCCAAGTCTATATTTACATGTAAGTATGATCAGTAGAGGAACATTTTTGAGTCATTGGTCAGGTGGGTTCCCAAGATGATCCGATGAGTCATAAGATGATGAAAAGGTTTAAAAAAAGTAAAGATTTCTGTTCCACAAAAAGGTTTATGTGAATGTTTTTTTTCCCCCTTTTCCTGTTTTTCTGCTTTTTGTCTTGTGAAATACTGGCTATTTTCAAATAAAAAAACATTCTCATGTCGACATTAAGGCCATAAACCTGTGATGGACAGTCACAAGTACACGTTGCCTCATTTTAAGGGGTCACGAGCCAAAAAAAGTTCAGAAAACCACCTCTTTAAATGACTGGTATTACAAAATGATTTGATTTTTATAGAGTTTTATTTGATTTTTCCATTCTTCGAAAAATATACAGTACCCGTCAAAAGTTTGGACACACTTTCTCATTGAAGTGAATGGGAAGATGTGTCCAAAGTTTTGACTGGTGCTGTATATTTTAGAGGAAATACTGCATCTATCTTCTGTAAATATCAGAAAATAGCACTCTGGAATAGAATACTTTTATTTCATATTCAAATTAGCTGAAGGATAAAAAAAATACAGTCATAGAAAACTTTATAAAGTGCAAACAGCAAAGCATTTTCATACAACAAATTCAGTTCCATGACAACTATCTTGTAATCTGAAGAAAAGAAGTAAACAGAAGTGTCATCTGGAGTCATATTAGCTAAGTTTTGGTCCAAATGTAAAGTGCATTTTAACTGAATTTGAAGAAAATTGGTAAAAGAAAATGTGAAATAATGCACGTTTCCATCCACAACTGTTGTGCAAATATTAGGAGTTGGTCTCATTGCATTGCATATAATTAAAAGAGACACAGTTGAACCTTAAATGTTGGACGCCATGTGATGGAAATATGGCCTTTGTTTGTTTTATGTTTGACTTTCTCCTCTTCGCCTGCAGCTTTCTTTGTCTTTTCACTGGAAGCTTTAGTGGTTGGTCACATGCTTCATGTACGTCATGATTTATTATCTAAGTCTGTTGTGGATACATTTTTTTTTATTGATACATCAAATTTTCCACATTTCCACAGTTTTTTTTTATGCGCAAATTGAAAACAGGTGAATGGAAACGTGCTGAGAGTCAGTATATATTATATAAAGAACAGATGGTCCATTAGAAAACTCATGGAGGGTTTGATCACGTGCTTATTTAGGAAATAATGTGAGGTTTGTTTTCAACTGTTGAAACAGTGTAATAAAATAACATTCTTTAACACAAAGGGAAAACCATATGGAAGATCATAAGGGCCAAATAAAAAAGTATATATTCTAGTTCTCATACTAATCTCAGAATACTGAGACTTATGTAAGAAATCTAAAAATAAATGATAAAATACTGAATTCAGACAAAGTAATAGTTGATTCTGAGAAACAAGAAGTTAAAGAATTCTGAGAAAATGTCCAGTAAGAAGAATTTTAATTCTGAGAATAAAGTCTAAGTAATTAGTAAAGTCTTTCTAAGCATTCAGATTTTTTTTTTTTTTTTTCTTTTGGTTGAGATTATCAAGATTAAAATTTAAAAATGTTCTTTTTTTTTCACATGGCCCTTATCCTCATCCGTACACAACAGATCAAAAAGATAGAAAATAAAGATTATTGGATCAATTTTGCATTATTGAGTCTTCATATCAATAAAAAAGTGTTGTTTTAAAACAAAAGCAGGACAACCTCAAGATTAAAGAGCCAAGTAATGAAAATAAAGTCACAGATTTGAATCCTTAAATTCAGCTGGGAAGATTAATTTAGACCACAAGCCACAAAAAAACATATTTTCTCTGACTTACCACTACCAGTGGTATTGAGCCGTGCAGACAGTTTCAGTTTTATGTGTTAAGGTTCTGAGATAACTCTGATGACATGAAACTGTCTCTGAAACTTCTGCTGCCACACAAACACAAGAGAAGTGAATTGGATTTCATGGATGAATGAGGTGTCCAGAAATGACACCTGATTAACTCGAAAGCAACAGATATTTCCAGAAACAAGAACTAAAGCAAGTATTTTTATTGTCTTGTGCAGCACTTTGCTATATAAATAAAGCTTATTATCATCATTATTTTTCCTCTTCTTTACACGTTCTGCTAACTGAATGTGCTGCACTAAAGGAGTGTTTTTGTCCATTTAAGGGTAAAATAACACAATATTAAATCAAAAGCACAAATTAGTCATTTGTGTGTCAGTTTTTTTATTTTCTCCACAACACCTACCGGTTCTGTTACAGTAGCTACCAGTGGAGGTGAGTGAGAAAACCTCTTTTTGTGATTTGGGTGAACTGACCCTTTAATCACAAATTATAAGTGCTCTGTGCACAAATAGGAAAGAGTGAAGGTCACGAAATGGTAAAAAAAAAAATACAAATGTTAAAGTGCATGGTTATCGACAAACCCTGGATAAGAGTAATAAGTGCAATTGAAGGAAGTAATTGTGCCGTAAGTTGCAGGTTGTTGTTGTTTCAAAATAAAGGTGTCATGCTGTAATTCTGATGATACACAGAAAAGTGTTCAGTCCGATAGCGACGGAAGATGCAGTAGATGATGGTGCTGTAGAGCCACACTGAGACAGTCGTGTCTTTGCAGTTTTTTTTTAGGGCTGATGAACTTTATTCCAGGTTTCATTTGAAAGCGAGAGTTGGTCCTCACATTATATCACAACCCCTGTAAGAAGAGAAGAAAACAGAGGTTATTACATCATTTCTCAGCAAATCACTCTAAACTCAACAGTCATCATTAACAACCAGAACAACTGCAGAACTCTGGTTTCACTGCCTGTATATAAAGATGGACGTCATGACAGCTGCCACAAAAGTGAAGCCAAAACATCTGGATCGTCCCCCTGGTGGCTGCTGGCTGCATTACAGGTCATAAGTCCCGCCCCCTCCATGTTAGCGGATGGGACATGAGCCAAACTACAAACTCAAAGTACATGTCAAATAAATTTTAGTTCTTATCATGCTGATGTTTGTCCATGTGCTAATTTTTCTAATAAGTCTATTTTTAATTAGTTATTTGATGATATAAAAAGGGGGTGACAGCTGCCCGACTCTACTGCACAGACTCTGGCTCCAAATGACATCATACGAGCAAGATGGCTGCTCCCAGACCAGAGATACTTTGGCTCCACTTTAACATGGCAGCAGGAAGTGGCGATGCATCATCCATATTTATATAAAGTCGAAGGCTCACATGCAGATTAAAAACAGTTGCTGCCAAACAGTTAAACACGCTGTTTGTTTGCAAATGCTGGGAAATGTTGCCTGTGTCTTATCATTTCAGCTCTTTATCAGTTTTATATGTGTTTTCATGCCTCACGCCACCTCTAATATCTTGTTGTTGTTTTTAAAACAATAAAAAATTAATGATTCACCAGCCTCTGTGGGCAGATTGATGAGATCCTACACGTGTGTTTACTTTTCAAATAATGGGATCTACTTGCCAAACCAACTCCCACACTGCTGCTGCCAATCAGTTATGGGGCCGTAAACATCCGTGTTTCGAGCACTAACCTTGACCATGGTCGCTGCTAACAGCATGTGAGAAACGTACTTCTGTCTCGTCAGCTTCTCGACATGTTATGGGTGTGCTGCACACATGACTGTAAATCAACACTGCTTCGATGTTTAATCTGCTCTTGTCTTTACGGCGTTTGTGGACAGATTGTACTACAGCGTAGTTGTATTTGGCGTGGTCTTGTTTAACATGTGCTTCCACCAAGGCGTGTACCCAGTAATCCGGCTGGTATGAAGAATTAATCCAAACAGTAATTAGAAAGCAGGAATAAGAGGAACAAAAACAAACACAGACATTTAGCATAAAGCCCTATCATATGGTGCAACATGCTGCATTTTACCCCATAAATTGTGATTATGGATTGAAATGAATTATATGTCTGAGAGTGGATTTTGTGTCAAGAACAGAAGACAAAGAGTTAAGAGTCATTAATATGATTAAAAACTATTTTAACATTCTATTAAGTGCAGTTTTGACTATTTGTAGATGCAAAAATGTCTAAACTGAGCTATAATTTGTTAGAAAGTAAAGTTTCTTGGATGTCTAGATTACATATAACTGCATTTCAACTGACTTTATTTCAATCATGACTAAATTTCAAGTCTTTGGAAGGAATTACTGTACATGAAAATAAAGTCAGTGAAATGCTGCTGAACTAACAACTACTGTACTGTGTATGTACCAAGATATAAAAACTTTTAGTTTCTAATCAAATTAAGCTGGATATCTTTTCATCTGCAAACAAGTGCTTGTGCTTGTGAAACTTGTGCAAAAGTTTTGTGCATAAAAGCATTTTTTGTTGCATAATGCACTAAACCAAAGGTGAATTTGGCTCCAAGTATTACAAATGAATATGATAATGATCAACAGTATATTAGAATATACATTTTACTCCTGCTGTGGACTGTGAGCAAGTAATCCATTGCATTACTTGCATTGCATTAAATGCATGTGGTGTGAAAAGCAGTTCTTTATATTACTATGAAATGTGCTGCATGCAGTTCCTTAAATTGTACGCCCAGTGTGGTGACCTCAGGTAAGCACCACACTGGGCGTATCATGCACGATCAAACAGATAAGACACCGAGTTGAAAGAACACGTGACTCTCTTCTTCCTTTAGTAAAAAAACACAGAATCAACAAGTCCAACAAACAAAACAAAAACAAGACAGTAAAATAAGTTGTTTGTCGTTGCTTTTTCTGACCCGGCGCCCCTATTCTGAGGAGCATGTTGTTGTTTGTCAGAGGATCATGGTCACAGTTTAAAGAAAACAACGTTGACTGCCAAACATTTGTACATCCAACCATCCACCTACATCTTTGTCCAAAGCGGTTTCATTACATAATACTATACTTCTGCTTTTTCCTCAACAGCCATAATTCTCATAGCTGCATGTGATCCATGTCATATGATGCCTGGTTTTGACTACATAATATCAGCCTGATAATTCCCCTTCCCATCAGAAGTGGGGCGTCAGGAATGAAAATGAACGTGGAGCAGGTTTTATCCCGTGTAAATAACACAGCATCCGGGACGCCTCACGACACGCGGACAGCATTTATTTGTTTTCTCTCTCAAAGCTAATTTGACTAACGTTTTTTTCCGTGCACAACTGTAAACATCATAAAAGAGGAATCAGTTTGAAAGCAGAATTACATAAGTGACTTTACCGATCACCTGTCTCGAGACAACCAGCTATTATTGGTCAGGGCCCAACACATAGTCCACCACGTCTCTTGGCTAAGTCATGGCAGCAATTTATAAGTCTGAGGTCACTTAATCTGACAGAGTGATGATGCTGGAAGGCAAATATACTGTATAATGTAGTCTGATCCTGGTGTTTTGGCTGGGATTCAGACCAAAAACAACAGGACTTTACAACTCATGCGGTAAACAGTAGAAATACAGCGTTTACAAAAGTAATTACAAAGTGCATGTAAGTGGTCAATGCAGCACTTGCCAGATGAAATCTCTTGCATCAAAAGTTGGGCCAAGTTCAACTTTTTTTTTTTTTTTTTTTTGCTGGACAAGTCTCTGCATTTGCTTCCCCATTCTGCCAACAGACTGGCTCCATTCAAATGAATGACAGCGCTGTGTTTTTTTCATGCAGGGCTCAACTCGGTCTGAACGCAACTTTAGGCAGTTGAACAAACAACAAGCGCTCTTTGGTTTTTCTCGGTGTTTCCCCAAAATAAACGGTTATACTTCATCTTTCCCCAGTGTGGTTTACATCAACCATATCAGATTGAACAGCCTCTAACTAGGTGCCCTTGAAAAACAAGCTTAATGCCTCATCACTCATTGGAGCTGCTTTGTGAACAACAGTAGTCTGTATTTGCTATGTGGGCTTGACTGTGAATCAAAAAAAAATGCCCCGAAAGAAGCAGACATACTCAGCAAAACTCTTCACTGTCTAAATATAGGTTAAAAGGACATGAGATGACAGCCAATAATTCACACAGTGGTCTTTAACTTGTTGTGCAATCCTAATTACTCCTGATGTGATGCCTTGTATTTAGAGAGCATGTTGTCATCCAGCTATTCGGAGCCTTGATCCTGATCCTCTCTCAGCTGTCGGGCTCCTGCTGCACAGACAGCTGCAGTGACACAACGGGGGAGATTAAAAAAAAAAAAAAAAAAGGAGTGCTTCTTGAAAACCTGGATAATAATCAGAGTGACTAAGAAGTGGTGTAATCATGATTATTTTCTTTGGATAGACTTGTGTCAACAGGTCCTTACAAGGACTTTGAATGATTAGATACACGAATTAGGATGTTTTGGGAAGACATTGAAGAGTTCTCATTTCCTTTGAGTGGTTAGTTTTGAATATCATTAAACGTCATTACAGTACTTTAATTGAACAGTAATTTGTTATAATATTTTTTTGAATACAGCTAAATATTGCATGTTTATTAAAGCCTTAAATGCATTTTGTCTAGCGTGCTACAGCTCTTTTCCTGAGCACAAAGGGGTCTGTTTTGCAGATGCATACTTTGTATTTTTGCATCTTTCACTCTTTAAGCTAATGGTTTGAAAAACAGGCCTGAATTAACATTTAAAATGAGAGGCTGGGTATCTTGGACTGTAGCATTATAATATTGCAAAAATAACGATGATGGCACTTACATGGGGAATTCCTCTGATAAACAGGAAGTGATGGGTTGTAGTAGCACTCAGACGTAATCATTAGAGAAATCAGGGAAGTGGGCAACACGTTGGAAACATCAAAAGCCACTGTGGAAACATCACAGCAATGAGTGCTTAGCAACAGAGATGGAGACAAATGCAAAAACACAATAACAAGCTAATTATAAAGATGTGTTTTATAGCCTTTCATAATTATTAACATCTATTTAACCTTCTCTTCCTCTCTCTCTCTTTTTCTTTTATTCAGTTTATATTGACTTACAGGAAGAGACACACCTACGATAATAACAAGTGTTGACACAGCCGAGCCTTTTCAGGCCACAGCTGCAGCATTCTCAGTTGCATTCAGTCAAATTTATCTTGTACCAAGGTCAGAATAGGTCATCAATTTAGTCTTGGTAGCAGTTTTCACAGGCTTTTTAAAACTGACAGCGATATTTAGGTACTTTCCTCTCCACCGAAAAAAAACCACTACAGCTGACATGGGCCAATAACCAAGACAGTCGCTCCGCCTCGACGCTTCAGACTCAAATATATATATATATATATATATATATATATATATATATATGTATATATATAGCTGACCTGTTTCATCTCGAGCTAGATTTCTGGGGGGGATTATGCATATTTCAAGATTTATAAAAAAAAAATATGGCATGTTTTTCAGTTATGATTTTGTTATTTTAATTTAACTGCACTAATTTTGCATGCTTCATATCATTATTATTATTATGACAGTGGACCAGAGGTTGAGCTCCTGGGATGAGCATGTACATGAACTTTTGGGACTTGATAATTGGGATCTTGAATGAACACACAATTTTTAATTTCCTACTAAATGTTGTACAGTTTTGATTATTTCACATGAGAGATTTCAATCTTTGTGTTTCTGTTGTTTCTTTTTCTGACTGTTTTGAAGTAAGTAGGGCCCAGCTGGAAAAAGGTGATGTTACGTACATGTGTGAGTGCTAAACACATTCAAATAATTTTGTTTTAAACTTTATATTATTATAAAGATGTAAATATTTAACATTACAGAGCAACATTTATGATTTGATACCAAGTTGTCATGGGCTTTGAGGTAAGATTAAAAAAAGGGAAATCTTCAGTTTCCTAAATTAAGTTATACAAAGTTTAATATTTCAGAAATGCTGTATATATTCATGTTGGCCAAGCCAACACTGAATTGATCTACTTATAAGTATTTTGCTTGTATCCAAAGCCTGATAAATCTTATTCTTCTGTGCCATAGACCTCCATTGTTGACCAAAAATGATTAAAAACCATAGACTATAAAAAAAAAATGGACATAGTCACTGTGATGTCACCCATTGGTTTGTGGACTGCCATTTTGAAGCCTTGAGCCTTGATTGTGGTTTTAACTGTCACCATCTTTGATTTTTGGAGCCAGGAGTGACCATATTTTGACGAGAGGGTGGAGCTAACCCTAGCGCTAGCTGCTAGCTTGGTTAGCACAGTGCATTTACAGTCTGCGGTGAACTGTGATAATGCTAATGCTAATTTTCGCTAGCAAAAAAACTGGCCTAAAACCATTAAAACAAAATGTATTTAGCAGAAAAACTGAACATCCGACCCCTTAGAGGGTCTTTTATCACAACCAAACACTGAACAAGACTATTTTAGGCAACCAAAATGTTACAATGAACTTTCATGAACTGAAAACACACTGTGAAATAGCAGCAGCAGCTACGCCTATACTCTGTGAATCTTGGGGTTACGCCATGGTTATGTTACATAATCAACATTGTCACTGTGGTAGCAAGCGACAATGTAGCCACTCCCTAAGGCATACACTGCTTTATCATTTATTTCATTTAAATGGGACCATAATTTACAAAATGAACATCATGCTGTATTGAAGAAGACTTGAAACTAGCGATTGAGACCATAAACTCATCAGACTTCCATAAAATCTGACATCTTTTTGCAACCAGTGGTCACCCACTGCTTCCCATTAGAAAGAATGCAGGTCTCAGACACTTCTGCATTGGCTACCCGCTTGTTAAAAGCATGTCAGTGAGTCACAATGTTGAACTGGGTGAAATGTTCCTTGGCCACAAAGGTCATGGTTGCAGTAATTTATTTAGAAATGACAGTGGCTCCAAAGACAAATAACAGCATCATGTTTTTAATCAGCAGTTTTCTTGTATAGCAGAATCTCTGTACTGAAGTTCTCTGGTAGATTTACTATGTAGTACAAAGTCAAGGGGTTGTGATATGTAGCAGAACAGGCTAGCGAAGCGCTGTAAACAGAACCGTGTTCCTGCACACGCTCAGTGGAATCTGCCTTACACAGAACTACTCTCTGGAGACTGAAAATGTGATTTCAGTTTTTAGTCTTTGGAGCCGTTTCTAAACAAATTAACGTGACCATAATCTTTGGGAAGAAGAAACATGTCACCCAGTGCAGCGGAGTGGCTAGTTGACATGTTTTTAACTGTTTTTGGACAACAATGGAGGTCTACGGCACAGAGGATTAAGACATATCAGGCTTTGGATGCATGCTTGTAAATAGATGAGCTCATTATTGGTTTGGCTCTGCACATGAGAACACTTTTTGTTATGTATTCGTTTAGTACAAAATTATTTTACTACCTCGGCTATGTAATGTTTTTAAAATGTCTGATTGGGTTTCTTTCAAGCCACCTGTGCACATAGTGTTTTAATTACAAGGGTCATAAAAAATAAAACAAAACAAACAAATAAAAAAACCCAACAATTAATTGTTTCCTGATGGCAAACTGAATTTGTTGAAAGATGAGTCACTTCCTTAAAGTGATAAGATACCAGTATACTTGTGAAGGAAAAGACGTGGGTGAGTGAGCATTCCTTCATTGTTTCAACCAATCACACACACACACACACAAATGTGAATGCCTGCATACATACTTTGGTTTCAGGTGAAGTTAAGTCCTGCATGTAAACAATGCTTGAACTGTGTGTTACATGCACTCTGGGCTGATGTGTTCTCCTCTCAAGCTGCTGTTTGCCTTCACTGTCAGCTGATGTTGTTTATCTCGGCGCTGCTGACTTGCTCATGAGGCTCTTCCTCCAGAGAAATGCGTGGGAATATTATTGTTACTTGGGATCTGCTTGACTGCCAGTAACCTCACTGTCCTGTCGCCTCACGTTGCACTCGCTTCACTACTACACACACACACATACACACACACACCTTCCTGTGTATCCAAAACAAAAGGAAAAAACTGGAAAAACCAATCTCTGGGTGTCTCTAATAAAGAGAGCAGGTTGGATCTTGACTTGTCAGACGCTAACAGCATTTGCATTGCCAGCTGTTGGCTGGTTGGCTTTCTATTGTCTTTGTCAGGGCAGTGCTTCAAAGCCTACCTTCCTATTCAAAACAGGGACAAAGGCCAAGGCTGAAGAGTTCTAATGATTCGCAGCTGAAACAAATGCTCTCGCTATTCCTGTTTAACCATCTGTGCCTCAAATAGCCTCCAACAAACACACAATCCCCTTTACATCATAACCAGGAAATCAAATCGCAGCAGTACACAGCCTTATTCATGAATGTGGGTTAAAGTAGAACGCAATGTTCCCAGGACTTTTTTTTTTTTTTTTTTTCTTATCCTGGCTGTCTGGACTGATGCCCACCCTATCCTCATTCTTCCCATTCCTCCCAAGCACAGCCACAAAACTGCTCCTCTCCCTGTGCTTTGTGTTAAAGTTCTGCAACAAAAAATGCTGATTGCAGTAGGATAAGGGCGAAAAAAGTAGAGACAGAGACGATGAGAGAGAGAATGAAAGGTGGAGCTGCAGGCTGACAGGCGTTTACAGGTATATGACTTTGCCAAAGACAAGCCTGCTCTTGTGAGTTTGCTTTGAAATACATCATTGGGTAAATTTGCTTTAGGAGGAAGCAAACACAGTCAGCTGATGGATGAGCTGGGGAAAAATAGACAGACAGAGAGAGTAAACAGCCTAGTCGACACGTTTTAAATGACATCTAGCTTTAGCAGTTTATGGAAAAAATGAGAGAGAAACTGGGAAACACACATGTGGAGGTAAAAGGGAACAGAAACATGTCGTCAACGGTAATATGGTTCAAAGTTTGTGCTTTTCGTGGCTCGGAAAAGCAGATGATCGTGACAATAGGGAGTAAAGGTCACAAAACAGGAAGTGGACCTCTGTGCTTAGACAATGATGGGAAGTTTCGTTAATTAATTTTTGTTCTGAGATGATACCGCAGGGCCAGCAGGAACAAGTATGAGAATGAGTCAGAATTCAATCTGGTTAGATTTTGCTTAGCCAAATGGAACGTAAAGACCTAAAACAGCAGAAAAGACAGACCACACAGCTGTGAAGGCATACAGATCGAAACAGATATCACTTAGTCATGATGTCATCCATTTCCTGTTTAGACTGTGTCCGACTGTGTGATTTGGCGGATTTTCCACAGATGGCTGACCCGATATACTGATGACTTGGATTTTAATTAGAATCAGGTTGGAGTTCACATGGACGCCACATGACTCATCCTAAAACAGCCAATGACAAATCACCTTTAAAGAGATACTTCACTCAAAACTCCCTCCAAGCCCTGTGCTGTACTTCAGAGAGGACAGAGACTGTGGTACGATTGAAATTCACGACAATGTATTTAAAAAGTTTTCACGGTGGAATAAAAGTCGAAATGGCAAAACAAACTTTTCAAACGACTCTTGCAGAAAAAACTACTTCTCCACTGTCTGACTAATAATGATCTTTTTGGTCAAACCTTGTCAAGTTCACGTACAGGTGAGGTGAGCTGGCACAATTAGAGAGCCCGCCTCCTGCTCTTCTATTGGTCAGATCTGCTCTGTCCAAGCTCACTCATTGGCTGGTCTGACGCTGCATAGTTTAAGGTTTAAGCAGGGATTTTCACTCCTTTTTACCACAATGAACTATTGTTTTTCCTTTTTTTTAACTTTTTTTTTTTATTGTGGAATATAGTTATTTTTATCTATTATTTCATTTTAGTGGTATTTATTTCCTATGAAACACTGAAATTAACTTTGGTTGGATGGAACACTGTAATTTCCATGACTTTATGGATGAATAAATTGATCCATGAACCTTAAAGAGAACTGAAAGGAGATTGAATCAGGTGGAATTAAATAGCAGCCTTGAGTCTGATGTTTATAGAGATTTAGACCAATCAGTGAGCCAGAGGTGGCGTCCCTTGGCTAGCCTAATTGTGAGATATAGGATAGAGCAGCTCTGACCAATAAAAGAGCCGGATGTGACTGCTAGCAGGTTTGACAGTGGTGCGTGTGAACACTGAGATGAAAGCAGTGTATTTAGTCATATATAGTAAAGAGGATATGACTGTTCTATGAGGCAATCGGAGAGGAATTTTACAATGGACGCTGTAACTGTCCTTTACACTTCCTGTCCTTCTTGTTAGGAGAGAAGCATAATGGTTGATGATCAGTATGATGACATTTGAGCTGGCTGCTCCTCAGCTACATCAGCTGATGGAGGCACTCATTCACTCTCTCTGGCTTCCACACTTTTATTTTGGTTGTATTTGGGTTTTCTTTTAGTTGCTTTTCATTTACGTTAAATAAACCTATTTAAAGTTACAACTCATAGCCCACATGGTCTTCCCCTCCTTCGTCCAACCTCGAGCAGGGTGTGAGGAATCATGATTCAGTTTCAGAATGACACCCGCCTGGTATAATTTACACATGTGGTTTGGCAAAGGAGGAGGGGTACAGGAAATACCGCGGTTAGAGTTGTAAACATAAACTGCAGGAGCTATCATGGCAAGAGTGCAAACAACAAGTTGTGAAATAAGACAGCGTTTAATCAAATATTTCACAGTCATTAACATCTGTCACTGTCCTTACAGTCCACTCTGCTACAGCCAAGCAGCATCTCCTCTTGTCTGTTGCTAGATTCTTCACTCTACAGTTATAAAACAAGAATATAAATAAACAATATTCCCTGAACGAGAGGTCAATCCCACCGTTCTCGATTTCATAAGTTTCGGTCTGACTGCACCATTAGTAACTAAATTTCAATAATGTACACACAGCAGAGGTCATCACAGGTCAAACATTTGAATCCAATCCAAGACAGAATGATGGAAAACAGGCCCGCCATGCATTAACACGTTTTTTTTAAAAATAAAGGAAAAAAGACTTGATATGAAAGGGGAAACACGGATAATTAGACCAAATCCAAAATTTGGTCGACCTGAATAGACTCAAATAGACACTGGCAGCAACATGACGCCTCAAAAATTACCGAGCAACTATGGTTGAAAACACTTCCAATGTACTGTATGTCAAGTTTCCTGCACTTCACAGCTCACACACTCCATATGCCTCAAAAAATTCTCTTTTGATGTTTAAAATGAATCATATGATCAAAGCTCATACCAAGTATGAAAGTGAATATGATTTGGACCCGGGCCAGGTCTTTGTCACTAGGAAACAAGTGCACAGGTGAAGGAGTATTAGTATAGTACAGTATGTAGTATAGGAGTATTTTGATATATAAATTGTGTGGCTTTCGTGCAGGAGTTTTTATTCTGAAGAATTGTGCAGTAGTCTTGTTACTGTTGCTGCTGCTGTAGGAAAACAAGCTAAATATTTCTGATCATGTCCTCTGTTCTCCATGAAGAAACCAACCTGTAACAGCCACCGTTAAAGTCTAGAAGAGCTGAGTGTTTCAAATTATAAAGATTGGTTTTTGGGTGGGATATCACTCTAACACAGCTGCTCTTATCACCAAGGACTGAAACTTGTGTAGGTGTGTCGCTCTTTAAAACTGCAATATGAAACTGAGCTCTGTCTCTTTAAGGAGCGTGGGCGAGCAGTGAAAGAATGCAGAGAGAGAGCCAAACACTGCCTTTTAAAAGAGATGTGTATTTCCCCCGTCCACAGACTCCTGCGTCGGGACCTTTAATGAAGTTTGATATTTGCGTGGGAGGCAATGGCAAAAGTTCGCCAGTATTTCACTCAAAACACCGAAGGTGTGAGATTTTTTTCAGGTGTGGGGGTGGAAAAAGCACAGACTTACAGGAAAGCTGTCAGATAAACATGCTTTTCTGGATATGACTTGAGGTTATGACAAGGAAATTACTGGAACTTAAGAAAACAAGAGACCATAGAGAGGCAAAATATGTTTAAACAGGTAAACAAAGCATCTTAAATTGGTTTTATTTACATGTTAGCAGCCTGAGGTGCACTCCTTATTCTTGAGACATGGTTTGGAAGGAACCCCTGATATTTGATGGGTGTTATCCACCCAGCCACAAAAATGATCTTTAAAAAAAACAGCCAGAGGGAGAAACTGTTCTTCCAAAAACCAAGAGGACTCATTTGCATTCCTACACAAGGTCATGTGCAAGAAAATGATTTATTTTCCATAATTTTGGTACCAGATGCCCTGGTGTATTGGCAGACTCGGATCCTGTACTTATGGTTCTCAGGGTTTGGATCTGTTTCATGACATTAGTTGAAAGCTTGTCTACCTTCCTCTTCCTCTCTCTCCTCTAAAGACTATCTAGTAACTTCTATAATTCCTCTGTAATTAAGATGCAGTAACATTAAACCAGAGAGCATGATCAAGAGAAAACATACTTTCAGCGTGGAGGAGTGCATACAGAAACTCCTCCAGGGAAACACAACATTGTTCCTGCTCTCTTGCGGAGCCCCTTCAGGGTCCAGTGAAAGGGCTCTCTGCATTCCTTTGCACTAAGCGCTTGTTTATCTGAACTCACAGGAGGCATGGCTGGATGTTAGTGAAGCCTGACAACACTTCGGATCACTGAGCTAATGCAACGCAGTTCATGTGCACTCCAGGCCCCCTGCATGTGACCACCTGAGCTTGTCGGGTGAAGTCCAGGGTAAAGACACCTGAGATTTGTCATCACACCTGCAGGGTCAGGACTCTGCTTGTGTTATCCTTACAGATCAGATTTTAGATTTTCAGTAGGGGAAGAAAATATCTGCACACGAGTTTTGATTCCTGCATTAGCCACATTACAATAAACCCAAATTGAAGAGTGCAAAAGTGAAAAAGCAGTTGGAGCAAATTGTAAGCTGTAAGTACAAGTTGAAGTTTGATGATCTCGAAATTGTTTAAGTAATTATTGAGCAACATGAACACTAGCTTATAGCTGAATTCTATAATCAGCATGCTATCATCCCCATAATGACGTTCATGAGATATTGATGTTTGGCAGGTATACTGTAATGTTCTCCATCTTAGTTTAGGGTATTAGCATGTTACCATTTGCTAATTAGCTAAAACCCAAAGTACAGCTCAGGTTGATGGGAATGTCATTCATTTGAAAAGTTAAGGGATCACCAAAGTTATTTCAATTCATCCTCTTGAGAACATGAATATCAATACTAGTTTCAATGGCAAACCATCATACAGATGTTGATATTTCACTGGAAATGTGGATCTGTGGATGGGAGCCATGAATGTCTGTAAAAGAATCCATTTATAGTTGTTAAGATATTTCAGACTGGTCCAAAGTGGTGAACCAACCAACTGACCCACATTGTCATCGCTAGAGCCACACTGTTAGCATGGTTAAAGATGCCAAATGCCTTCTCAAACACAACAATTTGCTGCTTTTTTTCTGTTTTACATCATAGTAAATTTAATCTCCTCGGATTTGAGACTGTTAGTCAGACATAACAAGCAAGTTGTGATGGGCATTTTCACTATTGTTTGGCATTTTATAGTCAAATCTAATAATTAGACTAAAACTAGACTGATATATCAGGCCAACATCTACATTACATTAAATGTCCAAATTCGGCCAACCATACTCCATCTCTACGATGATAAAAAAGTACAGTCAGCCTGCAATTAAAAGTTGCTGCACATTTTTGAATTAATTAGATTGTTCAGATACATTTTTGTAAATTAATCCTCATCTTTCCCAGATTTTCTCCCAGTCACAGAAATACAGGTGTGAAGGGTTTCCCTGCCTGAAGCGTTAACGTGCTTCTACCCTTGAAACAATCTGAATACAGTTTAGAGATTGTTTAATGATGGTTTAAATGGGATTTCAGGTTTGCCTTACACGTTTCTAGTATGCAAAATAGGGATTATGAGCTATGAAATATTAGCTCTCTGCAATTCAACAATTACAGTATCTGTTTACACAAACTCAGCCAGTCATTGTTGCTGTTCTGTATATAATAGACAAACAAGAGAAAGAAATAAGAAACAAGAAAAACAGGTCATTCTTTGTCACAAGACGCATGTGTGTAAATAAAGATATATAGGTTTGTGGAAATAAGGGAATCAACAATGAGGAATGCTTCTCCTCAACCTTGAGCGGATGTCCTTGCTCATGTGCTTTCATTGGTCTGAGAGGCCGGCTATCTCTATAATTAATCAGTGCACGTTACACCATATTCGCACATGGGACTGTTTTCTCAGGAGAGCTCCTTACCATCTGTCTCACGCCTATCATGTTTCATTGCCAGAACCTGATAGAGTTTCAGTCGTCGTCTATCTCCCCAAGACATACTGTCCAACCTGGATGTTTTTGTTTGCATAGAGGTTTGTTGACTTGCTGGATTCAAACCTCCAACACAGAATCTAAAAGTCACCCAGGATGTGGTATATCCAGTAGAGCTAAGGCAATGTAATGCAACTGGACTTGCATTAGATTCTTGAAGATGTGACGTCTGACAAAAGCCCCTTTTTGACCAAAAGGTTTCAGGAACTATGGAACCTAAGTGGTAAACAAGTTGAAGCAGCCACAGTGTGTGTTTGACCAATCAGTGTTGGTTGGCCCTGCAAACCAGGGATCAGGGACTTTTTTTTAAGCATCTGGGACTATCCTACAGGGACTAAATTTAGTTGAAATGCATGTTTACTCCCTGAATTCCCCAAAAGGTTCTTGGTCCCCTTGGAAAGTTCTCTTGGCAGAAATGCCATAAACAAAACAGGCACTTTCTGACAATGTGTCAGTATTTTCCGTAATCCATATTTTAACACTATCACAGGCCAAAGAGTTGTGAAAAAGTTGAAAAGAGTTGTGCAAAGAAGATTTTGGCAAAACGCTCATCCGAGTAGACAAGTGAAAAAGTACATGACAGGCAGGACTTTGCTTTACGTCAAAAAGGAGATTATCTGCTTTACAGCACAGAACAAAAGGGTCCTGACACCCTTTCGTAAGCTATACACCCATTCACACCTTGACCCGTGTGACTCTAATGACTCTCACAAGACAGCCAGGTGGACTAGTGACCCACGTGATGTGACCTCAATGACTCTTCAGGTGTAAACAACCCTACAGAGGTTAAACACCTTGGACTCCCTACCAGTCAGACTATGAAGATGCCTTTTGGTTGAGAAGTGAAACATCTTCAAGAATCTAAAGCAAGTCCTGTTGCCCTTGACTTGCCTCGACCTTCTGGATATAAAACACACCAGAGAATAAGTGGATTTAGGGGAAATGGTCTTCATTTCTATTTTATAAAATCAAATAAGAACTGATTGCAATAAAAATGCTGCTGGGAGAAAAGATAAAGCCACTGGAAACCCAAATCCACAATAGACTTCTAAGTATGTAATGTAGGGTCTTATACATAATGGTTAGTATCTAAATGTATTAGACATTAGTTTCAATCCAAATTCGAAATATTCTCATTTAAGTTTTTGCAAACTTTCCTAACATTGGGTTTCAATTAGGCGTGGTTATGCTCGGACATTTATTACGAAAATTACGCAATTAATTTCACCAATCAATCATAAACGATGTGCTGTGGTATACTTATTGTCTTATTTCTGTTTGCCGGAGTTTTTGTGTTATTTGTAGCGTTTCTGCATCTCGACCTAGTTCCTTTAGCTTAGCAGTTAGCAATGACTTCCCTCTCTCCCTCTAACTCTCCTGCTCTCTCTTGCTCAGTGTGTCTTATGTTTAGCTATTCACCTGCCTCCTTTAGTGCTAATAGTACATGTAATAAATGCAGTATATTTACCATGTTGGAGGCGAGGCTCAGTGAATTACAAGCATGGCTCCGCACCATGGAAACCCAGTCGTTAGCTACTGTAGTTAGCCAGTCCTCAGTAGCCGGTGCGGGTGTCAGTCAAAACGTGATCTGCCTCGCCTACACGGTCTTGAGAAATGGTCTAAACAGCAAATTAGCTGTTTTTTTTTTAAACCATGTTTTCTAATAGTTATCCATTATCTATTCTATCTATCCAGTTATCTATTCCAGAGGCTTTAAGTATGAGGGTCATTGTCTGTGGTCTGTCACTGACCTTTGACAGTTCGGTCAGTTTGCTTTGGACCTCTGGTCCTGGTATGAAGATATGGTTCAAATGATACACTACATCAGCCCATGATACCCTGATGTCAACAAAACTGATGACAATGAAAAATTTTAAAAATGTCCAATGTCTGACAAAAGCCCCTTTTTGATCAAATGTTTCAGGAACTATGGAACCTGAGTGGTAAACAAGTTGAAGCAGCCACAGTGTGTGTTTGACCAATCAGTGATGGTCGGCCCTGCCAACCCCACCCTTAAAATTCCCCTTACCTTTGGAAAGTACCACCCCTGGATCAGGGACTTTTTTTAAGCGTCTGGGACTATCCTGCAGGGACTAAATTCAGTCGAAACGCACGTTTACTCCCCGAGTTCCCCAAAAGGTTCTTGGTCCCCTTGGAAAGTTCTTTCGGCAGAAATGCCGTAAACAAAACAGTCACTTTCTGACAACGTGTCAGTATTTGCTGTATTTTAAAACTATCGCAGGCCAAAGAGTTGTGAAAAAGTTGAAACGAGTTGTGCAAAGAAGATTTTGGCAAAACCGAGTAGACAAGTGAAAAAGTAGATGACAGGCAGGACTTTGCTTTACGTCACAAAGGAGATTATCTGCTTTACAGCACAGAACCAGAAGCTTGCACACAACTTTTCTCATTCTTTATGTAGATTTGACCATCATCTCCAGTGGTAATATAATCATTATACTCACTAAGTTAACAACTGAGATCTGGGAATGCTGTAACATTGCTAAAAACAAGTCCAACAAGGAGAGGAACATGAACAGTTGTGTTTTAAACAAATCCCCCAGGCTAGCCAAACTAATTTGGAAGAGAAAATAAGTTTAAAGTTGTTGCCCAAACATTCATCACAGTTTACCAAAGATATATTAAGACAACTTTATACTGTGTTCCAGGATGGCACCCCATTCATTCCAATGAGGATTACTAATTAGGCGCATATTTGCCAAAAAGGTTTTTCAGACTTCCTTGAGCTTCCATGTAATTGTGCCCATAAATCATGTGCACTTAAGTCCAGATGGCTTCCTGTTGGCTACCCACACACATAATAGCATGAAAATAATTAACTAACTTGGCTCAAATTCTCATAATAAAAAGGTAATTTCAGGGTGTGTTCAGGTGTATATGATGCTAAAAAATGCATTAATTATTTTACAGTATTTGTTTTTCTGACTGTGGATATTACGCCAAAATTGTGCCAAAAATTGTGCTGACTCTAAGGGGTACTAGTTTACAGCCTTCCTGGTTCAAGCTTTGATCCAATGTAATTACCGTAGTTGTAGGCACAAAGTTTCTGTGTGCAATGAAGGATTTTTACTAAAATTTCATGTGCACTCACTTTGGGTTTTAACTCCAAATAAGGTAGTTAGATAATCTGGCATAACTGTTGGCATGTTTATATTGTGGCTGGTCCTCTGCTCATTCATTTCTTGTCCAGTCTTATCAGACTTCTTTTTTGGTGATTTCACAGAATTCCCAGAATTCCCTGATAATAGCAATTGCTTTGGTAAGTACAGTATCACCAAAACTGATGGAAATTATGTCCAAAACCAACAAACTAAGACCCAAGGCATAATAAACAAGAATTTGATTCAGTTTCAGGTTAGCTCACATTTATCGTCATTGTCCTTATCCTGATTGCTCATCAAATTGAAAGCAGGCAGAAAAGCGTAGACAAGAATCATTCCTTTTGCAAGGGGATGCAGATAGGCTCAAGTGAAATGTGGTCATAATTCAGAGAAACACAAAATGTAGCGTCACTTCAAGATCAAATGCACTCAGAACAGTTTGTCCTCGTAGAGGTCAGATAACCTATCAGACTTATCTGAGGAATCTGCTTTCAGTCAGCAGCGACTAAGGTCACAGGACAAACTGCAGTATAACATGATTGCTTTCGATTTATTATAGCGTAAAACATACATGTAGGATCAGAATAACAGTTCAACATTGGCAGCAGGTTTTTGTACCTCCATTTTTACTGAATACTGCATAAATTGAACAAATGTGGACTGTTATAAACAAGCTTTGTGTATTCTGAAATCCCAGAAATGTTATCCACAATACCATAGTTGGGTATCAAGTTTGCAAACAGTTCCAGTGGTCAGATATGAACACTTGTCTCTGATCATAAACTATTTAAATAGCCGAGCTGAATGGAGAATGATATCACTCCCTAGTGGGGTTATATTTGCTTCCTGTTTCCTTGAACCTGAAAGTATTTATCTTTTGTTTGTGTGGGTGTGAGAGTGTTGAGGGGGGTGGAGGGATATAGGATGAAGTGAAAAGAAGTGCTTACTCTACTCACGTGAAGTCACGTGGAGGAGGCTGTTGTTTACAGCCCATTTCCAACATGCACTTCAACTAGTAAATACTCTGTTGCAATCATGTGGGAGTTTATTTTCAATGTAAGACCCTCCAGCGATTTGTCAGACCAAGTAAGATTTTCAAAAATCTTCTGCCATGGTTCCAGCAGGAACATTAACAACATGTCATTTGTATTTATATTCTGATATATCTTAGTCCTGCAGCCGCCACGGTGACTCCAGCAGCTGTTTTACTGTTTGTTTGTGCCATCGAGCATCAATAAAACAACAAAAGCAGGAACCACATGTAAAGCACTTAATCTTCCTTTTGAAAGTACTTCTTTGATGGTTAATATGGTGTGCCTCTCTTGTTTCAAATTGAGCTTTTTGCATTGATGATCAAACTCGAGCTACGGGTATTAAGCCACTGTTTTCCGAAAAAATTAAAAAAAAACAAACTTCGAAACTTCAGCAGATTGAGTGACATCACTTACTGCTGATTCAAAGACATTTATGAAATCCTCAAAGACTTCTCTAGTGTGATTGTCTGGTATACCAGCCCAGAATCCCCAGTAGGGCCACAAAAAAATACTATTTTCATTATCAATTAATCTATTGACTATTTTGTCAATTAACTGATAAGTTGTTTGGTCTATAAAATGTCATAAAATGGTGAAAAGTGTTGATCACTGTTTCTGAAACCCAAAGGTGACGTCCTCAAATGTCTTCTTTTGTCCAAAGCCAACCAATATTCACATATGAGAAGCTGAAACAAGAGTATTATGGTATTTTTTCTTCAAAATGATTAATTTTCTATCAGCTGATCGACTAACTGCTGCAGCTATAATACCTAAAAATTACATCCATATTGGAGGGTTTCGCACCTCACAATTTACTTCGTAGCACCAACATTCAGGGCCCATGCAAGAAGTAGTGCGTCCTGTATGTAGCAAGGCAGAAAGTGTGTGTAGAGTTCATTTGACTCTAATGAAGGGGGCCAGAGTTGCTGTCTTACTGTTTACTTTTTTTGTAAACACAATGTTTTCCTTACCTAACATTGATCACACCATAACCATAGTATATCTGCAATACAGTAATACGGCACCTGAAGACATTGTAAAAAGCATGACTTTTCTTATACATTACCATTGGATGTAAAAAAAAATAAATAAATAAAAAATGTAATCCAGGGTTTTGCAGAATCCTACAAAATTGATGTCCTTGTCTGGTTATAGGGTCGGATTATAGACTGATTTGAGGATTATAGACATCAAAAGTGTTTAAACATCATCTGTCCTGTATTCATCTTTACACAAGTTACTTAAAATACATGGGTGGCACAAACAGCAAACAAATATCTATCATTTTTGTAGTCTGAGGCTGAATTTTGAACAATTTCTTTCTTGTGAGTGCTATAAGAAAAACTGGCCATCTGTTTGTAATGGTGGAGTCATGTGGGAACACATTCCATTCATTACCATTTTCTGCACACGAGTACAGAAATGTGAGCTTCCTCACTCAGATGACTGGGTTTTATTTTACTGACTTCCTAGTTCCTTGGCCAGGGAGGCCAGTGATCTCTGGGAACATTAATTAAGTGCATTATGCCAAATCAAGTCCTGGACAGAACATGCTGGTAAATAACATTCTTCCGATCAGCAGGTTAAGAAACACGTGTGTTATGCGCAGAAATCTGTCATACTGACTGAATTCATGTAAATGGATCTAAGCTCACTGTTGACGGAAGCAAATACAGAAATGCAAACAGCTCCTGTGCAAATAGACTCAGATCAGGTAGCGTATGGCCCGTGGTAAACATGCTGCATGCATTATGCACATTTCATGCAGCTGTACACCGGATAGCACCTGGCAGCTTGGTGCTCTTTCATTATTGTTCATTCAGTACACAAGTTAAACGCAACTGCTCAGGTGCTTCAGGTGCTTTTTTGAAAACATAGAAAAACAAACCCTAACACACAGGTGCTTTGTGTTCTGTCCACTGCAAAATCTGAGTGAACTTTTCTCTTGCTTAATATAAACAGCCATGCAAAAGGGACTTCAGACCTGTGTTGCACTGTTAAGGTGTGTTCTGCAGACAGGTAACTCATAGTGAAGCGTTTTTCAATTAAATTTATCTTATCTTTGGAAAGCCGAGACGAAAAACAAACATATATAACCAGGAAAAATAATAATCTTTGAAGCATGCCATTGATCTTATTAGTTAACTGACTCTGATCCATCATAATTGCCATCATAATAAGCCCACCACCAACGCAGTCATTTCTCAGACAGTTTCAGCCCGTGCTTTCCCTATTGATCTGATTTTACAGCCCTATTAAGCCTACGCTTCATTAAGAAAAAAAAAATTCCCATATCAGATTTAAGCCAACGGTTTCCTGTTATCACAACATGTTTGGCCTTGGGGCAGGGCGCAACAGTCATTCGGGGCCAAATGTGTAATAATGCAAATGTAAAGGCACCTTAGGCCAACTTGTATGATTACATACAAGTTAAAAATAAATTAGAATACATGATGAAACTGGTATCATGGTGAGTATCTCTTAATGCTCTCAAATCTATGAATCGGTCCCACTGACAATTACAACCCCCAGATGTATGTAGATATCAACAGAGTAATGAATCATTAACAGCTGAAACTTCCTACAATAAACTAATTAATGATTTATGCTATTATTGTTATTATTGTAAAGCAGTTATCAAAACAGAAGTGCTTCGATGTTTACTTGATCAACTGAAATGATAAAAATTAACTCCTAACACACTGGAGATCATTTGAGTTCATTATATTTACTTTTTTAGATTTTAGACATGATGAAACATAAGTGATCATTTAGGGGTTTTTAAGAATAACACTAGATTTTTTCTATATTTTCTTGTTGTCAACAAATCCCATAAAAAGACAAAAGCATCTCTGTACTTACTGACATCCCTACCTTGTTTGTGACTCTCAGACAAGGTTTTTTTTTTTAAGAAAAAGTTACCCAAACAGTGGAAAAAATTAATTTGTTTGGGACTATTTTCAGCTGTGGGTGAATACTTTTTTTGGTGCTCCAGTGAGTATTTACAGCAGCAGGTTGGTGTATGTGGTATTGACACAGAATAAACTCCAGTGTGTGTCTTCATGGTTGTTTTTGGAAAACATAGAGCTCTACGGAACAGAGGAATAAGATTAATTGTTGGTTTGAACTGTACATGAGATTTGTTTAATAAGAAAGTGCTAAACCTCTTTGGTTTTAAGGAATTTTAATTCTAATACAGAAGGATTTAGATACTAAAACACTGGATTAAACCATCAGCAGATACAAAATGTCACAAATATCAATAAAATACAGTTGAGCAGCATTCATGGCAGAATTTGAGTGGATTATATTTTCAAATAGTATTTTCTGTAGCAACCTTTTCTTTGTTTCTGTGAAGTGGCGAGCCAACGACGTAGGGATCAACACTTTACCAAACAGTCTTTTTTTCTGGTAATATGAAGGCGACAGGCTTGAGCTGGCAGGTCTCTTTGTGTCTTTGGTTATCAGCTGAGCGCTTATTTTGTCTGTGCTGTAATCCCCCCCCATCGTCATCTATGGGGGAGGATGAAAGACTTCAGCTCTGACCCAAATTCACAGAAAGGCCTTGAGAGACAAAACAAAAGCTGATAGAAAAGTCCCTAATTATCATTTTGTATAGATTTGTAGGTACGCTCTGTGGCCTGCGACAGGGGAACCACGCACTGAAAACAGTAATTTAATGTGCTTACTAAAACATTTATCAGCTGTAAGTCAGAGCCAGGACAACACAACAATATGTGCTGAGCTCAATTTAGTGATCTGGAGCAACAGGATAAAATCTGGTGCTGGAAGGTGAACTAGAAGCATTTGCCCCTCTACTTCCCAAGTGCCCCCGAGCAAGGCAACTCAGAACAGCAGGCTACTAAATGACCAACAATCAGTGTTTAACTGGGGACCTCCCAGGTGTGACTGTGTCTAACTGCATGAGTGTGGAGCAGAAGGTTTTAAATGTTCAGAGCATTTGAAGTCATGTTTACTTGTTTCCTTTTGTTTCTTCTGATCCAAGATTCCAGAAAATGTCTCATTGTAGAAAATGTCTCGTTGTAATTTGAACTTTAGTGTAATCCAAGTGTAATCAACCAACTGTGAAAAAACGACACTGTTATAATAAGGACAAGGGTTTCAGTGTTTTACAGGTAAGAGAGAAGTCATAAAATAACACTATTAAAATGAACTAAGGGAAAACCACAACCTGGACTGATACTTAAATTACAGACTTGAATTTAGCTTCATGGCGTTTACTCATGTCGCTCTCTCCTGACTAGATCCTTGCTTGTCTTGTATTAACTCCTGTGTGTGCGTCACTTTGGATAAAAGCATCTGCTAAATTAAATTGTGACGGTAATTTATGGAATTATGTGATTCTACCTTTGCTGCCAAAACATGTTGCTACCAAACCTCCATCCAATAATCAAGCTACCAAAGTTACATTTGTCTTGTCAATGAAACTTCAGTCGAGCCAGTGAAACTTGCAGTTGGGTTTAGCAAATTTTGACCACTTGTGGGTAACATAGTAGACTTCAAAACAAATTCCTAGTAATAAACTTTGTTAAATCATGTCTTATAGCTATCATATTAGCAATCCTATACATAATGTTGTAAATCAAACAAAGACAGAGCAACATGAACATCCCATTGGACCCCTCTTTCTCAACACGTTTCATTCTCTGCTTGGTTCTCCAACTTCTGAGAAAAAGTATCTGACTCTTTTTAGTGTGCCAAATATTTGCTCTTCACCAATCTTTGCTACTCTATTATTTCACACATAGCAGCTGAAACTGACGGTTTATTATAGGCGTGCTGGTGACAGCCAGAGGGACTCAACTAGATGGGCTATGAAACCAATAAATTAGCTCAATAAATGAGCAAAAATCTGCAAGGCTGCACAACATGATGTTGATTCTCAGTGGGATAAAAAAAAAAAAAAAAAAAAAATCACACTGCAGTGAGTCATTTGATCCCATGTCAAATAAAAATATTGCTTAGTGGAGCTGTAATGTTAGCCATAAATTTTCGTTTTTGTTTGCATTGCTATCTGATTTTCAAAAGCGGATTCTGAATGCTGTGTGATATGAAGAAAAACCAGTCACAAACATATGCATAACACAAGCGATGCGGAGAGATGGAGAGCAGGAAAACAATGTAGCCACAGGAAACAAGTGGAACAAACTAAACTTTTCAACCCTGATTTGAACCAAAGAAAACAAACCGTAGGTGTGATCACACCACGTATTAAAAGAATGTCATTTTCCATGTTCGATGTCTTTCATGTGGCTTGACAGTTGGTTTAATAAAATTAAGTATAAGACTGGAAACAACTACATTTTGCTGATAGGAGTGTTTTTAGCACAGTACATGGAAAAAACAAGTGTAGCCTGAGGTGAGAATCCTTTCATCATCTACATGTGAGTGTGATTGGGTCAAGTTAACAAGATCAAGTTAATCTTTTAACACAATTGGTCCCACTTAACTGTGATGAATGGATGCAGTTGAACAAACACTTTAATGATCAGACATCAGCAAGGACATAGAAACAGGTTTATGAGTTGATTGAAAAAAATAATTCTTGTTTGAGACTTGACCTACATGTATATGACCCGAACAATGTCCTTAATATATATGTAGACGGTTGATGTGCATTTTGTGATTAGTTGGGTTTTTCCCTTTCTGCTGATGTCTAGAAACTGGTTTGCTTTTGATACCATCTGTTATATGTCATTCTGTGTCTTGTTATTGTTTTTCTTGTGTGGGTGTACAATGTCCCAATACATAGTATGTCAAATGCAGTATGCCAAAAGTACCAGAATGTCCTACTACATCTGGGTGCAAGCCAGCATGATTTTCTGGCTATTTGGACTCACAATACTCTCCACAGCAGAAGATACGTCACATGGACTGAGCCACCGAGAGAACAGATCAATGATAATGCAGTGATGGGAGCTGCAATGACAGATGAAGTAATATGTCTCAATTGTATGCATACTGTATGCATACAGTACGTACTTTTGTAAGGCAGCTGCGGTACATAAAAAGTAAAAAGTTGAAGTGTGCAATTCTGAATGCAGCATATGTCTTTGTGTTCTAGGTGCAGCTCAGCTAACTGATGACTGACAGAGGGCACCTGTGTGGAGATGCAGGCTGGGTCTATATAGGTGGCTCCTTCCTCTGCCCACAATCTCTCTCAACCCCCCTAACACAAGACCCAACTCTTCGTTTGTTCCCTTATTTTATCCTTTTTGTCTTTTTGTAAATGAATGTATTCTTTTTTGCATCTAACCCAGTGTCGTGTCTTTCCTTATGTTGTGGCTTTCGAGGAGGTCGTAACACCATCCCACACACTGCTGACAAACGTTCACTTCTGTGAGAAACACTAACCCACAATTTACTGGTCAAACGGATCTACACTATATTGCCACGTAGGTAATGAATTCCATGCTTTCATTTTCTTCTGAGACTCTGGGGAAAACACTTTTCTAGGCCTGTGAAAAACCCTTAATTTTTGGATGACTTAATAGATTTCACAAAACTATTTTCTTTTTTAATGCTTTCCTTTGTTTGTTTCATTTTGTTTTAGTTTCGATTTTCAGCATCCATGGTGCTAGGAAACCCCCTGAACTTTCTCCGGGCACCCCGATTCTTGTGCACTGTGCAAAATTATTACGGTAAACCATTTGCCTTGTTATGTGTGAAAATGGTAAAGAAATGGTGAAAAAAAAGATACAGATATTTGTCAAGTAATGGATGGAGAAACATGTGTCACCTCAGATTTTATGCACTTGCTGGACCAACTTTCCACCATTTCATTTTCATTTACATTAATTCCAATGACAGTAACTGGCTATGACTAGACAACTAGATCAAGGAGAGGGGAATGAACATCATGAAACATCACAAACTCATCAGCCATCTCTTGAACAAAGAGTGCTAGTAACTGAGAAGCCCAGGGAAGTACCCTCAAGACCTAAAGGTACATTCCTGCTTGTGTTTCCACTTCATCCGAAAAACGATGAGTAACATCTGCTGTGTAGAGGTGGACAAGAAATGTTCACGGCTTGTTCTAATACTTATAAAACTGAAAACCAAAGCAGGCTTACTTTGTGAAGGCCATCCACAGGTTGTAGCAGCCTTGAGGCTTGTGTCTGACCAATCAGCAACACTCAGTACAGCAAACTCCACCATGACAGTTCTTCGGCCGTCGGAAAGTACTACTGTACCACCAAAGCAGGGACTTTTTGAGGGGCAGGAACCAAACTTGGACCCTTGGTTCTCTCGTAACTGTAGACACACGGGTAAAGCTGAGTTTTTTGGCTTCTGGGAAGTGAAAATGGTTAAATGATATTGTCTTCCGATAATTAACAGTAACAGTAATTGCTCCAGATTAGGAAAGACCCCATCTCTCCGTCTGATCAGTCACGTGGATGCCAAATCATAACCATTATTGAGTCAACACATTTGTTACTCATACTGCAGATATTTGCATGACCACCTAAATAAGTGTGGTTTTGCTTGGGTAGTAACTTTTGACTCCAAACACTGGGAGACACAGTCATTATTCATTTCCCAAGGGTCTGTGTTCAATTTTTGCTGACCAAGTGCTGATCGCAGCTTCAGATCAGGGAAGAAGAAGAGGTGGTTGGGGGTGGAGGGGGATAGGGGGGAAGGGGGGGGTATATAATTATCCTGCCGGAGATGAGGTCATCTCTTGAACTTCTCCTTGAGTCATCCCCCAGCTAAAAACACTGATTTCAACACACTCATCCATTCAGTCCGTGCAGTGCCACAGTGCCAACAAACTTGTGACCCAAAGATGCATGACTCCTCGACTGCCGTAGCGAAATGATAATCAGTCATATGAATTACGCACAGCCACATGCTGAGATTCTCCAAATGACCACATAAATGGATGACTATCAGCAGCACTGTTGTTGTTTTTTTTTTTTAAAACACAATGCCCTCCATTCAGCTGGGTTCAATGGCTTTTGAACTAGTAAGCTCCAGATTGTTGTGTGGAATGTTTCAGGCTGCAGACGTCAACAAACCACCGTCAATGCTCGCCAAACATTTGGTTTCCAAACAAAAGGTGAAGACGGGGAGGGGTGAAGGGCAGACATGCTGTAACTGACACTGACCATTTGACCCTCCACCCACCTGATGCTTTTACCAGACATAACAACATCACACCTCAGAGCACTGGGTTCAAACAAGCCTGGGCCTGTTTCAGTTTGAAAATGTAATACCACAAGTCAATAGGAAGAGACGCTTTGCTCAAGTTACGATGCTTCTGCAAACACAACGCAGGAGGTGTTAGAACCAATGTATATGCTGTCACAGGTCATACAGGTTCAGTGACTCAAAAAGGAAATGCATGACCTACTTCTCAGATGTTTGTCACCCAGTTTCATAGTTCTCTAACAACAGTGTCATCAACAAAAGGACATCAGAGATGGAATTAGCGTCCCTATTTTGGTTGTTGGCCACTCTAGTGTTTTCAGATTAGTTTTCAATCTCAAATAAGTCATTGGGTTTATATGTGCAGAAAAAAAAACACGGTTATTGTCAGAGATCAGATTAAGGCAGGAAACTGGAACGGTGCAAAAGCCTGGTTACTGTAAAATGTGGTTATTTGCACCTGGTTAGTGATCAGATCTCTATTGAACCGCATTTTTGACACATTACAGGTCTGGCTTGTTTTCAATTTATTAGCAATATATGATACCTCAGCCTGAAAACATTAGGTACTTCTTATTTTATTTTGGGGTTGGAGCATTTAGGTTGAGGCCACAGTAAGAAAACAGCAGAGTAAAACTTCTTTATAGTGCAAATATGTCTGAATATTATAAAGTCTGCTGTTAAACTTATTTAGACTTATTTTAAGTTTTGGTTTGAGTGTGATTCTGACTTTGGACTTGATCATTTTTGATGGATGCACAGCTGCGAGTGATGATGTTACCTTTCATCCCACAACACTGCTGTCACATTGATACTTTCCCTATCTGCAGTCTTTATTATGCACATGTGCCATAATCTTGTTGGAAAACATAAATATGGTCAAGAAATCAGGATTCTTCAGCAAAAATTAAACTGGAGTAAACAGGATTCTCTTATTCTCTTACCCAGATTACCTAGTAGCCAGGTCTGTTTTTTACATCACATTGAAGAAATCATGCTAGTACAGGAAAACAACATTAAGTACATACATATATCTCAGCACAGTTACCAAACTGTATCATAGACTGGGAGAAAAACTCAACTGAAAGGTCCATTGACTAGCTTTTTCCAGAGCTTTCAATCTCCCCTCATATTTGATAATCTTGACTTGACTTGATCCACTTCATTAACCCAAAGGGACATTGGTGTGGGCACAAAATTTAACATGTTAACAATAAGAAAGACAAAAAAAATATGATCAACCTGAAGATTTCTCCGGACAAAGCTCCGGAAAAAGCTTCTAGCTTTGGTGAACGGACCTTAAGTTTAGATTTAGATTGAGTTTTTTGTCATACTACTATTTCCAAGGTCAAGAGTGAACTTTCATGCTCTCACAAACACTTCGATTCCATCACAGACACCTTTCAGTTGATTCTGAACTGGATCAAACCTTGAAACCTCCTGGTAGATTCCTGTTCCAGAATAGATTAGATCCAAAGAATTAAAAACACATAAAGCAGAAAGCACAATTTCTGTAGAGGAATAAAGAACCGTTTGTACTGTTTTCATTATGCTCTTCTCTTCTGAGTCTATGTGAAAGAGAAAAGGAAAGTCTTATTTGCTTCGTCACTTTGATCCTCATCCAACAAACTGGAATACACAGAACAAGGAAGAATGAAAAGGCAGAATGAAGAAGAAGAACGTTGGCATGTTAGATCTTGATTGGGTAGAAAAATAACTGAGTATGTGCCAGTTTAGGCGTGCCAATGTATACACTGTGAGGGCTTGGTATTTATTCTCGGAACAAATGTCCTGCGCTACTTCCTTCCCATGTGTAATAACCTGGGAATTTTACTGGGAACATCACGGCCCTTTCCAACAGAATGCTCGCCTTGTTACTAAACTGCTATTTCCTGAGTGAATAAAACAAAACATGGAAAGCCTCCAGTGACCTAATGCGAGGTCAGCGACCTGCTACAAAGTACACTGTGTACTGAGAAAGAGCAGACGGTTACAACAACTTCTGCTTGAGCAAAGAAGGAGCACGTAGCTGCTGTTTCGCATCAGCCAGTGATTCGACAAGACGGAATACAGTAACATATTCATGCATATTCATAAAAACAGTTGCATCACAACAGAGGAAGAAGAAGAAAACCATAAGATGAACCCGTACAGTTAAAGCCGTCCAGGTAAAGTGAATTAAAGATGTATCTCAAGTTGTTCAAATTATTCCAAATTTAAACATTTACAGCATTTTATCACCTGGACTCTCACAGATATCACAAGAATATTTGAATGAACGTATCTTATATGTTTCAGTGATAACATTGAGTTCTATTACACAGTGGACAAACGACTGTGCATGACGGATCCGCAGAGTTCGACTTTTGCATGAAGTTCTGGAAGCTGCTACCACTGCTAAAATGTGCACCATAACACAGCTATCAGGCACATCAACATTGTTTTTATAAATAAAATCTATAAATAATGATAAAATAATCCTTGCATTCATGTCTACTAAGAGTCAAAGAACATTTCTAGCTCTGGATTGAATCCTAAACTTGCACAGTTGTGCAGGAATGTTGGACAATTACAGTCTTTTCCTGTAATTTGAGTTTCTTGGCATGCTGGACTATGAAATCTATTCATGACATCACTGATGGCGCTCATGTGTCCGCATCAAATCAGATTTTAGTAAAGCTTTCGGCTTATGTTGGAAAATAAATGGTGTGCACGTGAAATGTTACGTAAAAGAACACGTCCGAGAACAGTAACCATAAAAATATAGACTAGGTACTATATTCATATATCATTTATGATCACAATTTAAACACACACACTGAACAAAGCGAAGACTTTATGGGATCAGGAACTGCAGGATGCAGTAAGAGATGATAAAGGACGGCCTGCACGTCACAGCTGCCAACACGGAGCTATCTATTAATACTACAATGTGGTCATCAGTCAAAGAATAAAGTTTCAAAAGACGGGATGACTCCACTCAGGAAGGAACGTGACCCGTCACCTAGTGGATTACAGCTGATCAGTGATAAGTGTCTGACCACAAAGATGAGTTAATGTTCAGAGTTCAGACTGCGGTGGTGATGAATGGGAGCCCTCTGACCTATGATCTATGTAGCTATGAACACACAGATTCTGGTATTTAGAGAGTTATTAATAATAATGTCAAAGAATTCAGGAGTATATTTCTTTGCAGTTAATGTTGTAACTGATGGTCGCTAATCTATGATTTGTTTGTGATTAATTGATTAGTCATTAGCTTATAAAATGCCAAAAAGCCTAAAAATGCACAGCGCAGTATTCCCAAAACTCAATGACACGTCTATAAAGCTATAACTAGCTAGTGTTTTTGTTTTCCATCACTTCTTTAATAAGTAATTTCTTTAAGTAGATGAATATTATGCTGAACAGCTGATCTGTTTTAGTGGGGTTTTTTTTGCAGCCTTCATCTTTTTGATGACATCACAGGTCTCAGCAGAGTCTCAGATGTGCAAACTAACGTTTTACACAAAAACATTAATTGTGGACAAGCATGATTTTATTTCAGAGCAAGGAAATAAGTTTACATGTTTTCATCTCAAATGTACAGTAGCCTAATGCACCTCTAATGCACAATTTCACCAGTCAACAGGCTGTTATGGCTCACAGCACATAATCCGCTTATTAATTCCAGCTGATTCCAGAGAAAAAAAGCTTCTTAAACACCAGAAGTGGCTGTTTTAATCTCTAATATCAGAATCTAAAATTTTAAAATGAAAATAACTGAGGGGTTGCTGTTAGAAACGATAAGAATAAGAACTTGGATGAGCAGAAAATTGCAAGTGCACCACCCAATCAGACCTGAAGATTAAAAAAAAAAAAAAAAAAAAAAAAAGGGGAACATGACACTGAGCAACAAGTGGTGTTCGGGAAGTGTAGTGCAGAAACGTTGCAGCAACGAGTGCTTGGAATCAAACACTGAGGCAACATGATAAGAAAAAACAAGAGGGTGTTAATACTTATTTGCAGCAATGCCTTGAGACACACTTAGGCATGTGGTTTGCTCAGCGGCACTTGCTGATAGAGTTGAAGCATTGAGAAAGAGTTGAACACTCTCTGAGTACTCTGCACATTATTATAAGCAAGGTTCTGTGTATTCAAAAAAGCAGAGTATGGTTGACGTATAATTAAAGACTTTCTAAAGCTCAAAATAAGAATGCAAGTCTCTAATTCTTTGCCAGTGAAGCAGCTCTGGACACTCTTGTGATGTTTATGTGCCTGGTTATGCCTGCTTAAAAAAAAAATAAAAAATGTGCAAGCGCTTCCTCAGCTTTTTCAAAATTATCAAGTTCTGTTTTCCCTTTTACACACAGTTACTGCAAAGTGCGAGAAAGAGGCCTATCTTCACATCTCAGAGTCAGAATTCTGAGTATTTGCAGCTTCTAAGAAGTAACTCGGCAGTGAAGTAGTCCTGTTAAAGATAAACTTGTGCGTCAGCTGACTTCCCAGAAACTGTTGCTTTTTTTAAATGAAGGGGGAGGGCTGTTGCTACGGGGAAGTGCAGAGGCTCACAACCAATGTTCTGCCTCAGGAGGCCGTTCCTCAAAGCTCAAGTTACTAAATGGTAAATAAAACTGCAGCAGACCGGTTTATATGGGAAGCTTCTGTATGGAGAAACATTTAAAGTACAGAAACATGGCGAAATGGGGTTTTATCTCATTCTGAAACTGATCTGAACTCTTCGGTTTTCTTTAGAATTTCTCAAATGTGTGTCAAGTTGTACTTCCTTTTTGGTCACATCACCCCCGCACCACTCAACAAGTCTGCAGAGAAGCACTTGTTTCATTTGAAGTGAAAAAGTTTATGAATGCTGAATGCACAGAAGCTCTCAATGTGTTCTCTGAAATAGTTCCTGCATAATACTTGGTTTCTTTTGGGTTGGGCCGCTCCAGGAAAGTAATCCAAGCTGACTATAATCAATACTCCCTATTGTATTGAATGTTAAGTATGTGTGCAGACAATAGTTTCAAAACCACTCCTTAAAAACTATCCCATGATTGGAATGTGTTCACCTGCTGAAGCTTCAAGTTTACAGCTGCTTCTAGGGAATAGAAACTAGTGAGCTCTACAGTTTTCTTAAAACATTTCTGACAGATTGGTTATGAAGTAGTTTCTGTTTTTACTGTGAAAGACAAGACGACCACAATGACAGCGCCTAAAAATCTGCTGTGTTAACATTGTTGACATTACCCCGACCGCACTTCATTTTCAGTTTGACACATTTTGTGGACCTAAACATGAACAAGTTTGTGGCAATAAAAAGTTGTTATCTCAATTAAAATCAAGTCTAGATATAGTCTTGTTATGATTATCCTTCCAGTATTGTGCAGTGTTCTCATTTTGTGTCCATGTTTGGTAACCTGACTTTCATCAGTTTACTTTGACACACAGGAGTTTCTGTGTACGTGCAGTTAAGTTTCACATCATTCTACTGTTATTTGCATATCCTGACATACTGGACCATGATAGGACCGACCTGCCATTGATGAACAAGGTAACACCGACGATTTACAGCTTTAATTCTCTAGGTAGAGAAAATAATGTATGCACACACACTTAATGTATTGCCCTAATGAGCTGGTTACCAGCGTCAAGGTTGTTCAAAGACTTGGTGTGCTTTGCATATCAGCCCCGAGACACTGCAGCACTGTCTGTTTTCTGCACCCCCAATCCACTTGTGTATGGTGCAAACAGCTCTATGAAATTGCCTCAGCCTCAATTCCCTATTGTGTAGAAGCCTGTTCTTCACAATGAACTGTGCGGGGGTAACCAGGGAGGTGGCTAACATCACTAGACGCAGGAGAGGACTAACGGAGGTCTGCTGTGGATCATCACCATGGAGAAACTCTACTCCATTTCCTCCTAAGACCTCGATGAGCGTAGTGTTTGTCCTGTAACCCGAGACAACGGGAGGATCTGAACAAACAAGGGCGCAGCAGCCACACATCATGACCAGGGATTCCCCTGTTTGAGGATTGAGAGTCATTTCAGGTTTAAATGGAATATTGACTACAGCACTGTCTTACCCACAGTGAACTACCATAAATGCAAATTCCTAGACCAATTTTATAAGCAATTAGGATGTCAGTGATTAACCAATTATCGATTAAATGCTGTTAATAATTTAACCGACTAAAGATATATTAACCCATAACGCAGAAGTCGAGGGATGTGCAGTGTAACGGTCGGAAAATGTTCTGTTGACTTGCTGTAGTACGCAATTGTGCCACCAGGTAGAGTCTCTCACTCTTTAATAAGGTTGGGTTACAGGTGTGTTTGCTGACCCTCCCTAAAGGCTGCACTTATTGTAAAACAAATGTACCACCCTGCCATCCAAGGAAGAGAAAAGTAACAACGAGTTATTTACTATTGACGTTAATTATTAAATATGTCCAACGCATCTATTATGATCTAATTACATCCTTCAATGAAACTGGAAGTTGTGCAGCAGTTTGCTTGTTTAATATTTTGCATTTTGTTTGACCAGTTGTTGAATATACGGTGACAGAACGGAGTGGGAGCTCCTAATTTTTAAACTAAGTCAACATTTACTGTTATTTAAGTTAAAATTCAAGTAACTTGGGTGTTTATTTTATCTGTTCTTTGAACTAATTACTAATGTAGCCTACTCGCATTTTGTGTCGAACATAGGTCATGTTGGTAGTTTTCTACTGGAAAAATGTCCAGCGTATTTCATAAATTGTTAATGATTAACCGCTAATCGATTGTTAAGATGGCCGCCTATTGATTAGAGAAACTGCATAAAATTTGCATCCTTACAAGCAACAGTATATCAGAACAGGGTGGAGCTTTGGTCTAGTAGACTACAACCATATCAAAGATGTCAGTTAAAGAGAAAACAGCCAAAATTCTTTAAAAAAAAAAGCGACAACAGATTATTAAAACAGTTAAATATCCAATCAAATATATCATACATGATTAAGTCACCAGTTTCTAAGGTAGCTACAAGACTTCCAACCCAGGAAGTAGACAGTGTTATGTAATTTTAGAGGATGTTGTGACCTGTTTACCCCAGTTTCACAATCTAGCTTCTGCAATGAGCGACGATGTTGTGCACCGACTCTTTGCAGATATCAACACGCCGCTACTGCAACTCGCAAAAACTGCGGCTACAGCTGAGCGCTCAATGCGATGGAGGCGCTGCCACAGCCGCGTCGAAAATTTCTAGGAAATGGCTCTGTCTCGGGTTGTGGTGTGAATAAACATCAAAAGGTTGTCATGTGCAGAAGAGGTAAAATTAGTGTAGAGCAGAGTGATTCATTTCAGAACAGTGGAACCAGCAGAGGTGTGCATGTAACCTATGCCTTCTGCTTTTTTCAATGTTCCCCCAATAGAAAGACGGCATCAAAAGGTCAATATATGTTAATTATATATCTGTTTTATTAACTAGCAAACTGAATTGAAATCTATACAAATTTCTGTTAGCTTTGAACTGGATCCAAACTATAAATCATTCACTGCTTTCTTGCTCTGTAGGCCAGCATCATTTTTCGTCTATTGTCAGCTTTAGTGCAGTTCTTCGATCAACACCATCTGCATCAGATTTCCAATTCACAGTCCTCTGACATTTCTTCCAACAGACTCAAACTTTCCAGGCTGCTGTTCAACCAAACGTCCTGTATGTTGTTGCTCTCGTTTCCCAGTGTAGCTCCAACATTTCCATAATGAGGAAGTAGAGCTACACTTATGCAAATCCACCCCTCCTCTCTTCTCTCGATTTGAGTGTCCATACCAAAAGCATCCAAGGGTTGTGAATGGGCTCTATGAAAATGGGCTTCATTTCTGCATGACATGGAAAAAAAAATGCAGCTTTGCCCTTCAGCCACTGAATTGTAATGTATAGTTAGATCAACACGTAAACATAATCAGCCAAAACATAAGACAAGCAAAAAATCAGGTCAACTGATGCCCATAACCATTTATATCGTCATAGAAACATATTTTACATTTATTAGAAAAATAAACTCCTTTGTAAATTAAATAAAACCTAATTGAAGGAAGGTGGCTGAGAGTAGAGTCTGTCCCCCAACATCAACATCAAAGGTACTTGTTTTTGCAGTTGGAGGTGGAGGGGAGCCCGAGAAAAAGAAAGGAACTACTGGGGTATTGTCTTATCAGCAGTAACGCTTTCATTTCCATCTTCTTTTGTCCAAACCCAATGCGAAGTGGAAGGTTTTTTAAAAGAGGAAGCATCCAGCACGAATTTTGCTCATGTGTAAAAATAAGTCTTTGAAAGTCCAACTTATTCACCTGATCAACAGGGCCAGTGTTGCCCCGATACCAGCAAATCCAGCAAAGGCCATGAGTGTGTTCCTCACTGTGGACTCCGGGTCTGCTACTCGAAAGAACTCCACAAAGCCATCCTGGAAAACCAATGGATTGGAAAAAGAAACTAATTAGATTAAAATCTAAAGGAGTGACGCACAAGGGCAAAGTCGCTTGTTCACTGTACACGCAGACTTCTCTTGCAACATGAGAACAGTTATGCAATCAGTACATTTCTCTCTCTTTTTTACAACATCCTGTCATTCAGCCATTAACCAGGACTCACCCAGGAGTTGTTCTTGACCAGCCAGTCCCTCTGGTGAGTCAGCAGGTATGTCGAGATCTCCTCTCCCACCAGCTCCACGCAGTTCTCTCTGCCCTTCTCCTTCAAGTACTGACATACCACAGCCCCGAAGGCGACCAGGCTGGCGACTCGGCCCCAGTTGGTGGTCCCGTCTCCAAAGAGGCTATTGGCTACTGCACTGACGAACCTCATATCATCCCTGTCATCCAATGACAGTTTGTTGACCATACCTTAAAAAAAAAAAAAAAAGTCAGGGTCAGACACCTGTTTTGTTTTTGCATTTATCAGTGAGATATTTATATTTAACCCTTTTTATTCAGGAAGGCTTTTCATCTTAACTTGTTTTCTCTATGTTGTGTGTTCAATGTTTTTAACGCTGTAGCACTTTGAGATTCACTGCAAATGAAAAGTGCAGTGCAAGTTCAGTTATTCTTATTTATTTAAATGGATTACTTATTGCCTACTTAGTTAAATCTAGCTTAGGTATTATTTCCTTGTTACTCCCTGTGAGTGTAAAATGGCTCCTACAGGCCAAAACAGCAGTTTCAAACGTGGTGTCTGTGGTGAGGAATGTATGCAGTCAAACACAGCTTGTAGTTGAAGCAGATAAAATGCTTTGAGTAGATAACCGCCTTTATCATGAAACCCACACATAAGAATCGATACCTACCATTGTATGCGTATCTGTGTTTCTCCAATACGTCGTCCACAACTCTCTTCATTGTTGCTAGATCTTTTCTTTCTTTCCACCGAGGATTCAAAAGTCCCGTAAATTCTCCCAGGAAACGTTTCATGAGTTGCCTGGTGTCTTCCTCTAACGCCTCGTACATAGCTTGGGATCCGGAGACCTCGAGTTCACTGTCGGAGTGCTGCTCCGGGGTGCTGGGCAAAGATCCGTTGTCGCTGTCCTCCTCCCGAATAATTTTTTGTGCATACCCATTTTTTGTAGGCACCGCGAGTGCACTCGGCCGCTGTTTTGAAGTATTATTTGAGCCCAAATTTCCGTTGTGAGTGTCAATGGTTGGGGCCCTGTCCGTCTGCGGGGAGGAACCTCCTGGGCCGAAGTCCACGACTCCATTTTGAGGAAGAATGAGAAAGCTTGTAACTCCGACGGGTTTCACGTTCCTTAGGATATTCATTTTGAAATTTAGCTTGAAAAAATTGCGCCTAATTGTTCACCAAATATGAATGAGATTAGACGTTTGCTGCTAGCCTGTGTAATCAAAAAGCTAGCCTTGCCCTTCACGTTCACTCGTTCCCCATGACGGTTAGAAGTGGAACGGAAGCGAGGACACGTACGGTCTTAATATCAACTCCAAGTGGGACGTCGTTACGTCTGCGCACGTCACGAAAGCACGTACTTCCCCAAACAACTTTTTCAAATTGTGCTGTTCGTTGTGTTGATAAGGCTAGTTTAAAATTTTTTAAACATAAACAAATGGGTGGGACTACAATGATAATGATTATGAAAACTCAAATCATTAAGCAGGAGGGTCTAAATATTGTGATCGATTTATGGAATATTTTTGGTATTTTTCCATGACATCTAAAGCGACTATATGAAGACTTGTGGGTGGAGTTTATTATCGTCGGAAATACCATAGATACATCTGCAGTGTTTATAGAAAGTAATGACATAATCAGAAACATTAATCACCAATAATAAAGGTAATAATGATAATAGCAAATGCTATAATAATATAAACAGGCTATTGCCGTTTCTTAAATTGTTAATAGTTTAGTACAGTTTGAACATATCGCCTTTTAAACCATGACATTGTAGATTTAGCAAAAGTGCAGTTGTGTTATGCAGCAGTTATGGTGGTCTAATGAAAGTCTTTGGTCTCACTCTGACACTGATCCTGGGCTAATAAAGAGGCTGCAGACAGCACGGAAATGTAATTTACTGCAGTAAATGGGGGAAAAGATGATGTATAACCTTGGGATTAACATGTCAGGCCATACTTAAAAATTTCCTCAAGTTGAGGAGCAGCAGGGTTTTTGTCATCCCAGTCTGTGAGACTTTTTGACATGTGATTTTACTCTACATAAGTAAAATTTTCCATTTATTTTTTGGTTAGAATGTTGGAAGTTGTCATAACTCTCTTTTCTCTGGTCACGAGTCTGAAATAAAGGACAGTGCTTCCCCCTGGTGGTCAAACGGAGGCTATACGCCTTTTCAGCATCTCCATGTTCTTACCCACAAATTTAAAAGGATACATTCACAATTTTTTTTTTTTAAGTGTGTCTTAAAACAACAGTCAGGTGTCGATATGAACAGTGGAAGAGCTTTTCCTTGCTGTAACCATTCCTCCTCTTCAAATGTGCTTTCAATGTAAGTGATGGGGACCAAAATCCAGTGTGTCCACACAGTCATTTTGGGCAAAAATGCATTTAAAAAATATGAGGCTTCAGCAGTCTGAGTTAGTCATATCAAGTGGATATCTGACACATTTACAGTCTTTTTAGCATCAAATTCCCTCTTTGTGTTTCCCTGTTGAGCAGCGGTGGAAGTATAATAACAAAAAGAGGAACTTTGGCTCTAAAAAGACTGTAACATTGAAAGATATCTACTTGATTTGACTCATTTGGATGCTGAAGCTTCATTTCAGCTTCAGATCAACTTTTAAATACATTTTAGACTTGACAAATCGAGAACCCTTTCTTAAAGCCTTTTACGCTTCAACTTGGGACCTTTTCTCCTTACAACTAGACCAGACACCTGACATCAATGAAAAACAACAGAGAAATCTTATTAATGTAAAAGTTTATTTCAAATACTGACAAAAATCCTCTCACCTACTCCCACAGAACTGAAACATTCTCCTGTACTTTCTGAAATCTTAAAATCATTCCTGTGTTCTCCAGTCATCCTTTTTTTTTTTTTTTTTTTTTTTTTAATCATGTAAACCCTTATTTTTTTTTCTTGGAAGCAAGGGTGCCTCTGATTTCCCTGCAGTTACCTTGGGCCAAGGATGAAATATACTAATAATGAAATAAGAGAACACAAGAAAAAAAAAAAAAAAGAAACATTTACTTGCAAAACAACAAGAAAACAGATAAGGTAAAAGCAGCACAAAAAAAAAAGTACTTCAGAGCACACAGCCTGTCATTTCTTTATACATTCTGGCACGTGTTTATCATAGCTGAACGAGAGACACCCTGTGTACTGGGTTTGAAACATACCCTGCTATTTCCTCTCGTTGAACTGCTCCGTGCAAAGCCAGACGTCAAGTAGCGTTCAAGAACTCCTGTCCACTGTTGTTTCATAAAACATGTTGTAGCTTATACACCCCATATCTTTTTTTTTTTTTTTTTTTAGCAATCTTTACATCTTAAAGCTGGAGACTGTAGGCTTTTAAACTCAACATGAGGCTAAATGGTCTGTTCTTGGCATTCAAAAGTAATATAAAGGCTTCCAGACTTTTCTATTAAACTCTGTCCAGACCCAAAAAGTTGGATTAACAATGCACCTTTACAATTTAAATGGTAGAATTTTAGCATTTGCATTGAAGTTTTACCAGTCTGAAACTGCCACAGGAGCTTAAGGACTCTGAAACGGAGATACTCGGGAAGAAGAAAGTCAGACTGGTAGAATCAGAGGACAGGTGTTCTTTACAGGGTATCATCTCTTAGATTTGTCTTTTGACTGAATCAGCAGCATTTACACATATTTTCATATGATACAGATTTCACATAGCCTCTGCAATACACTAAGATACAGCAGAAGTAGTGTTAAACTCAAAAAGGAGAGAGGAACCATTGAATCAGAAATAGCTCAGGCTATGAAAGAGTGAAAGCAGGTGGGAAACAACACATAAATCCCTTCCTGTTTTAAGTATATTTACAATGGCTGGAACAGCGAAAAAGCAGTGCATTCATACATCACCGTAACAAGCACATACGTACAGGTCAGTTCTCTTTCACCCACTGCAAATTTGACACATTTGAAAGTCTCGATGATGAAAAAAAGAAACAAGTGAGGTTGAGAATGTGATGGTGCATGCACCCTATCACCTAGCCTACGTGGTGGTGGTGGTGGTGGTGGTGGAGTGTGCATTCGTGAAGGTTCCCTGAAGCAGTATTATACAAGGAGGCTGATTCTCAGTGAGTGCTGGCGTCCGGTTTAGACTCATGAACGTGTGGACTGCATGCATTCAAAGTCTGCAGATTTATTGATCACTCATTAACCTCTTTGGGAGGTTGAACCACTTTAACAGGTGGAACTTGACACACGCTCACACTTTGCCCTATTACCATATGTTATAAAATCTCTCCCTGCTTTGCCAAGTGTTGGGAGTGAGCGTATCCTGCAGGCATGCAGTGTCCCACTTTGAGCCCGTGATGACGATCTTGGGAGCTGGATTGACACCTGTGGTTATCAGGTTGCCTGCTGTTTACCCTCTGACACCCCTGAGATCAAAGATCAGTCTGTATAGTGTGTCAGTTTGGGAAGAAAAAACAAAACAAAACATTGTTCTACAGGGCACTGGGAGTAGATGTAGACCTTTACTCCAGTTATGGTTTTAAGGGATGTAAAGCAGTATCATTTTCTTATTTAAATTAGTGTTTCACAATGTGAGTTACCAAAGTGGGCAAAAGGTCAAGGAACCTGCTGTCTCACTGCGATAAACATTTTGAAAGTGTTAAAACAAGGAGAAAACAGTCTCCCAAAAAAAAAAAAAAAAAAAAAAGACAAAATTAACGTCCTTTTTCAGCTGTAACAAGCAGCTAGAATAAGTCATTCTTTTGGTCGGTCCCAAATGTCTCAAAACAATTTTTACTGCACACGTGCTATTGGGGGGACAAAACTATAAAGGCTATGACGACGGTTACTTTTGTCTCTTCAATATGACTTATGTGATCAGATATAGCAGCCGTGTAACGGCGGTCGTATTACTGTTCGTATCTCCATGACATCCAAACACAGCGTGAGCCAAACTGGCTTGGCTGCCTCATCTGATCACAATGTGAGCCAGATGATTACATGGTAATGTCACATTGGAAAGACATATGCATCCGTCTGTCTGAGCCCCGATAGCTGCAGTGTGAATTTAGCTCGATTGGTAAAGCGCTGAATTTCCACGCCAGAAATCCCACGTCGTAAATCCCGGGTGAGCACTACCGTTTCTCTCAGGCATGCTAGCTGGTCTGGTCTTCAAAGCGCTGAGCTTATCAGGAATTACGTGCTTGTTTGAGTATTATTTACAGAAGCGTACACTCTATGCAGGGTGCTTCAATCCCCCCCCCCCCCTACAAATCTTTTAGCTTCATAGTAAACACACGTCTTGATGCAACTCAACAGCAACCGAACTAAGACTGAACACAGATTGGCAGGCTTCCCAGCCTTTAAAAAAAGATAATACGAGGATATACTCAGCTGGCTCTTGCCCTGGGCTGCAAACAGGAGCGTGTGTTCATGGATTGTCAGGACAGCAAAAAGGAAAAGGAAGGAAAATAAATGTGACTGTGGACATTTCAGAGCTTCGTGTGTTTTGTTTTGATACTTCCCTATCACTAAGCAGATGTCCCACTCCCGTTAAAAACAAGTTAATTTTTTTCTTTTGTTACAATCATGCAGCATATTAAGAGAGAACAGGAGCAAAGGGAGTCAAGAATTAAAGCAACATGAGCAGAGAGAGAGAAAAAAAAAGTGGCGTTTCAAATTCCTGTTTGGCTGAGCTGCAGCAGACGACGTCAGATTTTTGTCAAAAGGTGACCGAAGGATGAGATGAAAGGAAGCCTCCGATCATTCCCCCTCCCCCCCCGACCCCCGATAACGGTGTCAGTGAACACCAGAGAACTCTTAAGTTAGGCGGCAGCCCATCACAGATTTGGTATGCAAGCAAATATTCACATACATCTTCCCGCCGAAAGCCTGCAACCAGCATAGATAGGGAACATAAAGATCAGAAAGAAACTCACTGCGATCATGGTTCCTAACTCCCTTACACACATTATTTTGGTGTCATTCAGGATGCAAAAAAAAAAAACAAAAAAAAAACCCAAACATACTATACAGAATACAAAGTGCATTAACTCACCCCATCCAACCCCCTGCCCGATAACACACACCTACTGTGATGCATCTTGGAACACCGAAAAACCAAGACATAAGGGAGGCGGTAGAGCAGAGTGCGCAGAGGGGGCAGAGCTGTGCGTGGTGAGAAGGCAGAAAAGGCCGCGACCGCGTGGGACGCTTCAACCTCCTTCCCTCCCACCCCGCCCCACCCACATACAAGCAAATGTAGTTTTAACTTATACAACTCTGCCCGATATGTTAAAGCCAGTGGTGCCTGGGGGATGAAAAGGGAAGGGAAGGGAAGGGAAGGGGAGGGGAGGACATATTGGGGACATGGGTGAGGAGGAGGAGAAGAAGGAAAAGGAGGGACATTTTGCCGGGAGCCCCAGGGAGTGAGGGTGCTTCTGGGATGATGATGGCTAGCCGGCTAGCTTGCTGGTCACCAAGGAGGACTTCCTCTGGGGCAGGTCTTGCGGCGTGGGAATGTGGTCGCCGGTAACCAGGTTCTTGTCAGGCCCCGCCACGGGAAGCTGCTTGTTTTTCATCTTGGCCTTGGCCATGTTGTAGTCGCCCGAGTCGAAGTACTTTTGCTGTGCGAGAAAAGAGAGATAAGAGGTGCTAAAAGCTTTAGAGATGCACTGCTTAATGATTTTTATTGAGCAAGAAAACAAGCTGTTCTCATCAAAGACAGCATGGATTTGATATATGAACTCCTAAAACAATACTTAGATGCCTAAATCTACAATGAAAGAGTCATCGATTCCTTCAGTTGTTCAACCTGTCCATACTGGCCCTGCGGAGGACCCTTCCTAATGCAATCCTAATGTAAGAAATGGAGGACAAACAAAATCCTCCTTCTGCCAAAGCTAATATGAGGCTGTTGCATGTGTTTTTTTTTTTGCGCCAGGCACCACAAACAAATGCATATCTTCAAAACTTCAGCTGACACACAGATCTAGCATGTGCCTCTCAGAACTGACGTAGCTTGTGGTTGCGCAGACTATGTGTGGTTCTTTGTTGATGACTGGTTTTGTTGGTATGTTGTACTAACGTATATATAAAGATGACAAGAGGAGGAATGTACAGAACACCACACATGCTGTAGGATTGCTATTGGGGTTGATTTGGGAATGTTTTAATGGATTAGTAACTGATAAAAAGCTACTGTATTCTAGGTTGGACTTTTATCTAGAGTGCCTACAGCCTGCGGTGTATTTCACTCTTATATACGAGTGAAAATTTGTGTGTGAATGTGAAAAATTGTTTGGCTGCACCGGTGAGAGTGACTCTGAATTCTGACATCCTGGAGCCAGATGTATAAATGATCATTCATATGCAATTTCCCCACACATAAACCGGTATTAATAAAAAAAAAACAGAATGTATGGTAAGAACATGCGCACCTCACGCCTTCAGACCAGATGTACACACCTTTTTCCAGAGCCAGCAGCGAGATATATAAATCAGATCTAAATATACTGAAACATTGTTTAGGGTGATAACCGAGTGCAGTGACTGCAGTGACTGAGTGATTTTTATGTAGTCAACACAGTGATCTACAGACATTATTTCAATGTGTCAGATACACACAAACCCGGAGAGGAGATAGTGTACAGGTATCCACAGGGAACATGCTGCGCTCTTTATTCAAATCAAGTCGCTATATATCAAAGTTATACTCTTTTTTAGTTTGAAATTCCCTAGAATGTATTTTTCCACAGAACTTTTGGCCCTCTTCTCTAAATTGTAATAGCATTAGGAACACAGCCAGTATAGACAGGAGGAATTAAGATAGGTTCACATTTTTTCCGGTCTATCTTTTAACACCAAAAGATGAAAAGGGTTCAATTATTTTATTTGCTTTTTATTGGAATAATAAAAAAGGCGGAAAAGAAAACTGCACATTTTTAGGTTTTCTAACTCTGCTTGATATCATCAGTCTGTGATGATGTTCATTCAGGGACTTATCTTATGATGAAGTACAGCAATTTACTGTTTTGGCTTTCCCTCAGCCTGCCTCGGCTACTCCTACTCCTAGTCAGTGATTTCCCAGAATGACTTTCAATAATCTCTAGTGGTGTAAGTTCTCTGTAACATACGCAGTTGTTGTAGGTGGAGAGAGCAATGGTTTTTACAGTTGAGGAAAAGTGAGAGAGGAGAGAGAGGAGAGAGAGAACGACGCCTTTGTGTGCTCTTCCCTGTTGTTCAAATTACAAATAAAAAATTTCTAATGGAAGAAGCTGTTGTATTTCACATGCTAAGGAAGTGGATGTATTGTTTTTCTGGTCTACTGAGTCAATAGAGAAATTATTTCTCTCTCTGCTTTGATGGATTGTTGAACAGACGACAAAATGGCAGCTTTAGATAGAAGCTCTTGCTGTTTGGTTGTGAGCAACACAAAATGTTTATCAGGAATGTTTAAGACGATTGAAACATTTTCTACAGTAAAACACGATTGCAGCCAAACTATCAACATCTCAATATGACGTAAGTTATCTTCAAGCTTAAGAAAATACAAAATGTTTTACAGAAAATGGGAAAATAAATGTAGGACATGCTACAGGTGGTTGCTTCTCCAGCAGTGCTTTAAGTTCGTCAATCAGATTTTTCAGTGACAACAATGCAATGACCTCAGCACAACAATCAGCTGGTCAAGATACTTGCAAATACTTTTTCAATCTTTTAAAAAAAAATTTGCACCAAATGCAGAAAGTTATATATGAGCAGCAGGCGGTTCAGAGGTTTGCTAACAAAACATCTCTGACTAGATTTCAATGAGACACAATTATGTCTCCAATAGAGCTGCAATGGTTAGTTGATTAATTGTCAATTGACAGAGGATTCATCTGCAACTATTTTGATAATCGAATAATTGTTTTAGCCATTTTACAAGTAAAAATGACAAAAACTTGCTGGTTCAGGCATCTTAAATATGAGGAATTTTATGCTTTTCTTTGTCATATATGATAGTAAACTGAATATATTTAGTTTTTTGGACAGTTGGATGAATAAATTGAGCAATCTGAACAAGCAAAATGCCCAAAATTTGCACCACAATATCTGTGTGACTTTTATAAATCTCCATTAAATCCTCCTGTTTCTAGAGCTGCGACGATCAGTCGACTGACAAAATTAGTCGGTAACAATAATCAATCGTGTTGAATAATCACTTTAGTACATTTGTTTTGGGGAAAAATGCCCCAAATTTGCAGGTTTCAGCCTCTGAAATGTGAATATTTGATGCTTTTCTGTGTCATACATGATAATAAACAGAATATCTCTTGATTTTGGACTATTGATGAGATAAAACAACACGTTTGCAGTCCTAGTCTCCCACCATGTCATGTATGACTCATGGTCACCTACCCCTTTCTGTAGTCTCTTCATTAGGAAGTCTGAGCCTCCAGGCTTCTGGCCCAGGCCGGGGTACTTTGCCTTCAGCTTGGCCTCCTCTGCCTTCACCGGGTTCGCATTCTTCTCCTGGGAGTCCTGTGGAGACAAGAACAGACACACATAAACACTCTTCCTTTGCAGAAAACACTGACTACTCAAAGTCTCAGCTGAAACATCCTCAGGAAAGGAATCTCTTTTAAAGACCTTTAGACCTTTAAGCACAACTGGAACAGCTGGTTATGTGACAGGCGCTCATTTACGGTCACCCTACGATTCCAAAAATGCTGCTGCTTCTACAAAAACATCAAAATTCCTACGGTAAAGTCTATGTGGAGCATGGGGCCGCTTCACTCTTTAAAAACACTCAAACTCTTGAAAACCTTTGCTGTGTAGTGACTAATGGGAACTGAACATGATACTTCATGACAGTATGAGTCACAGCATGAGTTACAGTCTCTCAAAGACTAATTTGTGCAGGACAAAACTCGGTAAAAGCAGAGGCCTGAAAAGAGAATACAGGAGCTTATATTGATAACTAATAACTGAGATTATTATTATCATATTATGCAAAACAGCTTGTGAGTATTTTTGATTCTAATTAAGTGGCACAACTTCATGTTTGAATCTGTTAAAGCTAAAACTAGTCGCTAGGGAATAAACTCCGAACTCCAGAAGTCTACAAGTTCTTTTCAATAAATCTATTCTTTCATTATTAAACTATCACTGTAAAGAGATAAAGAACTCCACATTTAAAAACTTAAAGCACAATTTGTGTTTGCGAAACCCTGAAAATTCACTTTAAGCGTGACATGAAATGAGAGCATTGTTGATTGTTTCATTACAAGTTCCTACAAGCTGCCTTTTTTCCGTTAATGTGGACATAACAAACCTTGTTTTCTGCTTCCTGTCAGGGTCATGCTTTGGTTGCCATAAATAACAACGTTTACAATAAATCTCATGATCCCCTGTTGTGAATTCATTCGTTATTATGTGTGTGTGTGTTTTTTTTTTAAAGAAAAAATCTGCAAATCATAGTTAAGAAACAATAAATTCACATCACTTTATGGTTCTTACGACATCAGGAGCCAGAGGTGGCAATTTGTGCAGACAAAGCAAGTATTTTATATGTTATTACCACTGACTAACACTGGCCAAACTGGTCAGACACCAGTCATTCAAGTCCCTGTCAGGTGGATATTAAGGTCAGTAATCTGGGCCACTGGGACACACCTTGTTTGTGTACAAAGTGTGAATCATGCCTGCACATTAACACTGTGTCAGGTAATGGAAAGTGTACAGTTCACACAGGACAATAGATGAACTCCACAGGCCATTTATGCACTCCTCGCACGTATACCTGAAGCAAGCAGAACACACACACTGTAGACCTACTTCCACTATGCAGACAAGATAGGGCACTCAGCCTGCAAAGCTTGCTGGGGCAGGGATAAAATGTGACTCAGGACACAGAAGCCGATGAACAGATTCCCTCAGGAGGAGGAGGGGGGCGGGGGGGGACGTGTGGAACCGAGTGTGCTGATTCACTTGGGTCCATGACGAGAAATTTATGAGCTACTATATTCGGCCCCAATGCAGGGAAACTGCAGAATCAAACATCATGTACTTTGTGTGCCCTCTAGAACAGTTTAAGCTGTTATGTGCAGAACTGTAAAATTCCCTTTGGGCATCTCAAAGTTTGACTTGTTTCTTCTACACGATTAAACAATATAGATACTGTATCTGCTTGTTCTAGTGCCTCGTTGAATCTGTGTCTCACTTAAAGCAGATGGAAGACTCAACTATTTTTCTGCTACTCTAGGGTTAGAACCCTAACTTTAACCCTAACTCTAACCCAACCCTAACCCTGCCCCTAACCCACCCTAACCCTAACCCACCCTAGCCCTACCCTAACCCTAACCCACCTTAACCCTAATCCACCTTAGCCCTAGCCTAATCCACCCTCACCCTGACCCACCCTAACCCTAAACCCAACCATAACCCTAACCCAACCATAACCCACCCTAATCCTAACTATTCAATAGGACTGTTAAGTCAAATAGAAACTAATATTTAATGCAGCAATTTATAGACAAATCAAAGGTAAAGGAAAAGGGACTTAATTTGTCACACATACAGTTGTACAGTGAAATTTGATCTCTGCATTTAACCCATCCTAAGTATCAGGAGCAGTCATGACACATACAAACTTTACGATGTTGAAAAAAAAAGGTTACGTGGGTTTGAGTGGTGCTATGATATGGATCAGTGGGTGTGAGATGGCCTGAATGTGTCTCTTATTCTACGCAGCATTTTTAGATGATTTAAGTCATAAAATGCAGTAAGGCTGCAGCTAAGGATTAATTTCATTATCGATTAATATGTCGATTATTTTCTCAATTAATCACTTAGTTGTTTGGTCCATAAACATGACAAAATGGTGAAAAATGTTGTATCTAGATGACGTCCTCAAATGTTTTGTTTTGTCTACAATCCAAAGATATTTAGTTTACTGCCATATAAGACTAAAGAAACCAGGAAATATTCACATTTGTGAAGCTGCAATCAGAGAATTTGGACTTTTTTCCTTAAAAAATGACTCAAAACGATTAATCTATCGTCAAAATAGTTGAAGATTAATTTAATAGTTGGCAACTAATCGATTAATAGTTGCAGCTCTAAAATGCAAAGCACTTTATACAATTAGCATCAACTGCAGCTTTTTTAAAAGTATGTGCACACATCCCAACTTGAGTATAGAAACCAACAGGTTTGTCAACAGATGCCTGAACTTTGTAAATCTCAACCTGTTGTGCAGCCAGTCAGCAACCTGCTTGTAATGGTTGGATAATATAACATTTATTATTCATCGACTATCATTATATTTCGTCTTCAGACACTTGGATATCTAGATTAACTAAACAAAGCTAAAGCAGAGTCAAGATTTCTCCCCAAATTCTCTCTGAAATACTTGAGAATACCTGCAGAAAACAATAGTTTGCCTTTAAGTCACTGCATTCCAGTGTGATGTACGTCAGCTGCTCTTTTGTTCATATTTAAAAAGATATTATTTATATTAATATCTAATGACAGTCTTGTGGCTGTTGAGATATTTCTTTATATTTCTTATGCTCCTAACTTTGCTGCTTGTAATGCCATTTAAGCAGTAGAAACAATTCTGCAGGCCCTCAAAGTTGACAAAAATAAAGTATGAAGGATGCAGCATTTGATCCCTCCTCATGTCTCTGGCTTTTGGATAATGCATTGTTGAGTGCTGAAGTATGTGCACATCATTGCCGTTGTTATGGCAGTGTGTGAAAATGCGGAAGCACTGTCACACTGCAGTTGTTGTCACTGACAGGACAAGACCAGGAATCTCAGGCTAGATGCCTTTCAGGGCAAAGACAGTGTTTTGTTTTTGCATTGCAGGTGTTTCCAATGATTCAAAGTATATTCAGTGAAGTTATGTCTTTATTTGGAGGCTTTCGGCCCTCGGTAGCACATTTTGAGACCCCTCCGGACAGACCAATGAGGCCTGAGGTGCTGTGGACTCGTCAGCCAATGACACAAGGCAGGGGACAAAACAAAGTGGCAAGGTTCTTTGCAAGGTGGGACAGCTACAATCTAACATTTATCTAACAAATCCAATAGCTTCTTATGGTGTTAAAAGTATTCAAGTGCTCCTCTCCTGCCTTGCCACACCGCTGAGCATATTGCAAACACTTCACTTGTGCTAACTGATGGTAGCCACCTCCAGCTAGCATGCTCGGTGGTTAAGTTAGCCAACAACATCAAGCCAGCAGTGACAAACCCACCTGCTTTTCGTCCTCGTAGTCCACCTGAGTGTCCGAGTCCAGGTTTTCTGACGACATTGTGTGAGTGTGATGCACAAGCGGGTGCCCCGTTAGCCCGAAAGCTCAGAGAGATGAATGTACGAGGCACCGTCTGATGTACCTGTACTGAATCTAATCCTCCTTTTCTGAACACGACTGCTCCCCAACAAAAATGGCGTAACGAGATGTGACATCACCACTAGAGGGGGAGGTTTCCTACTTGTGATCGACATGTACAGTAACCAATAGCGGAGCAGTAAAGGCCAAAAAAGAGCCAATGGGATGCCAGTAAGGGCGCAGCTCTCCGTGATTGACAGCTCGTTGGCCAATGATTTGACAAAATGGAGACTGGGGGCGATGCGGCGGCCGCACTGCATCAACACAAATCATTTGAATAACATAAACAGATATATAATCGATGCAACATGCTGGCTTTTAATTTAATACTCATTGTGTTGCGCTGGTGAGTGAACACATCACGTGTACCCAGCCAATCGGGTCGTTAGAGCCATAAAGCATTAAAACAAACTCCCTTCTCTGTGATTGGCTACTTGTTGGTGACGCTGTTGCTGCCTGTCAATCAAACAATTAGCGGGAATAGTCGTTTTACGAGCTTGATTTTTAACTGCTTGTACTGTATATTTTGCTAAAATACAACTTTATCTTTGCTTTGTAAGTACATTATCATTGTCAACAGGCTAAATTATCTTAATACGAAGAGACAGCTTAATATCAGTATGGAAGAGACTTTTGGCCGGTGTAACGTAAATGTAAAAGGATAATTAGCTAATTTAGTAAGCTAGCTAGTTAGTTATAGCTTACGATAATTTGCAATAATGTTAAGAGTATCAAACTAACCTAGTTAAACAAAATCTTACATCTTTAATCCTCTTCATTTAATTTCTCTGTGTCCTTTGCAGCTTTTTACATTGTGTTTTCTCACCAAAGCAATGGCGTGCGTACAACAAGTGAGAACTTCACAGGTAAAATTAATCCAGACACACTTGCTAATGTACATTCCCTGTTTTGTGATGCTGAAAACACAGTTGCTATTTTTTTTTAAATGCAAGTTTCCTCCCTCTTCATAACAGTACAGTACATTTAATCATGTATTGTACTTAAGTTCAGTTTTGAGATAACGTTACTTAACTTGGTTATATAACTTACAGTATTTCAATTTATGTTTTTAGATGCAAAACATATGATCATATTCTTAAACATGATGCATTTTTAAATATGATGCTACAAAGTGGTAAAAACATCACTCCACACTGACGAGCTACAACATTAAATCACCACGTAGACATTAATTAATCAGTTATTATAATCTAATAATAAAACTCTCTGAAAAAGGGCTATTATGAGTACTTTTACTTTTGATATTTTAGGTATATTTCACCTCATTACTTCTACTTGAAATCAGTTTTGAATGCAGGACTTTCACTTGTAACATGGGGCTTTTACATTGTGGTAGGACCTGAGTACTTCTTCCATCTCTGGTTCATAAAAAGTTAATATGTTTAGCTATTTATTAGGGCTGCAACTAACGATTATTTTCATTATTGATTAATCTGCAGATTATTTTCTCAATTAATTGTTTTGTCTATAAACTGTCTGAAAATAATTAAAAATACCCATTGTAATTTCTTAGAGCCCAATCTGATGTCTTTAAATGTTTTTGTCAGATCAACCCAAAGATATTCAATTTTTTATCATGTATGACACTTAAAAGGTTCAAATTCTCACATTTGAGAAGCCACAACAAGCAAATTTTGGTCATTTTTCCCAAAAACATGACTAAAACCATTATTGGATTATCAAAATAGTTGCCAATTAATTTTCTGCTGATTGATTAATCAATTACTTGTTGCAGCTCTACTCTTTACCAAGGTATGACAAGGTAGTAATTTTATTGCTGTACACTTTCAAATCAGTGGTGGTGTACTACTCCTACATTTCCATGCCCTTATGTCATTATTAATGGTTATATGTTTTTATGTTTATATGTTTTATTTATGACTTCAAAGATCACAAGTTGTAAAAAATTAGCACTGAGATACAAAATGTTGTAGCCTCACTTGTTTAAATGCAGCTGTTGACTATCTGGTGTTTGTGTTAACTATAGTGAGTGAGTGTTCAGCACTCTGTCTGTGATTAATTTGTCTCACACATGCAGGATACTCAGCTGTTGCCGAATCAGGTTCTCACAGAGCAGCAGTCCTTGGTTGTTATAAAGAAGCTTCTGGCCATCGCGGTCTCTGGCATCACGTACCTCAGGGGTCTTTTTCCTGAGAAAGCTTACGGGAACAAATATGTTGAAGGTCAGATCACATATTGGCTGCTAGATCCTAAATTTGAAAAGTCACTTCCACTATTTTACCAGCCAGAAAATAGTATTGACAACCAAAAGTCTGGCACAGTAGTGAGCCAACAGTTTACCTACATTTGTTAAACTCAGCTTTCCATGAGCTATCAAGATCAATTTGCCATTTGGACATATATACTAAGGACATTCTTACCCTTCTTTTGTCTTGCCACAGATCAGAAAGTGATGATCCTTAGAGAGGAGCACAGTTGTCCTGGTGCCAGTCAGATTGTTCAGTGGTAAAAAGCTACAACTTTGCACTTGCAGACTAGAGCCAATGATCAGGTTTATAGGAAAACAGCAAGTTGAATGATCCTATTTTTTGACATATTTGTACAATACTTCTGTTCAAACAGGATTTTAATGTGAAGCGTATAATAGATTGGGCTGGAAGACAATGACAGAATCAAATATTACAATGTTTTTGACCAAATAACTTAATGTCAATAGACTGTTTTTTTTGTAATATGTTGCAGGGTGATTGCTGCTTTCAGAAGATATTTACACACAAGGGGCCTCATTCACTAATATGTGTGTAGAAATGTTCTTACTTTGTACACAAAATAAAGGCGCATGCGAAATTACTGTTGGATTTGTAACACGTGCGCACTGACCAATTATGTTCTTAGGACTGTGCGTATGTAAGTGATTCAGAATCACTCTAAATTGACAGGTGTGTGCCCGCTATCGGCAATTAGCATACTACCACGCCCCCCATTTCTCCGTATAAGGAAAGCTCTGTTGGAGCGGTGCAGTAGTGGAGAGAGCTGTCACTCATTGCAAAGAGGGCCATGATAGAAAAAATGTAGAAGAACTTTGCTGCAAACAATAGTAGAAAAGGCAGATTTGGCTGGTAAACATGTCATTAGCACAACCGTTTGGAGCCTGATTGTGAATCCTGTGTACAGCCTGCATACCTGTTGCACCATTACTAAGCAGTACATCCGTAACAAAATAAAAAGATGGTAAATGTGTAGATGTCCGGCTGTGAGGACACTGAACAGGCTGCTGGTTAACCAGCTGCATATATCACAGCTGGTCTGATGGGAGAAATGAATGGATGTCACATTCCAACATGGAAATTTCCATATATAAGCTATTTTCATCCAAGTGTGAACAGGACAATCTTAATATATTAATAATTTCATTACATTTATGATGATGATTTATGGATTACAACGTCTTAGCTATTAATTTTATAATTGGTAAATAAATTGTGTATTATTAACAATTTCACACTTTTTAATGTTGTATATTTAGGCCCAATCATTTTAAATATCAATTATTTAATATCAGTTAAATAATTGTGGTCCTAATATACTGTTTATTGACTATATCGTTTCTTAAGACCGTTGTTTGCACAGTAAGAACAGATTCAGGTAAGAACATGTTGATGAATCTCAGATTTCGTACGCACAGTTTAAGCACAGATTTGTGTGTAAGTACTGTTTGTGAATGAGGCCCAATGAAACCATGACCAAACATTTACAATACAAAGAAGAAGAAAAAACTAAACTCATAACTGTAAAAATGGAGCACTTCAGACCTTGAAAAGTCAAATGTAAGCTGTATAATGATATTACACTCAGCAGTGTCTAGTTTTAAATGATGTGAGGAACAGAGGGGAGATCTCTGATGATCAAAAGTAAAATTCAAGAAAATTCAAATGGTTTTTTTACAGTTAAATTCGTTTATATTATCATCTTGACAATTTTTATGATTGTGACCTCAATCCAGAAGGGTTTCCTCAAAACTATTTCTGTTTATTCCATTTTTACTTCATTCTTTTATATCTCAGAAGTGTATTATCTTGAGTTTTATGTCTCCAGCCACAGTCTTCAGTACATCATATTGTATCACACTTGCACACAAACAGAAGCAGACTTAAATGCCAGAACACTTGGCTTCACTTGGTTTTGATGATGAGTCACTGCTCACTCACCCTGTTAATCCTTATATGTGGAAGAATTGGAAAGTATGTTCACTTGTAATTAGATGTGTGTGTGTTTTTTTTTGAACTCTTAAAGGATGCAGGGATGCTTTGAGGCCATCCAGAAGAAATATGTAAGTCATATTCAACCCTTTCCATCTGTCAGAAGACTTGTTGTATGTTTGATTCAGTCCTGTTTCATGTTTTTCTTATGACTCATAGTAACTAATGTGGTATTTTTTTTTCCTCCCATCAGCTGCGGACAGTTATCATGTCTGTGAGTATTTTTTTACCATTCGAATTCTTATGTTTGGTCTTTTTGAATGTTGATTTTGATAAAAACATAAACATAATAAGCCTAAAGAAATTCAGAAATGTTCATTTTGCCCTTTTCTAGATCTACACCGACCCAGAGAATCCTCAGGTAACATGCAGCTCTATCTCTTCTGTTTTTAATGATGTTCCTATCGTACAGATAACAAGCAGTTCATATCATTTTTATGTGTGTATCATATAGAGCACCTGTCTTGTCTTATCTCTCAGAAAGTGACTGAGTTCTACCAGTTTAGGATCCTGTACACTTCATCTGGAGCACAGATGGACTTTGAAAGGTGACTTTAAAAGTTAGAATAAGTTAACTGACAAAGCGAGTCATGACACTGAATATCAGTGCAGGAAACAAAGAGATAAGGAAACTTACACAAGCATGAATCACCTCTAGGTCGGTTTTACACTTAAACCTACCAGGGAGCAACTTGACTTTCCATCTTAATGTGACTCAGTCGGTGCAGTTAACCCCTTGAAGCCTTTGAATTCTGACGTGTAGCTTGAATTTACTTTTTATTCCTTAGTATAAGAGATTATATGGAACAATATTTATAAACTCACCTTGTTTTAGAACTGAAACGTAATTGAAGCTACATCAGAGAAGATAGGAGGGAAACACTGAAAGATAAGATGCTATTTTAATTTTAATAAAGTTATGTTTGGATCATATTTGCCATGAAACATATGTTTGAATGATGGAAACTGCTACAACAGGATTTAACAGGTGGAGTCAGAGTAGTTTCAGTCTGAGCAGCTGTTTCTGGATTCACCACTGAACTCAACAATAACTTCAGTCGTATTTCACCAGTCAGTTTAATGGTTTTCCTGCAGCGCCGGGTTGACTGGGTTTCATTTCTTCGTCAGCAACAACGACGAGGTGTCAACAATGTCGTGCGGCAACACTAAGAAGGCCAGCATCCTGTTGGTGAGGAAGCTCTACACGCTGATGCAGAACCTGGGTCCTCTGCCCGACAGCGTCTGCCTCAACATGAAACTGGCTTACTATGACGACGGTAACACACACACACAAGCACACACAAGCACACTGTAGTTATCATCTGGGCAAATCAGTTTCACAATGAGAATTTGTAACTGCGTCTATTTGATGCAAACATGCCCACAAATTAAGAATATTTGGAAATAAGTGTTCTTATATTTTTAATATTTGCATAATGTACATAGGTAAAACAGCAAATAAACCTTTTTTTTCATTTTATATCATAATGTAGTGCTTTGTTTAGGTGTTTACTCTCTTAAAATATTTTCCCTGTACATTTCTTAAAAATGGCCACACTCTATAAGCTTATTTATAATCTTTTCACATATTTAGATTTACACAGATTATTTATATGCATCATTATAAGACGGCTCTCGATGCCTGTTTATCACAAAGATCCAGAAATGCCACCAGGCTGAATTCCAGGTAGCTGTGAAGTTATCTGTTAACGGTATTTGAAATGTTTTGCCTTAGAGGCAAATCACTCTGCATACACAGCATATGCACAGCGTGTTTTTAACCCGTGGCAACAATATTAGGAGTTATATAAAATTTGCTCTTATTGATGTAAAAATATTAAACTTGTGCCTCCTTTTAACCCTTTCTTTGTCAAAAAAAAGGCACCACATTGAACATACTGTCTTATTTTATGAGTCGCCGTCTCATTGTTTGTTTCTCTGTCCGTCTGCCTTCCAGTCACTCCTCAGGACTACCAGCCGCCAGGCTTCAAGGAGACTGACGGCGACAGTTTTAAGTTTGAGAAGGAGCCTGTCAAACTCACCATGGGCGAGGTGGTCACCCCCTTCCACACCGTGAAGCTGGACATGGCCACAGAGAGATCGAGACTGGAGCAGGTGAAGGAAGGAAAGAGTGAGAGAGACGGAGAGGACGTGTTAAACCTGACTTGAAGTAGGCTGTTAGGCTGCATTCACACCAGTCGTCCCGTTCATTTAGATGGGGGTAGCGCGGCGCCACACCGGACTGCGGCCGGAAAGTTGAGCCAGAGTCAACTTTTGGAGAAACTCAAGCCGTCGTCACTGCGGCTGAAGGCTGCAGTGGCCAATCACAGCGGGAGACCAGACTGACAAGAGTAGTAAACTCTGCCGTGAGGGAGGACAAAGACGTTACCAGAACGAGGGGAGGACATTTCTCTTCGCTTGATAACGTTAGTAAAGTTAGACTTTGCTGTCGGCTTCCCGACTCATTTTTAAAAAAAGACGAGAGAAAAAGAGAGAGAGAGAGAGAGAGCAGCTGTGGACGAGTGAGCTACAGAGTGAATGAAGAGAGGGAGCGCTGGTAGCGAGAAAGCCGGTGAATCAGATCAATAAAACATTATTTTCTGATTGTTTCACAGCGGTTACATTCTAGAGCACAAATAAACACGCCCACAAACCCCACACACCTCCGCTCAACCCTGCGGCTGAACATCACACCGCCTGATTTGATGTGAATGCAGCTTTAGGCATCATAAAATCCTTTATATGCACCAGAATACCTACATAGTATAGCTTAACTTCTTAATATTCCCCTTCTTGGAGGTGTTGTTGTATTGTAATTGTATCAACTGTCTTTAAGGGACAGTCTTTTGGCCTTCGTCTCCTGATCCACAAGGTTCACCGCAGTCAGCACTTTCGGGAGCTGATTTTGATCGACAGTTATGGATGTCGCTTAATGTGTGCAGGTGGAGGAGAGCGTTCATGAGACGGAGAAGTGGGTTCTGAAAATGGAGGAGGAGGGCAGTCTGTCTCAGGTCGGCACACAAACAACTCACAAAGTAATCGTTTATTTCACTCCATCAACACTTCTCTGAGTTAAAAGTAAAGCATGTCATCAATTTAGGTGAAGTAATCATGAATGAGACTAAAAAATATCAATAAAAGGTTAGAGAATTGAAGATATTATGCTTCCTAATTGACAAGTACGAGGATATTGTTTTGTACATTTATCCAATTTTATTTTTTCTGCTTTTAGGAAATAACGTGGTGTAAAAATGTCATAAAAGTAGTATTTTTAAACACAACAAAACTTTGAATACAGTCAGGTTTATATAGTCCAGTTACAGGCGTATCTGTGTTTATTATTACAAAGTAATAAATGAGTAACAGTGAAGACATTGTTTATCTTTATCCAGACACAGATGAGCTTTAACACACAGTGTCTGTTTGTACATTTTGACATGACCTCCACAACTATTACACGTGTCACAAGTTTGAACGTGTTCAAAGCCTCCGTGATCGACACAGGAATTGGGAAACGTTAAAATGTCGCAAACGCAAATAAGGCTCCAGGTCACAGGATGCGTGAGTCACCGTCTGTGATCGACAGCAGTCTGTTGTTGTGGTCAGCGTGTTGACACTGCGCGATCACTGTGTTCAGATAACATTTTTTTAAACCTTTTAGAGTCACGTGATTGAAGATGTGGAGAAGCCCGACAAGGAGAACACAGACTTGGGCAACACTGGTAATTCAGGTTAAAAAAGAGTTCAGTTCAGTGGTGTAGTTTGTTTACTATAATGTTGACATAATGTATAAAGTAACTGCATGTGTTAAGGTGATGACATCACTACAAGCTTGTAGCTGTGTTATCTTATAGTCAACTGTATATAAGGTATCATCAGGTTAAATTAAATTTTGAAGTTGATTTCATTAAAACATGGCTCTGAACTGTACTGTTATACTTATAAATCAGATTATCAGACTAAATGATATCAAAACAGTCCAGACTTGAGGAAGAATTAGCACTTTGTGAACTTAATGGAGAATTTTTCTTTCTTTTTTTTTATGAATTGAAGAGATCCAGATGAGCTGTCATGAGAGGATCGAGAGTTGTGAGGAAGTCACAGAGGTAAGTGTGACGTTAACTACACTGACCCCAATACGTCGTGAGCATGTGACGTGAAATAATCTGAAGCTGCAGAAGGTAAGATTTATACATTAAAATACATTTATAGATTCATTCTTGTGAAGTGGAAGTTGGTGGTGAGGAATCAAAACATAAAAGGCTTAATAAAAGCTTTTCATAATCAACAGCAAGCAGTAAATGCACCTTGTGGAAAAAAAAGCTGTGGAAGACAGAAAAACAGAATAATTGTTTTTGTTAAGAAGGTGAAGCTGAAGGCTAGTTTTTGTCCACCATTTTTCATCCAGCCATTCTCGGGATCGCTTCTTTTCAAGCGAATCTTTTAGAAGAAAGTTTTTAAAGTGAAATTGATTGTAGTCTGGGTTTCTCACAACTGGTTGAATTTATCAAATACCAAAAAAAAAAAAAAAAATCAGATTTAAACAAACATCTTTTAACACAAAGAATTCAGAAAATGTCAACAGATTCTCAGCAGTACAAGAAGGCGGGATGACGAGTAGTCTCTGTGTAAACATGAAACAAAAGGGCCACTTAGGCTGCACTTATGGTCGGCGGCGTTACGGACCATCTGTCCCCTCTCAGATGGACACTCTGGTGAAGAGGACCTCTGACATGGAGGTCGGTTTGAAGAGGACCAGGAGTGGACGGATCATCAAATCCACTACGGTTAGTCCAGCCACTTTAAAACTCAACAGCAAACCCGTCGTCTCCTTTACACCGTTACAGCTAGATGACCTGAACGACCCTTCAGTCTGAGAAAAAAAAAACACACGCTTCAGTGTGGCGCTGATCTCAGGTTACAGTTTATGTGAAAGTTTAGAAATTATACCCATAATGCTCTTTTGAGTTTGCAGTTTTAAGACCTAAAAGTAAGAAGAGTTACACGTTTCATCGCACCAGTATTTATTTTATTAATGGGGTAAATGGTCATAATTTAATGTGAGCTCACTCAGGTTATTTTAACGTATTTATCATGTTTGTATGCATTGACTTACAACTGGGATATTTGAGTATTGTGTAGGTAAAGAAAGCCACTGTGTTGTGCTTTTTGTTGTAGAAGACGGTGACACAGTTAAGTAGATTTTTAGAAATAAATGATTCGTTAAATATCTAAATTACAATCATGATAATGTTAAGAAACTCATTAGCAAAGAAATAAATAAAGTGAAGCTCAGTGATAACTCTTTTGAGAATGTCTTATGTATGTTTTTGTGTGTGTGTGTGTGTGTGTGTGTGTGTGTGTGTGTGGGCGGAAAGGAGACAAACCTGACTGTGAACAACAAGAAGGCGACAGCTATGAAGGACAAAATGGTGAGAAACTCGTATGGCAGCATTAGTGAACTCTGATCTCCTCGTCTCTGTTTTAGCAGAATGTAAAGCAGCTGGTGAACAATAAAGCACCCGTCACTCTACATATAATGTTAGAGCTACAGTATGTGCCTGCTACCTCAGATCACTTCATTAAATATACAGTATTTATATGTATATATATATACCAAGACTGGAAAGTGCGTAAATAATTTTGAGGCTCTAAACAATTTCCAGTTCATGAATGATTTTCTTCAGGTGTAAAAATGTTTATAATGAACTCAATTTGGAAAAAATGAACATTTTTATCTGTTACGTCAGCGTTTTTGGCATGTCTACAGCAGATTTCAGATGAATTTTGAAGTGGAAAACGCAGAGGAACCTTTTGTTGTTTCACACATGAGTCAGCATTCATCATTTTGGTTTCAGAGTGGGATGTTACCTGTTAGTAGACGCGTAAAATACAGGGCTTGGCTTGACTCGACTTGACTGCGTGTGTCTTCTTGCTGTTTTAAGGTTTCTCAGTATGAAATCCCCAACAGCCAGGAAACGCCGTCCACCTCCGCGTCTAGGAAGAAACGCAAATTCAGCGAGCCCAAAGAGCGCTACTGACCTTACACCCCACCACTAACTAGGAAGCATTTGCTGAACTGATGCTTTTTTTTTTTTTTATAAATTTTCAACTTTGCGTACAAGTTACATCGTTCTGAAGGGAATCCCCCAAAATGTTTTGTAAAATACATTTAAATAAATGTGTCACTACAGTTGAACAGTCTGCATCTCTGAAGTTGGAATACTACTTAATAAAACAGTGTTTAAGTTGTCTTTACTGGATATGTTTGTTTTGCTGTTGTCATTCTCAGTTACTTGAATAAAATGCATCTATCAACAGAAGGTGTCAGAGTTTACATGACTCTTGGTTATTAAGTCAAGTCAGATGTATTTCTGATGTGCTCTATCAAAATCCTTTAAGGAGCAACAAGCCATACAAGTCAGTTATTATATTTTCTTTGTGCAGAGCTGCTCCCAACATGATGATGACTTTTATATCAGAAATAATGTGGAATAATAAAGTAATGAAATTATTATTTAATGCACAGATAAAAGAACATGTCCACAGTTCTGCTTGAGTGGAGAAGCTCTTAAATTATGCAGAGAGGAAATATCTTGGCAATGATTTTACAGATGATCTACTGGATCCAAATTTCAAAAAGGTGGAGAAGGTATCTGTTTGGGTCTTGCTGTATGGTCTTATATAGTATTGTTGTAGGTATTAAAACAGCAGTATGTAGACTTACAGTCACTTACAATGATGCCATGAGGATGTAATAGTGTGTGCAGGGGTTTAATGTGAGTCATACTTTTATTAGCTGTAAGCAGGCAGTGATAAATAACCTTGTATAACTATGCTGTATGAGCTGAAGAGAAGCTAGAGAACAACATAATTGAAGCTTTGGTTAATTCTACCAAAAACTGTTACAGTTACTCGCACTTACTTATTTCTTAGTCTTTACATGCACTAATTTTATAGTGATATTTATCTACAGCATTTATACATTGGTGTGTTGTGTACAGTTTGTGTGTGATTTAGATTTTCTAATTTTTATAGGGCCTTGTGGTCTGGAATAGAGTGTATTGATAAGTGCACAGCTCTGGAGGTTTTACAGTCATAACACTTGACACCTGCTTCCCTCAAGACGCCGTCAGACACCTGCGCTTGTTTTGGGGTTTTTTTTGGGTTTTTTTGGTTTGAAAAAAGGAAATGCAAGTCGTCTGCTACAGTTTAAAGATTTAACAGTTTCAGCTTCCTGCCTGTCAAAAACCTCCTGCCTTGGAGAAAGAAAAAAAAAAAAAAAACAACTTCACCTGCGTCTTGAAAAACAACTCTCCATCTTTGAATAGACCCCCAAATGCCACCATTTGCATGTGAGGTGCCTTAAATGAAGCTGTTAAGTGAAAGTGGATTATATCTGTACACAGTGACCTTTGGGCCCAGATAAGGGCCCATCAGCAGCCTCCCGCCCGGCAAGCTGTGTGTTTTTAATCTCCTATTGTTTTTCCCAGAGAGAGGGACATTTGCTGATAGACTGCCTTAACCCACTGCAGATCAATACTGCAGGAAGCCTTTGTGATGCATATCCAAGCAGCCCCTCCTCTCTGTGTCTGGAGCAGGCCAGAGCAGGGTTGGGTGGGTGGGTGAGGGGGGGGGATGTGGAAAGAGAGACTCCATCAAATCAGCCCTCACTTCCTAACACGGGCATTGTCTTCGCTACAACATTTATTTCATTGTCTCTGTGTATTTTATGGGTTTTTCAGATAACACAGAAGCATACAGTAAAGCAGTATGGACTAGGAAATCCATGGTGGACAATACCCACACATCTGTGCATTGACGCCCTTTATGAGCTGTGAAATGAATCAGGGTTACCTAACCTCATAGCCTGACTCCAGTGGCATTTGTCAACACTTTTTTATTATTTTGACAGCAGGGGGGGGGGGGTTCTCTGGGTATTGATAAGTGATGAAATGCAATGAGGGTAAAGGCACCATTGCAGGTCTAGTCATGTATTGTAGATAACCAATATCTCTGCTATAGACATTACAGCAACACTATATCACAGAAATGAACCGATAAATAGCACCCAAAAGGCAAAATGTATCCAATGGAATGGAAAATAAAAAGAAACACACTGAAAAATACATGTATCGAGAAATTGCATCATGTGGCACACCGAGGAGTGTAGCCCCTAGAGATCAGACACATTGAGGCATGAATATGACTTTCAATGGCACACTTTAGGTGAAAATGAAAAAAACAACAACATAAGAACATCTTTTAATGGTATACCAGTGTTCCCATCAAACATGTTCCAACTATGTAACGATAACGGAGAAAGGGAATCTAAATTGCAATTTTATTTCACCTCCACCCTCGATCCTTCACTCGGATCCTGGGACTCTACATCATTTCTGTACACACACGTCTCCCAGAAATGAATTCTGAAATTAAATTCAGGGACACACGTCCAGCGGCCAGTGTTAACAGATCAATCAGCTGGTCAAACAGCAGGAGGGGCCCGCCGGACGCCTCTGCAGACCAATCAGAAATCTGGGTTCGGTCTGTCTGAGTCGATAACTCAGGTCCAGGGCCGCCTGTGTACGGTCAAGGCAAGACACACTGACAGACTGATGGACAGACAGCCGCAGTCCATCCCAGGGCTCCATATAGATTAAAGCCAGCTTCTGTGAGCCTATAGTCGCTGTGCGGTGATTGTGCCTGCAGGGCCTATAGGCCCCAAGGGGGGGCTGGGCTTTACAACAGGAGGGGGAGGAGCGAGGGATGAAGTGGACATCCAGCCCAGGGACCGTGGCCCCTTTGACCTTGCCAGAAGGGCAGCAAATGTTTCCGAGCTGATTAGCGCTTCCCCAGCAGAGTACCCCGCTCACTGTTGGCCCTTTGGAATCAGGCGGTGGGCAGAAGCATTGGAGCAAATCCAGAAAATATGTCATTCAAATGTTTTCTGAAAAAAAAAAAAACTGTGGTGAAACAAGGAGTAAGATAATCTGATTTTTGAACATTCTTACGCTGTTTCATATACTTACATTAAATAACAAAACATGTATGTTACCAGGGGTCAAAACTCAGCACTTAATGACCGTATAAGTCCAACTTTGAGGTACTTTTACTTTAGTTTTTTTTCTTTTGTGTTACTTTATACTTCTACTTTACTACATTTCAAATGAATATTTAAAATCTTAGCTGATCAGAAAAATCGATATGATAGAATTACAACAACTAAATAAGATAAGACCAAAATCTTGCTAATACATTAGCAATATTTTTCCAATAATATATAATAATATAACACTCTGAAATGGTCCAGTCTGCATTAGTACTTTTGTTGATGAGGCAAAGCACCACCTTTAATCAAAAAAAAGGAAGAAAAAAAGAAAAGTGCTGTACATAAGACATAAAAGGCATTAAAACAAGATACAGAAGAAACACAAAATGAATGACACACAGTATAAATAGGATTTTAAATGAGTAAAATAGAATAGAATATATAATAAAATACATTAAAGGATAATACAAATACAGTGCCATGAAAAATATGAATGAATGGTTCTAAAATTGTATTTAATAAAAGGCAGTGGTAAACAGAAAAGTTTTAAGCCTAAAAGAACTGAGAGGTGGCGCAGACCTCAGGGTTTAGACCTCATAATACTTATGTAGTTAATTAAAATTTTGAGTACAGGACTTTCACTTGAGTGTTTTTAAACTGCTTCTTCTAGCTAAGTAAAGAAACTGAATAATCCATCCACCACTGTATGTTTACATAGAGATCAAGAACCTCATTGTAGCAGCAGTGGATGATTTTACAAGAAGGGATGAAACGTCCTCAAACAACCACAAGGGGGCGATAAGTAGCCATGGAATGAGCTGCATGAACGAGGCCCCTACAGATAACTCCTGCTGCCTTGTGTCATGACAGAAAAGCTTCTTCTTTCTCATGCATGCCTTAATCAGCTCGTACAGTTGGCCTCCTCACTGTACACTATTTAAAAAGCATGCGATCCTCCTAAACAGCCAACACGAGGCTATTCAACTTGTCTTTTGAGAGACACTGCGGCGGAGTCAACAGTATTGATCCGAATAAGGAATGATGAAAGGAGGGGATGCTGAGAGCAGGTGGTAGTGGGCCAGCAGATTCAGGGATTTAGTCGCTCACCGGGTATGTATGGTCAGCGCTGCCGAGCGGCGAGGGGACCAATACCTACTCGAAACAGATGCTCAAAGCAATGGGATGTGCCCCCATTGTGATCAGAGTGGACAGCTGAATTGTTTACCACCAAAGGGCCCTTTTCTTCAGCGGCAGGCCCACTCACAATGGGGCCCCCACCTTACTGACACACTGAGGATTTCTGCAGGGGGAAGCTGTGGAGGACTGAGGGTGGGGTGGGGTGGGGGTTAGTGCGTGTGCATCGAGGGACAGGGGGTTTATAGGGTGAGCCTCTGTCCGTACCCCCTTTTTTCTTTCTCTGTGCTCAGATGGACCTCTCTGCGCCCCCCCTATCTCCTCCACAAAGCCCCCCTAAAGCTACCGGAGGGCAGGGGTTTAAATGTCACGCTTGGCCATCAGAGCGCCCAGCCCCCGGCTCGTGTCTCCTGGGGGAAGCACGCCGAGAGACAGGGAAAGGGAGAGAGGAAAGCTAAGGGGAGGGAGAAACTTGCCCTTGCCCCATTGTCCATTACGATAGGCATGAGCTGCTAACTGACTCCAAATCAAGTGTATCCTCTCGCCACGCGCCCTGGCCTTGTCCTGCTCTTGCTCAAACACAAAGGCCCTCTGTGTTTTTATTTTTTCAACCATTCATAGGTGAATAGCAGCTTTGGTCATGGTATGTTTGACAGAGCAGCTTAAAGGAGGCTGCGGAGTCTAAATTCAGCTGGCCACCGGGCTGAATGATAAACACAGTTTGTCATCCTGAGACGCCCAAGATTCGTCCACATTGCACTCCGGTGAGCTCTTACATGACGAAAATCAATGCTAACTTTTTGCATTCAGTCACATAAGAGGGACTTCAAAACGTTAAAGCGGGTAGATGGGGGGGAGAAAGAGGCGGATGAGGTGTGGGGTGACAAAGTGTCAAGCTGAAATACAAGTACAGCGCGAAATATACGAGCTGCAGGCCAACTTTATCCCAGCCCAAGGTCCTGGCCCATACTTTACCCACCCACAAGATTGAGTGTTTTATGTATCTATTTGTTCTAAATAGTGGCACACTTGACCTTGAGGCAAGATGTGTGTGCTTGCAGCCTGGCCCGGGAATCATCCCTCCTGTCAGGCACGGGAGGGAGTGACCTTGAACCGCCAAGGCGCAGGCGTAGCTGAGTGCACAAACTCATTTAACTCCTGGGTTTGTTATCGACATGCTGTAATCGTTAACATTATGGATGATGAATAACTACTGACTGCCGTATACCTGCGCAATACGTCGCCGTGCCACGCAGACTCGACCCAGCTACGGACCCATGATGGCAGACACACCGAACTGATGGTCAGGTGAATGGAGGGCCACATCACTTAGACTTGTTTTTCCACCCAATCACAGCGACAACTCATCAAGAGTGCCAGCAAAGCACACTGAGGTGCTTAAGGACATATATCACCTCTGTGCTTTACGCCTTTTTTTTTTTTTTTAGCACACATACCTCTATGTGTACTCTGGAACACTTAACCTCCAGCATCAGATGATGTTGAGGCATCTGCAGTGGATTTTTTTTCTGTGATCCATTATTGATCCTAGTAAATGGGTGAATTTACTGTAGCTTCTGAAAAAAAAAAAAAAAAAACAGAAGATGGACAAAGAAATTATTACGGTCATCACTGCAGGAGCTTGAGGCATGAATTTAAAATGTTAGGTTTTTAACACTAAAGCAAGTGAATTAGTATTCATGGAGTCATTTGTGAGAGGGGCGCAGAACTAAAATGTAGGGACATTTCTCTTGTCCTCTACTTTCCTTTTTTATAGAAGGCTGAAAGCAAGTTATCAGTTTCATTTTATGTTATTTTTTTGAGCCAGGGTGATAACATTATAGCCCTTTTTTACCACATAGTCCCAGGAACTAAACTCAACTGCGAATTTAGGGAACTTTTATGCTTTCACGTTTGAATTTTCCACTGTATGTAAGTGATGTCTTAGATTAGGTAAATTACTCAGATACTGGATTACGTTAGTGACACAGTTTTGGAAGTGGTTAACTTGTCAGTATGGCCGTGATGCCACCAGTGTCTTAAACAAAAGCAATACTCCCAACAGAAGTCCAACTTATGTCATCCTGATTGGTTCCACTGCTGGCACTACATTATCTATGTGTGATTAAATAACCAACAAAGATTGACTAAGAAAATGAAGGAATAGTAGTTTAACACTGAAAAATCTCTGTGTGAGTGTGGTTTGAGTGGGGTCTCACTAGCAACACACGCAACATAATAAAATATCACATTCTGACTCTGATTCATATATTGTTAAATGTCGACTTCTGATTGGTGAGTGGAAATACCTGAATTTACCTACCGCCAGCAGAGTTCTGCCCGCTTTGAGCCCGTGAGAGAAGCACAGAAAAAACACAAATGTTAACATCTCTTACTCAAAACCAGTATGAAGTATGAAGAACACAGTAATAAGGAGCTGTAAAAGGAGAAAATACATTTAAGGCCATTTAAATGATGTGTATACGTTGCAGTGTGTCTTAAAAAGGCTCAAGTCACTGCCTTTTTGTACACATTTTTTAAAATCTCAGTTGTCTATAAAAACTGAAACTGAAAGCTTTTTATCAGGCAATAATAAATATGATATATGATCGATTCATACCTGTAAACTTTCTTCTTCAGTTGCACAGATATTGCAATATGTCACATATGACAGAATCACCTGTATGGTAAAACCGTTGTTATCACAGACTTGTTATCATAGTATCATATTGTGTGAGTGATTTGATTTCCAGCCCTAATAATTACTGCAAGTTTGTTTTGGTGCAAACAGGATACAACTGCAGAGACATAACAGATGTGTCACTCACAAAATATACAGAAACATTTCATAATCAACTTGGCAAAGAAAAATTTTTAAGTTCCAAGTGATTCGGTACCTTAGGCTAACTATAAAAAAACCAATTCTGAAAATCTGAAGAGAGAGCATCTGTCAGACTCGTCAAAGAGTAAAATACTAAACACAAAAACAGGTCATTGCAGTCTGGCCGCCTCTCACAAGTTGCCCAGAAGTTTGCAATGGTGCTGAATGTACATTTCATATATAGCAACTCAGAGTTTCCACACCAGGTCCTCGGTTTGACCACATACACAATCTGCCGGAGGGGAGAAGAAAAGTTTGGTAGATTCTCCTTTCTCTCTCATTCTGTCTGATGGCCTTGGGAGTTTGACTTTTGCCCTGCCAGTCTTTTCCTCCTCTCCAGGCTTTGAGGGCTTTTCATCTAGCCAAGGTGCAAGGGCAGCCACTTCTCTCCTCTTCAAGCCCCTTCCTCCTATCCAGTGTGCACATAAAAATGCGGATTTCCATTTCAGCTGTAGCGCACAAGATTAGCAGCTCCACCACCCCAAGGCTGGCTTAAGACAGGAGGGCAGACATACACTAGTGTTGGTGGGATGCATGCGGGGGAGAAGATCCCCCAAGACTTGTTTGAGGCCGCTGCAGATTCTATGGATGAATCCTCAAAACACTCATGTGGTTCTTTAGCATAAGCTACATTGTGAAGTGTCAATTTGTTTTGAGCTTGATTTGAGCTGTGAGGCCATCAAGCTTGATGGCCTCACATGTAGACATCTCTGCACTGCATGGGAAAAAGACAAGTATCTATTGTGTTTACAGGCTTCTTTAAAGTTTTAATCGTTGAGATGGTACATTTGTGTGAGGTGGCTCTGTTACATCTCGTCGATGGGATTTTCAATTAATGAAGTTTAACCTCTTGAACCTTGAAGACTTTAATTCTTTTTATTTCTAAGGCACAATCACTACACTATATGCTATTAATTGTGATTTTAAGGAAAGGTGAGGTGACTCAGAAATGGAGTCATTTGAAATGTAAATGGTACAAAAATTGTTCTTGGAAGAAGAAGTGGGGAAAAAAACATAACATTTGTGTCTAGAGGACACAAGGAGTTATGTTTCTGTAATTTCTTTTTCTTTTTCCATTCATGAATGGAGGCTATCACTTCTTCCTCTGATCATTCTAACATGCATCACTTACTCTGAATCAGAAAACAAAAGCTGCATAAAACCACAAATGTAAAAAATATATAAACTACTTATTGTTTAAAGCGTCACTTACCTTTATATTTAGTGATATCTGGTTTTGGTTTCATTTGCTCAGATTTTGTACATAACCCATTTCTAAGATTTCTGCTTTCACTCCAATACAATAAAGGTGAATCCAATTATTTGTGGTGCTCAATGCAGTGAAAAATTACATTTTTAAAAATTCATCAGCAACATCTTTTTCCAGACTCTGAGTCCCTGTTCCTCTGGATAATCCACAGAACATGTTGTCGACATTTTTTTTCTGTTTCGCTTTCTTCGGTAGAAATGAGTTTAAATGAAAAGCAGGACATTGTTTTGGGAAAAAACACGTTGCAGTTTAATTTTTAAAATGTCAGTTTTCTTATGTTTTAAGCACCACAAACAAAATTCATTTTGCTCGTACTGGTGTGTTGCTGAAAAGCTTAGATATTGACATCTCAAAATGTCACCAAATAAAACCAAACTATCTGCATAGCTACCGCTTCGGATAAGTGAGAAAATATGTTTTCTCATTATCTGGGTGAACTGAATTTACAAGTCACTTTTGGGTCGTCACTACTGACAATAGTCAATAAACAAGCAAAATCTATTTCTCTTTCCCTGAAAGTGTTACACCATTCTGCTCAACCATATATAATAGACAAACTTTATATTATTTTGAAAAGCCGCAGAGGCCTACATTAGTCAAACCGCAATGGTTAGACATCAGGCCATTTGACCACAAACCTCCAACAAGCCCATCAAACAGATCAGGCATCCAGTGGCAACAGCGCCTGTTACAACTGACCCGTAACATGTGGCCCAACTACAACTAAATTGTGGCTGAATTATTGATACAGTGGCGTTGGCCGCTTTGCAAGTGGGGGCATGAAAGGGAGCCAACATGGGAATGGTCTGCTAATTTTATATGGGAGCCTCAGGGCACATTCCTCCCAGTGAAGACCAAACATATTGACATATGTGTGTAGGGGGAGAGACTGTATATAATATGAGCCTGGTGTTGAAGGGGAAAAATGGACAATGTGACTGTCCATATAGGCTCAACCTCAGTTTACACATGTTGTGTCTCCCATTTTTCTGTAAATATGGCTGTACAATCTGAGCTGGGATGATGCATGTATGGAGAACTTGGCAGGTCAGAGTAAAAACGTATGCAATATCCTTTTTCTCTTTTGCTCTCCTGCTTTTTAGATTGCTCCTCTGGAATCATTACAGCTAAACTGTCTGTTTCACATTCATTTGTCAGTGTAATATCAATACTGTATGGAGAAATGGCGAGATGAATTGTGATGTATGGGATCAAGTCGTTTAGACGGGTATACAGGGGGGAGGTGGGGTCTGTTTGTAGCTAAGCCAAGGTTGTTGACCATCAGTGAGCTGGCCAGCTAATTTCTCCAGAAGTGTCCAAAAGCCTTTGTGTCCTCAATGCACTTTTATTTCCACCTCTCTTGGAATTGTGATGACCGTGCCTCGGGGCGACAGAGACACCTTGAGGAGTGCCCACCTTTAAATCCGGTGCTCCATGACTTCAACCATGACCCCTCGCTGGAGGGATCCCTCAGGCGAGATTTAAACGAGCTCCCCCAGGTCCGAAGCAGCTCCTCTATTCACAGTCACATTTTTAAAGACATGAATTGGCCCTCTCTGATGGGTGATTGTAAAATGTATTTGAATAAAAGAGAGTAGTTTTAGATAAATAGGTATAAAAACGTACGTATGAGAGTAAATGTGGCGTGACATGTATATGTAAACAGTGTGCCAGAAAAAAGAAAAAGGCTGACTTTGGAGTGACTGTGACAGAAAGACAGAAGGAATGCTGTAGGCCCCTGTAACCCCATTTTCCTTTTATTTCTCTCTGTCTGACTTTGTTTTTTTCTTTCATCCTCATCCATAAATTAGAAGGGAATCCCAACAGTGCTCAAAATACAAAAACACCTTCAGTGTATTTATATGTCATCAGACTCCAGGCGTTTTCCTTTTAATTTTTTTCTTAAATCATCTTTTTTTTTTTACCTTAAATGCTATCGCTTACAATTTTACAATTCTTTTCTCTCCCTCTCTTTTTTGCTATTATGGAGGACGAATGGCGAGAAAAGCATACAATATACAGGCTATTGATCCACGCCCATCACTGCAGAAAAAAAGTCGGTTCAGGGAGTGGGGGAACGGAGGGGGACTGGACACAGCGATCGATAACCTACTCTATCAGCCGTTTCCATGGCAACCGGCCGAGCAAGGACAGAGGGCTGCCATGCATTTTGCACCTGTCTATTTCATATACCTATTGTTATAATGAAAGTGTCAGGGAAACAAATGCAAAGGTGACGCGGGGCTCCAGCCCAGCGTCGACTTCCACAATTAAAGAAATTACATAAAGGTTAATAGCTCGCTGGAAAAAATGAGAGGAAAAAATGGGAGAGAGGAAGGAGGTTCTAGGAGGTTTTTCAGTGACCTCCTCCTCTCCCTTGTGAGGTTGAAGGACGCTCGAAGGCAAACTGGGCTGCAGCGAGTCGGGTGCAAATCCGGGTTCTGGGTTATTTTCTGAAAAACAAGCACAGATGACAGTTTGAAATCGGCAGTTGTGTCCTGACACTGGAGATGAGGCCTGGTTGACCCCAATTTGGAGGTCAAGCAAGCATGATCAATGTGCTGCCCATTAACTCACCATGAGCAACTGTAGGCGCAAGAACAGAGAAATATAGCACGGTAGATACAGAAGAGGAGTGAGGAACGAAGACGGGCAGGAGGGAGGGAGTGGCGCTGATGGTCGAGGTTAGCCGAAGCTTTCTTCAGATCAAAACCCAGCAGGCTGAGCCAGACAGACTGTCAGGAGAACTTGACACCTAGACGATTGCTGAATCTCCGTCTGTCTGACTGTGGTGGGCACTGAACTTCTAACCCTCTTTGAACCGGAGGCTCCTTGGCTCCAGAGCCGTGGCGCTGGGCTGGGTCGGTCCTAAGTGAAGGGGATGGATATCATGATCTGGGGCCTGTGTTGATCATGTGCTGTATTGATCGCCAATCGAAACTACTGCTGAAAACGCAGGATTGAGAGGGAGAGAGCCAGAGAGAGAGTGGGAGGGGACGCAATCAGCTGTGGCTTCTCGCTATGGTCAGTGGCCCTGTATCAGGCTGCTGCGGTTGCCGACATTGCTGCAGAGGAGGAAATGGCGGTTTCGGAGAGTGTTGTACAGTAGGAGTACAAGCATCCAGTTTACAGAGATTTTGAGGGTTCCCACTTTGTGCTGGTGTATTCTCATTGTTGCAGCACTCACAGTCACAGTCACAATCACTGACAATCACAAATCGCAGTGGATTTGCTTGAATGACAGCAGGGTGAAACTCAAACATGAATACAGCCTGTCTGCGAGCACCAAGCTGCACCGCTGTGGACAACACAGCGGTTGTCCTCTAGCACCGGAGGCACTCTGTGTTTTGTGAGCTGTGACAGCGAGCTATTGACGGGCACGTGGCTCTGCAGTGTTGTTCAGGGGCCACTGGCCACTGCACTGACCTTTGACACACCATCCATGCACCGGCCTTCATTGTTAGGGCAGGAGGAGGAAGAAAGAGGAGCAGGAGGAAGAGGGAGTAGAGGGGGGATAGATGACCCTTGGGCTCCTTGCAGTTGGATTCTCCCTCCCCCACAGCCTCACCCCTCCCATCCCAACACCTCCATTCACCCCCTAGCCCCCCTTCCCTCACCCCTCCTCCCCCACACACACTCCACCTTATGCCGATCAATGACAGTTTCATGTGGCTTCTCTGGGCCTGCAGTGACGTGTGTCCTATTGATTTATCGACATTACTCCAGGCAAGCGAACCCAGAAGCCCCTTCTCTCAGTAGGCAGCCAGGCTCCAGCCCAGCAGAGGCATACCTCCCCCTGTGCCGGGTGGGCCCATGCCAAGTCATCCAACTGTACCGGCTCTCTGGAAGCAGCAGCACATTAGCTGCACACAGCCAAACAGTATTTTCCTGTGGATGCATGTCTGCATATGTCACTGAGAATGCTTTTAAGCATCATCCCCTCCCTCTGCCCATTTAGTTTCAGCCTGTCCCCCCTCTCCTCTCCTGCACTCTATGGGACATGTAATGGGGACAATGAGTGAGACACCCCGGCACTCACAAATACATTTACTGTCGCCTCTGATTTCCAGAGGCAACTGTTCCACTTTTATGGTTAAAAGGTTCTTTTCTTTCGTCCGTGTCAATGTCATGCCTCTGTGGCCATGGCTCATCCTTGTGGCTATTGCTCTCATCTGCCCCTTTTCCTCCCTTTTACTGGGGTGGGGGGGTGGGGGCAAATCAGACCAGCCCATCCTTTTACACTCTGCCCCCACCCCCTCGGGCTCTCCTGTGTCCAGTGAAAGGCCAGTGGATTGAGGGAGAGGAGGAGAGGAGGGCAGCTGGACACTCCCCGTGGCCTGGCTAGCCGCTGATGCGGGGGTCGTAGAGGGGGGAGATCCAACACCATTAGGATAGGACTGCTGCGATGGCAGCTGGCCCTAAAAAAGGAGAAGGAGGAGGGGGGTCAGGGGAGGCTCAGAGATCAGTGACCTGGCCACAGTGTCCAGCTGGGGGGTCATTTCACGGCCCACCTCCAGCCACGTGCTGGATGACCATCTGGGGATCTGGCAAACCCCACAACAGAGGTAGCATCATCTTCTTAGTTGAAGGGATGGACAACAACAAAAGTCAAGAAATCTGTCAGCCTAATCTGGAGGTGGGAGGGGGCACTGCAGCTGCCTGTTGTTGTTTGGCATCAAGTGTGGTGCGCATCTGCTGTTTAATGCAATGCAGTGCAGTGTTTGCACCCTGCATTCTCTAATCTTTTTGATTAATTGCGGATATGCGCATTCTTTCCCTTACCGGACATAAAGTTAGGACTGTAGCCGATGATTATTTTTTAGTTGTTTTTTCAATTATTCTTTTATTCTAAAATGTCAGAAAATAGTGAAGAATGACCATCACATTTTCAAAGAACCCAAACTTTTTCCATTGCTTTTTTAGTCCAACCAATAGTTAAAAATCCAAAGTTTTACAATTTAGAGATATATGAAAGAATGAAAAGCATCATATTCTCAGATCTGAAAAGCTAGAAGCAGCGAATGTTTGTCATATTTCATTAATAATTTTTTTTTTTAGTTTTCAGAATTGTTTTTCTCTTGATTGACCGATCAGTTAACTAACTAATTGTTTCAGCACCTTCTTTGGCTCTATATAGTGAAAATGAGTGAATAAAATGACTATAGTTCATATATCTGTTAGAATGTAAAGCAGAGGTGGAATCCCTGAAAGGTTAAAGGTGTTTTGAAATAGGATTTCACCTCTAAAGTGCAGAAGAGCAGGGGGGGGGGGGTCACTCAGCAGCCCAGATGGACCACCAGATTCTCTTTTAGCTGAGCCGTTCAGTTTGATGGCTCTGATCGGAGAACAGATTAGCACTGGTTTGTTGTCAGTGCTAACCTCACCCCTCCTCCTCTTCCTCTCTTTCCTCCTCCCATTCTTTCTTCTTCCTCCACCCTCTGTCCTCCCCCATCCTTTCATCATCCTCTCCTTCTCCCTGAGCCTTCTGTCTTAAACTGTTTAAGGTGATCGAATTTTGCCCATCCTCCCAACGTGGTCGGAGGGGATCAAAGGTTGCTGACCCCAGCCTGATTGTAAAGGTTGCGGATGGGGAACCTCCATAATAAATAGAGGTCCTGCTAAACAGATCTGAGCCTCTAGATGTTTCTATGAGCTTAAAAAAAATCTCTGTCTTTATTTTTGGGGATCCTGTAATCCCTTTAACATTTATCATTGCTCTGCTAATGAAAGTGATCTTTGCGTTCATGTCTGATAGGTTTCTAATTAGATTCACATAGACCCATGTGGAAATGATCCAAAGTATGAGCCAATGGAGGATTGGAGTGATGGAGTTATTGCTCTCAGAAACACCGGAGTGCTCCAATGTGCTGAAAGAAATTCATAAATGTGGTGCGGGGGGGTGTAGGGGGTGAGATGGGCTGCAATAGTGCACCAGTGTAATCTTTGGTCAGCACTTCTTCATGGCCGATACCGTGATAGGAAAGAAATCCTCCTCTGAAATTTGATTAATTGCTGTCTCTCCGCCTCTCAATCCAAACATTGGTGGAAATGGAGGCCAGTTGACAGGACAGATACATCAGCCTGGAGAGCTGCAAGCCCCTGGCAAGCAGAGGCATTTCTTATCCAGTAACAGGATATCCACATACAGCGAGGTGTGGAAAAGTGAGAACTGCATCGTCTTCATTTGGCCATAACAAGGGAGAGGGGGAGGAGGAGAGTGCGAGGAGGGGAGGAGGTGGTGGGGGGGGGGCAGCCAGCCAGCCAGCCAGGCAGGCAGCTCGCTAGGTTGGGCCGAGGTGTATCGATTGATTTCCCAATAGCCTCTGGTCCATGAGCGGCGAACCCTGGCCCTGGTTGCTAGGTGACCACACCATCCAAGATGGAGAGTGGGGTGATGAAGGGTGACAGCAGCTCTGAGGGTCAGCGGGGCCACTGGTCATTCTGCAGCCCCTCTGGGATGCTCCGGACATGCAGATAATACAATGAAACTGGACCTCAGCTCGCAGGAAGAGACTGGCGAGGCAGGAATATAGAAAGACAATATCAGAGATAGAGAGCGTAGTCCACCATCTTCTCTCTACTCGGCTGTGATCAATGCAGAGTCTGCAAATCGCTTTTTAGCTCTACGTATGTTTATGACCTACATTACGGCAGAATAAAATTGGAAAGCAGCTGTGAATTCAGTTTTATGGAGATCATGTGAGGTTTCAGGTTTCACATCATTGAGTTTTTCTCAAAAATTCATTCCCAGAAAAATATTTATGACACCCGTGCGATTTCACAAGGGTCGTTGACCATATATGAAAATATTGATTTGAAAAACAAAGCGCTATTCAAATAGTCATTGTCCAGAACATATGGCCTGAATTTGAAGATGAAGGATACTGTCTTTTGACAATCACAGTAAAAAACATGACGCTGTTCTCGTTACAGCACCAATGCAATTTACTGAAATGTACAATTTATTAAATTACAAAAGAGGTTGAGAGATGTTGGTTTTATTCCTGTCAAAATAACAAATATGCAGCAATAAGTTCTTAAGGTCCACAACAAGGAGTACATTTATGTTCATGTATGTATTCTCATTTTAATATTAAATGTAGCATACTGAGTATATGAAATGAGCTGCTTTATGCTGAGATAAAAAAAATTCACATTTTACAGCTATGAAAGTATGACTCATGACAAGACCTATATATATCTCCTGTATATATATATATATATATATATATATATATATATATATATATATGTACTCACACACATATCTTTTACAGATACAGTCTTCTGTTTTAAATGATCAACTGGTGAAACCCTTCAATCTAAATGCAGAACAAATGCTCAGTACAAAAGAAAAATACTGTAAACATGAAGTGGCCATAATCTATATCACATATTCCACAATGATACATGATACTGTAGCGCTTTTCTACATATCGATTGTTCCACTGTGCGAGTGAAAAATGATACAGAAGAAGAAGCAGGAGGAGGAGGAGGAGGAGAAGAAGAAGGGGGGGTGGGGAGGGGGGGGTGGTGGTGGATATAAACTGGGAGACAAATGTAAAAGGATCTACATCACACTGCACTGTGAGAGAAGTTACCAGAAGGCAAAAAAGCAGCGCAGAAGGGGGCGGGAGGTTTGTATGTTGGTGTGTGTGTGTGTGTGTGTGTCGGGTTGAGGGTCATGGGGAGAAACCCATCCAGTCGGCCCTGAAAGGCCACCTTGCATTCTGGCTGTTGCCTGTGTTCTTCCTGTATGAAGGATTTCCCTTCATCCTGTGCCATGCCTCTTATGTCCTCCTCAGAAGGAGCCTGAGCGTTTTCATGTCTGTTGGAGTTCCATATCCTGAGGAGGGAGGACTTATGTGTCTCTGTGTGTGCGCTTGTGTATTTTCCTCCCTCCTATCTATTAATAATATTGGGGAGAGCTGGAGAGAGAGGGAGATAGAAGTGGATGTTTGCTTTGGTACAAGGCGAGATGTTTCTCTGTTTGCAGCCCTAAGCTGTGCGAGTATTCAGCTCTTAAATATTCCCTTCCCTTGTGACTTCAAACTATCTCTTGCCCTAAAGGGCTGCACGGACCTCCCTGGCCAAATATCATCATACCTTTAATGATAATAATAATAATGATAATAATAATAATAATAATAATAATAATTATAATGATAATAGAACATGCAACATAAAGAAAATAGTAATAAGATGAAAAAGTCTTCCTGGATAGAAAGGTTTTTTAGGCCTTTAACAGCAACTGGCAACCGAAATTTTCATATTGGAGGATTTAGGGCTTCGATGGTTGGAGAAAGAGTGAAAGAGGATAAAAAGATGAAGCAAAAAAAGCAAAAGTACAAACTGAATCCAGTCCCAAACATTTGTGGAAATGGTCATTTATTACCAGAGATCATTTTCTTTTCCCGCAAAAACTCAACCGTCGCGATAACTACAAACCTTGACAAGTTGGTTGACAAAAATCTTTGTGTCGTTTTTGATTCTGATTTCAACTTTGAGAAGTAAATCAGTTCGGTGTTTAGATCTAGTTTCCCTCAGCTGTGGACAATTTCCAAAATAATCCGGTTCTCCTCACGGCCCATAATCTGGAGAAAGTTGTCCAGACCTTCATGTCCTGTCACCTACTGTATGTCCTCACATGTTGGCAGTAGTCTGTCTTGTTTGTCCCAGCTGCAAGTAAATGCTGCACTAGAACCAACAATGAGAGACCACTTTACCCCTGCGCTGACCTCTTTTCATTGGCTACCAGCGCAGCAGAGAATTGATTTTAAAATTTTACTGTTTTTAAAGCACTCAGTGGCCCCACATCTTACATCTCTGACCCCTTAAACCTTCAAATCTCCTCTAGGTCTCTGAGGTCGTCTGACTTAAAGCTGCTGGTTGTTTTGCACCTCAGCTTGAAACTGACAAGTCTTCCAAACTAAACAACAAAATATGTCCTACACAAGCGTTCTCTGATGTAGTGGCCCCCACCAGCTAGACAAAATCATTTCTCTGTGCATTTTAAATGCATTTAAAAAATTATTTATATGACTGTTTTCTCATCTGTCAGCACAAAACCTACTTAGTCATCACGGTTTAAAGAAACCAGTGTTAACTGTTGGCATATCACCTACAACATCTTGTTACTTTCACCTTTCCTTCAAGGAGACAACAGGTATAATTTGCATGGCCACAAGAGGTCCTTATCCAGATAAACAAGATCTATTTAAGCTTTTGAACAAGCAACTGATGTTGTTGTTTTTCAGTCTCGCTGCAAAAAACTCAAAGGGAATCAAGCCTTTGTGGCTCCTGGACTGTGAAACAGCCTCTATCTCAGTATTAGGAGTGCCCTCACAGTAGAAAGTTCTGCTCCGAAGGCCATTTTTATTCCTTGACATTTGGACTTTCACCACCATCTGTAAGCCCCAATATTGGTACTACATCTGTTGTTCTTGCTGAGCAGATTTTTAACCTTTCCTTGAAAAATTGTTGAAAGATTTTAAATCACTTTGCTCGACTTTTTTAAAATGTGTTTTCTAAATAAAGTGACTAAATTATCACAGAGGGCCCTGGCACCCGAGACAGTCCTCCAGCTGTGTATTTGTGTGTGTGTGTGTGTCACTCTGTGTGTGTGTTTAGCAGCGGAGAGCGAGGGGGAGGTGGATGGAGATGGTATCAATCGCCAAGCCAGGCCATTGAATGTATTGATTAGTTACCTTTCTTATTAACATGCTGATTAAAGAGAGAAGGGAGAGAGAGAGAGAGAGAGAGAGGGAGAGGGAGTGAAAGAGAGGCGGACGAGGCTGCACACACAAACACACACACTCCTCGCCCTCGGACGGACGGACGGAGAGGAAGCGGCAGCCGCGGCCCGAGAAAGAGAGAAAAAGGATGCAGAGTGGATTTAACAGCCGAGCGGGGAAAGGAAAATCAGGGAATAATTGGGAAGAGGAGGAGAGAGGGAAGCGGAGGAGCGGATGCAAGAGAAGAGGAGGAGGAGGATGAGGAGGTGGAGGAGGAGGAGGAGGAGGGGGGGGGGTGGATGCAAAGGGGTTGGTGGGTGGGTGGGTGGTGTGGTGGTGGTGGGGGGGGGGGACCTGACTGGAAAACCAAGGAGGGAAAAAGAGAGAAACCTTGCTGCCTTTGATCCCCCACCGAGTTACGCTGGCTGGCTGGCTGGAGAGACTGACACACACTTTTCGGCTGTGAGACACACTCATTTACACCCACACACACTCAGGAGCTCACACACACACACACACACACACACTCACACCTTCACTCAAACACACACACACACACTCTGTAAGGCTGACAGGCCGAGGCAAAAGCATGCATTATCATAGCAGAAAATAGCTCAGCGTGTGTGTGTGTGTGTGTGTTTTGTGTGTGTGCGATCGATATGTAGATGCTTTTTAAATGGTATTTTTATCAGCGAGTGACCATGTTAAGCAGCGTGCAGTGAGGGATTTCTTAAGATGCACGCCAAGGTTTTCCGAGAAAGGCGTTTTTTTTTTTTTGTGTTTATTCCGAGAGGGACCGGAAGGTGTGGAGGTCACGATGGAAGGAGGGATGGATGAAGGGAGGGAGGGAGGGGAGGCAGGAGGATGCAGACTTGTTTATTTGTATGTTTGTGTTGATGCGTACGAGTGGGTGTGTCTGCATGTTTGCATGGAGGAAGAGGAGGAGGAGGAGGAGGAGGAGGGGTTGGAGGGATTTCACTAGGCAGCAGAATCAGAAATTGACATATGCATGGCGTCTTATCTGGGAAAATAGTAGCAAGGCGGTTTGCTCAGTTTGCTGTGTAATTTGGTTGCAGAGCTCCTGTTGTGTTTGGTTGTGATGGGTGTGAGTGTGCAGCCTGCAGGAGCAGCACTACAGGCCCAGAAATGCGTGTGTGTGTGTGTGTGTGTGTGTGTGTGTGTGTGTGTGTGTGTGTGTGTGTGTGTGTGTGTGTGTGTGTGGTGCAGGCCCCATCTTGTTCACTGTTTTCCTTTTTTTTTTTTAAATGTAAGCTGTAAGCTTTCTATAAAATATGGCTCACTCTGCTCACATTTTACAGTCTTTAAAATGATTTATAAACAGGAAGGGCTGCTTTTTTGTGTTATTCTGTTAAGTTATTTACCTATTTACTGGCTTTCTGACTCAATTATCTAGATTTATTTTTCATTTGAAGTGAATCAGATTTCAAAATGACCTGGAAAAGTGGTTGTTCCCATACCAGTTTACTGCACTATATGAAAATGAATACCTACCTCCTATAAAAAATACAATAAAGTACAGCTGATAAATCAATTTGCTAAAACACCAATGTTATAGATCAAATCAGATGCAAAATTAAACAAAAAATTAAACATAACATACCAAATGTGAGCTGAGCAGACTGTAAACTTGCAGGAAATGTTGCACTGATGAACAGCTGAGTCTTCACACTTCAACTTTAAAAAAAAAACAACTTCCACCTGTAACAAAAATGGAGACAAATGTAGAAAAGTAGGACCTCAGCAAACTCCTCCTGCTGTATGATGGAGACAACTAATTGCTCAACTTTTAAAAACTTATAATGATTTTTAGAGCACTTGCTCGGAGCTATAAAAAAAAAAATAAGCAAACAAACAAAGAGAAAAGAAATAAACTCAGATTCAGTTCAACTTATCGACCTTTGCACCCCCCCTTGAGCTCCGTTTTGCATAAATTAAAGTTTTCCTTCATCCTCGCGCGGCTCGGGCCACCAGATAATTTCATTTGCATAAAGAACGCGGAGCCAATTACACAGGGAGATATTTACATTTTATATGAAAAATAGTTGTAGGGCAAATAGGAGGCTGTTTAAAATGCGCGGATCGATACTTGCTATCGCGCGCTCATGGCCGGATGCGCGCTCACACAACAAACAATACAAACTCACCCACACATCCCTTCTTCCTATATATGTATATATATATATATTTATATATATTTAACCTTTTATTTTTAACACAATAAAAGCTTTTATGCATATGAAAGCAAAATAGCTCTGCTGCTATATTTTAGAGAATTTTATTTAAGTTATTCCAAAGATAATTATTATAAACTAAACTAATGATGCAAAAAATCTCAGCTATTTTTTTTTAAATATATCCCCCTCATCTAGTGTTTGATTTTTTTTGCAGGTGAGACTACTTTTTAGTGGGTTTTTTCCCCCCTCCAGTACTTGCTGCTGTAGCGCATTATTGGCTCATCTGCACAGGAGGCGAATCCAGTGAATTAAACTAGTGCATTTGCATTAATCCAGATATGATCGATAATAACATTATTCACGCTGGCTAAGTCAAGTTCCACATCATGGCGTACACGATCATTACTGCAACTAAACCTGCAAATAATAGAGGTTAAAAAAAATAAAAATAGAGTGATTATCATGATTCACAAAGTTTCCTGCAGCAGCTACACTGTTTTACATTTTGGACTTGATGGAGGCGTGAATTTTGAGTGTATTTTACTTTATTTGGTGTAATTATTTCACTTATTTAAGGGAAAGCATCTGTTGCTGATACTGTCAGACATTTGTGGAATTATTCAGATATTATAAATCAGGCTTTTCTTCATTTATTTTGCTGTAAATATAAAAGTGTGGAAAATGCTCCTTAAGGAGATGTTAATAATAAGAAGTGTGATCATATCCAGGTAGAAATGGGTGTGTGTGTGTGTGTGTGTGTGTGTGTGTGTGTGAGAGAGAGAGCAGCAGGCCACACGCTGTCAATGCAGATCAACTGTAGGCCTATAGACACATATTTGCCTGCAGGTGATGTGTGTTTATATCCAGCCTTTAAAAAAAAAAAAAACAGGAAAAAGGAGCCAAAGAAAGATCAATGTGAGTCATGTGAATCATTATAATTTTTTATGTTGCGTAACATATGATATCAGACTGATGAAAGAGGCTTTTTAACCTCCTGATCATCAATATTCATGTTACACTGACTGCAGGTTAATACGCTCTATCTGTGCGTCTCTCAGGTTGTTTGATATTAGACGCGTTGGGTCAATATTGAGGTTTACATCAATGCTAATTTCTAACATTAATATCATCATTATTGTTATCTTTTCTTTTTTTTCCTGTAGATTTAATCTGGTCAAATTAATTCAGTTATTGATTATTCGCATTGTGATGTGTGTAACGTCAGGTCTCTTGGTAATAATTGATTTTATCGATTGGTTTGAGATGGGAGAGAAATAAAAAAAAAAATTTTTAAAAAAGGAAGTTGACAACAATAAGGAAGAAGAGCAGAACAGTGTCATTTTATATTGTGAAAGGTTTTCAAAATTAAATTAGTTTCAAATGTTAATTAACTGCTTTAGATTAATAATGAAGGCAAGGATTTTTAAATTTGCTGTTTTATTTTTTAAAAATCGATATATTTTTTTATTTGATATGTTATATATATAAACTATTTTTAACCATATTGTAGTCTCCCCTCCAAAAAATACAGTAAATGTGATTAAAGAAATATTATTTACAAATAAATAATAAAAGCAGGATTTTATTGTGATGACATTTCAACACTGTGTTTAAAAAAATAAATTAAAATAGTGATAGTAATTGTGATTATTATAATAATAATGGCACTGTAAAGATGTTATGATATATATGATGATATAGGAGTTTAAGAAAAAGACAGAAATATTAAAGTTGAGTTCACATTGTGGAGTTTATATCAACTTCTCACTGGTTTAAACTCCACCTGCAGCTTCACAAATACTTTTCTCTTTAACTCAACATTGTGTGTTTTTATTTTCCTGCTGTAAAAGTTTTATCCTAACAAATAAAATCACACTCTGAACACCAGAAAGCTGCACTACAAGCTGTGAAACTCAACTCTGTTTATTATAAAATAAAAAATAAATAGAGACTCTTGCTTTTTAATATTTGCTTTTGCTGGTAAATAAAGTGGATTTTGGAGGAAAATATTGTGGCAGATTGACGAAATTAAAACTTAAATATCGTCAGTTTGTATTTGTTTCATTGCAGCCTCTTTTAGTTTTCCTGTAGTGAAAACATTCCTCACATATTTTGAAAAGAGGCGCAGAAATTTATTTTTAGGTGATGTTCAAAACGGCTGTAAAAGCAGATGTGTCATATTCGGTATATTATGGTACTTTTAAACATCGAGGATATAAACTATGAAGAAGAATGCAGCTACACAATAATGTCAACTAAATGAACATTAGTGTAAACTGCAGCAGCAGATGGATATTTGTGAGTTTGATGAAGAAAACAACAATCAACACTGATGAAAACTATATTTTATCTTTTTTCCTTTAACTCCCGTCAGTTTGGAGCCATAATAGACGAGTCACACCTGAAGCCTTTTATTTTATTTCATTTGATCTTTTTAAAGTTTGTTTTGCAGTGTTTGGTTTTTCTGTGCAAAGTTAATTTTCGCCACTTAAAGTATTGAAAGAGATTAAACCACTTTTCTATCATTTTTTTTTTTTTTTTAAAAACTATCAATTCCTTTTCAAAATAAAATACTGACTGTCCAAAACGTCTTAAATGTATCATATATATACAGTATCTGACAATAAATCACTTGGAAAATGAACTGTTTTGTGTTTTTTCATGAATGCACTGCATGTGTATGGGTACTGTATGTGTGTACAGTACACACACACACACACACACACACACACACACACACACACACACACTCCAAAGGCAGAGGGAACATGCATGGCTTAGTTTCAGATGTCATGTTTTGCAGCCATTACAGTGTGTGTGTGTGTGTGTGTGTGTGTGTGTGTGTGTGTGTGTGTGATTAAATAATGCATGGGATATCCAGATTAAATTAAAACAAAACCACTGATTTAGTCTAATAATAAAACTATAACAACAACATCTCCAGTCTCTCCTATCAATTAAATTATTATTATTATTATTTGGAAATAAAACAACAACATGTTTACGTCTGAATGAGTCTTTACACCCGGATTTCCTTCTAAAGACGTAATAACTGACACAAAACTCACACATCAGCTCATCAGAAACTGAAGGAAGCAGCTTTTTGCTCTTTTAATCCCGCAGATTAGCTTCTTCTTCCCTGCTGGACGCTGCTGAAATATGCGTCATTTACATGTTGTTGTTGTTTTTTTGTTTTTTTTTATGACTCCGCTGCTGCAAACAGGGAGTCAATATCTCATTCAAAACTGCAACCCCACGCGTGCTCTCCATCCATTATCATTTACCAATAAGTGATCACATTTACTCGGTGATTAAACAGCAGATTTGGGAGGCGAGTGTAAAGTTCAGGATGAATAATGTTGCACTGTGTGTTTTCCTCTTCCGTCCTGTTGCTGCTGCTGCTGCTGCTGCTGCAGCAGGATGTTTGCAGGCCTGCAGGCCAGCATGCACAGCACGTCCGAGCTGCAGAAAACACCAAGCTTCTCCTTATTTATTTATTTATTTCTCTCTCTTTATAATAAAATATGAATTCATGAAGTCACTCTTCCTTCGCAGGCTGGAGTCTCATCTGTTCTGTGCCATTTCTCTCTCTCTCTCTCTTTCCATCATTTTTACCAGAAATAAAAACCATTTCTATCCCTTCTGGCTGATTCTATTTATTTTCCAGCACATTCGTGGTCATTTTAAGGTCACGCCAATGTCCTCTGACCCTTGACCTCTTCGCTATTGGCTGCTTGTAATATTGGTAATGCAGGATTTGATGCAGTCCTACATGTCCCTCAGGATGGACGCATCAGCTAAATGGTTAAAAAAAAAAAAATGTAAACGCCATCAATATCGGCTTCAGATTAAAAGCTACACCCTCCGCATCTACAGTCACTTTGGATGAGAGCTGCGGCTAAATGGCTCAAATGTGAGTATTCCTCAGTTTATTTATTGCCTGTATCGATAATGGCGGGTTTGAAGCTTCTACTGTTGCTTTCACTGTAAGTCCCCTCTGAGAGCTTGAGCTAAATGGCTGAAATGTAAATGATTTGGCCGTAATGTTGCTGATCCTGCTGCTGCTGCTGCTGCTGCTGCTTCTCTCACTGCGAGCAAAGTGACTCTGAATGAGAAGCATCAGCTAAATGCTCCAAATGGAAATGAGCTTCCTACTGGTTATAATGGTGAGATAAGATTTTTGAGGTTATAATGTGGAATTTAGCTTAAAAGGCTGGAATGTATATTTCTCAACATGCAGGAATTCCTCCTCGTTTATTCATGAGCTCATTCCAACAGGCCTGTTATATTATAAGTGGCTGAATGTGGAGCCCAATGTTGACCAACCAGGACCCTGAACGCCCCACCGGGTGTCAGTTTCCCTCCAGGCCCCGCAGTGTAAAAAAAAAAAACTTTTGGGGGGCCTTGAATCTCGGGTGTCAGTCTGCCTTCTCGGGTTTTTTTTCCAGCCACAGAAGGTGAACTTTCACCCCGACCCTCCAAAAGGACCTTTTTTTTTTTTTTTATTTTCGCTCTGTAGCCGTTGACCATTTTTACCTCCAGCTACTCGCCATCCATACTGCGCATCCCTCCTCGCTGGATGCGCGCGGGGCGGATCGATAGGGCAGCATCTGCTCCGGGAAGCCGGCGGTCCCACACCGCGCACCGCTCCGCTGTTTCCAAACGCCAGAACTGCTCATCTCTGAAAATTAAACTGACAGACAGATATGATTAGTATGCGCTCTGCCTCCCTGCTTCTGTCTGTCCGTGTGTCTCTCCCTCTCTCTCTCTCCCTCTCTCTCTCTCTCTCTCTCTCTCTCTCTCTCTGAGGCGCGCACAAACACGCACAGGCCTGACTATACACACTATATCCATGCTGCTGCTTATATGCACGTACAGGCGCCAGCACACATAAATGGGTACAAATCATGTGAACACGCGTATACAAGCATGCACAAGTGCACACAAGCACAGATCTGCACGCAATACGTGTATAAAATCACACAAATTAGACACCAAATCAAGCATACACATCTACATTTACGCAATATTACATTCAGTGGACACGCACGGCCTGCAGTGTGTCTGCTCGGTGCTGCAGCAGCAGCAGCAGCAGCAGGTCGAGGGTCTTCTGGAGAAAGAAAAAAAAAAAGGGGTCGCATTGATCTTGTTTGAGGGACTTTCCAGACTGAAGTGTTGGCGTTGCGGAGTGAATGCAGAGTGCTGATTAAGAGCTGAGCTAAACACCAGCGTCACTTGACAGCATTTATTCCTGAAAGGTGGGATTTTACATTTGTCTTAAACTAACAAGAGGAGTCTGGAAAAAAATAAATAAAGGCAACATCCCTCTGGAGTATGTGGTGCAAGAAAGAAAAAAAATACAAGATGTGGCCTGTGAGAAGATGGCACGCAGCAGAGTGTAAATGGATAGATTTTTTTTTTCTGGAGTCAATAAGTTAGTGAGGCGATTCTCATAATTGCATATTCACCCTTAATACAGTTTTTAATCATCTCAGGGTTTTCCAATCGAGTCTCCTACTGATATCAGAAATTAGAAGTAAAACTTTACAACTAAAATCATAGAAATAATAAAAAAAAAACCACATAATAATAGTAGAGAAAACCTGAAATGCTGGTGTATTATCTCTATGTTGCAGATGATGCTCACAGTGACAATAGTACTGCCAACAACGACATCACTTGTTACATAAAAAAGAACAAAACGACATTTGCTGCAGCCTGTGAAAATCCATCGATCAGACACAATGAAGGAGCCGAGCGCAGCACAATGACCAGGATGTGCGCATATAATTCATAAATTGTGCATGCAATCAGCTGAAGAAGGCTTAACCTGTGGGGTTATGAGAAAGGGAGCATCTCCACCTCCACACCTCCCCCGCCCCCCCCCTCTCCCCCCTCCCCTCGTCAAACCTCCCCTCCCCTCCCTCCCTCCCCCCCCCCGGAGAGAAAGGGTTAATTGGAGTAGGAATTTCATCGCACATCTGTCAGATTTTTAAGGCCGTGACGCACTGAAAGCAGAGAGTCAATGTGAGCAAAGGGGGAGGAGGAGGAGGAGAAGGAGAAAGAGTTGGTGGTGAGATCGATGAAGTGGCAGGCAGAGGGAAGAGGAGGAGGAGGAGGAAAATCTCACGAGATAATGAAAGAAAAAGAGGAGAGCTGCTAGTGTAGAGCGAAAAAATCGAGGCTAGACCCGGAGAATTTTTGTGGAGTGGAAAACAAAGACTGGGAGAGGAAGAAGAAGAAGAAAAAAAAAGGGGGAACGAAGAGAACGAGAGAGAGATTGGTCTGTAACCGCAGATGGTGTTTGCACTCTGGTTTTGGTGAATGTTGCACCCCGGGGCGCAGCGGACCAATTGTGTGAATCTGCAGGGCTGCTCGGCGACACAATCGGGAGAGATGCACAGGACGGACAACAGCCGCGGACGCGCTCTGAGAAGTGGATAATAAAGGTAGGACATTTAGACCTCCATTAACCGCACATGTCGGTGTGTTTTTTTTTGTCTCGGAATCGCCATCATGTTTTTTTTTTTTTTTTTTTTTTTTTTTGCTGCTTAGTTAACGCATCGTTCAGATTCATTACATGTGGAGTAAATATGCAAACAGCGTCTCGCATGCGCGCTACTTCTGTATTCATAACTTTGCATAAGAAAGGGAAAAAAATCCGAGATGAGATTTGGGTTGAAGTGATTAAAAGATTGGTATCGGTGTTTTTTTTTTATCGGGATGTGTGAGGGGAAGATTACTCAAACGCTTCTGTCGTTGTTATCATTTGCGATGCATTAGTATAAATTAGCGGTTTAAACCGAGGAGACCAACGTTTTGCGATTGTTTGCCTTGTTTGTAACGATGAAAGTTTAAATACAGCGGAGTAACAGCGGCTGTCTTGTCTCACGCAGGCACAAAAGCGAAGGCTTCTTGCCCAGGAACACAGCTGAGCACCAAAGAGACAAGAGAGAGCAGAGTGCTGATGCTCAAGTGAGAATAAAATCACAGTTAAAGCTCCTGATGCGGTTGCAAACTCGTTTTCCTGGAGTTTGAGGGAGTTTGAAGACAGTACTTAACGTTATCAGATAATTAATTAGACACCCCATAAGCCCGGAAATCAATTAATTCACAAATCAATAAATCCATAGTCTGGTGTAACAAGAGACCTTCCAGACTGTTAGCCCGGCTGTTGAACAACAATAACAAGAAGAAGAGCAACAACACGCGCAGGGGTAAGAAATACAGATTTATTTGCTGAAATTGAAGATGGATGGGAGTCTAGGGGAGATGTCCCTCCACAGCCACTCCGAACTGGCTCACGGCCAGGACGGCAGGGCCATGCTGCACTCGCGGGACCTTTCAGCTGCTTTCCCCAGGCCTTCCCTCGGGGGCCCCTCCATGTCTCTGGAGCATGAGCCTCGTCCGCCGGGCTTCGACCACTCCATGTCGGCACTGGGCTACAGCGGTGACTCCCCGTCCAGCGCCGGCAGCACCTACACCACCCTGACGCCCCTGCAGCCCTTTGATGACAAGTTCCACCACCATCACCATCACCACCCCTGCCTGCCTGTCAGCAACGTCATCGGCAGCTTTACCCTCATGCGTGAGGACAGAGGCCTCAGCACCAACTTCTACAACCCCTACAGCAAGGACCTGGCCATGTCCCAAAGCCTGTCGCCCCCCTCCACAGGTTCAGGCCTGGGCTCTACCATGCACGGCTACGGCAGCCTGGGCAACAGCCCCAACGGCAACGCCGGTCAGATGCTCCACGGCGGGTACGACGTCCATGGAGGGAACCTCTTCTGCAGGACATCGGATTTCGCCCGCGAGATGTCCCCACCAGGCCTAGGAGGAGGTGAGGTGTCAGTGGGGCATCAGCTGAACAAAATGGAGGCCCATCAGCACGCCCCGGGCCACCACCCTCACATCTACAGCCAGCACTACCAACCCCACCATCACCCGAGCCAGCAGGCCTCCAAGATGGGCGAGCACCTGCACTCCTCCTCGTCCGCCTCGTCCTCGCCCGGAGAGGGCATGCTGCCGGGCTCGCAGGGCGGCGGAGGCGGCGCCGGGGAGGAGATCAACACCAGGGATGTGGCCCAGAGGATCATCACCGAGCTGAAGAGATACAGCATCCCCCAGGCCATCTTCGCCGAGAGGGTTCTGTGTAGGTCACAGGGCACTCTGTCTGACCTCCTGAGGAACCCCAAGCCCTGGGGCAAGCTCAAGTCTGGCCGCGAGACCTTTAAGAGGATGTCCCGCTGGCTCCAGGAACCCGAGTTTCAAAGAATGGCCTCGCTCCGGCTGGAGGGTAAGAACTGGCTTTGCTCTCTATCTGCCTCACACACACACACACATACTGTATCTACGTACACACTCATGCTCACACAAAAAAAAACCCACAACAACAAACAGACACACTCTCTCTCTCTCTCCTTGTTTTCCCCAAACACCTTCCTTCTCCATGTCTTCCAAAAAAATAAAAATTCTCCTCTCCACTAATCAGTATGCAGCTCAGGTTGAGACATGAGGAAAAGCAAAAGCATCATACTGATGTTTCCCTTCTTCACACCACTGAATGTACCTCTGGTTTGTCTATTGTCTCAACAGCCTGGATAATAAGAACTTAGCAGCACATTGAGGACAGTTTGGGCAAGAAAGGGCCATATGTGCCGTTCCTTTGTTTACTTTGCTCCCAAACAGCTCCTATTGATTTGTACAGTAGCTACAATAAAAAAAGCCACAGACATTTGCCCTCCTCTTAAATGAAGCATGAAGATCAGCGTGAGCAGCGGTTGGGCAATTTAATCGCTTTTGAGCCCACAAAATAATTTGTGCAGATATGCCATTCTGGAGCGATTGATTAATTCGAGCGGTGATTTATATCTGCTCAGCGCGCGCGGCTGAAGTTGAGTTGGCAAAGGTAGCTGATGCAAATTAGACTTGAGCTTCTGCCAGACGTCTTTTATCAACGTCGTCACCGAGGGCAATTACTGCGAGGCTAAATACAAATGTTGTCCCGGCTCAGAGGCAGCACCTTGTAGGTTTGTGTGAGATTCTTCATATGTGGAAGGAGGGAAGGAAAAAAAAAAAAAAGTGGAGGCACGATTAGTCGACTAACTGGAGAGGAAGTGGCAACTGTTTTGCTAATCATCAACATCTACTGGTTTCAGCTTCTCACATGTGAGGATTTGCTGCTTTTTCTCTGCTTTAATACATTTGAGGTTGTGTGTAAGACAAAATAAGCAATTTTAAGACGTCACATTGGAGTCTGGGAAGTTCTGATGAGCATTTTACTTTTTATCTGACTACATTTAATTGCATTAATCATAACAATAATTATATAAAGCCATGATGAAAATAACTACTAGCTGCAGGGCCTGGTTACATATATATATACATATTTCAGGGGGTAAAGATTTTTTTTTTTTTTTGAAATCTGCTGCTTGACATTTAATATTCTTTGGGGATGTGGATTGAAGACACGACAGCACGCTGTACAGTGCCGTGTTACAGTGTTGTCCCTCCACAGGGACCGAGGACCCATCTGATACACGGAGAGCACAGAAAGAGATCCAAGTGAACACAGTAACATGAGACAAGCATAGACGAGTGTATGTGTGTGTGTGTGTGTGTGTGTGTGTGTGTATTTGCAAGTGGTCTGCTCACTGCGGGGGTCTGTGAGCAGTACGTGTGTGTGAGCCTGCCCGGTTGATCACTGCTTTTTCGTTCTCTGTCAGCAGCTCGACTGATTAAGCCCAACAAACACAATAGGGTTCATAGGTAATGATTGTGCACTCTTGCAATCCCTTCACAATTATTGATCTTTGATTGTTTGGCTCTGAGAGCACATGTGTACATCCTCCATTCAGCAAAAAAAAAAAAAAACATTACAGCAATCAAACCTCTTATCTAAAGATGAGTTATCTCTGCGGGGTTTGTTCTGTAATTCGACATCAAATGTTGTGTGATGAATGCTGACGTGTGAATGCTTTGTATGCAAAACGTCTCTTCCTGTCCACACCACAAAAAAAAAAAAAAAAAAAAAATCTAATCTTCCTCAGGATAAAAACAGCCCTTTGTTCCTTTGAGCGGATTGCTAGTCATCAATCATTCTTTCTTTATTTGCAGCATCCTTGTTTCTTCATCTTTTACAAACACAAACATTATTTTAACGAGTCAGGTGCTCCAGAAGTCCGAGCAGCCGATCAATCAGACTCATAAAAAATTAAAGTCCCTACACAGAGAAGTGTGCTAATGTTTGACGATGCTCTCTCTCTCTCTCTCTCTCCCTCTCTCTCTCTCTCTCTCTCTCTGCTCCCACACACTCTGAAATTGCATATTTAGTTCTTGGCAAAGCCACAATTTGGACAGCTCGGCACTTTTCTACATAACCTACTTTCCGAAGGGGGTTGTTGTTTTTTTTCCCCCCTCTGGCCAACCCCCTTTTGTTTAATTACAAGCCTCTATTGATTTCCATGGGAAAGAGCAGCACGCCTTGCCCACACACACCTCGGCCGCATCGGCGAATCGAGACTGGAATTAGAATGCGCGGTGCCCTGTGCTCCCCCAGTCTGAAGATAGCTCAAGTGCTCTCTGCTTCACGCCTCAAGTTTTAAGATGATCCTCCTTAATGCAGCGCTCGCTTAAATACATAGAAGGCCCTTCAGTGTCAGCCAGCAGCGCCGTGTTATTTCCATAACTATGTCTCTGGTATGGAGCACTGCAGAGTCTGTCTGTCTGTGAGGCTACTTGGAACATAGTTTCTGCCATTTTGTCTTTCAAATAATTGTTTTTCTGCAGAGACATTTTGCTAAACACGGAGGAGGTGATCCCTCGGATTTATCCGCAGTATCTTGTTTGTGTGTGTGTGTGTGTGTGTATGCTCTATGGATTACTGCGCTGTATATGAGATGCATCTCCAGCCCAACCTCAGGCTGTGGAGGAGGCAATCAGGATTTAGTCGAGAGAAGAAGGCAGGATAAAGACCACACAGCCATGCTCCGACACTTAAAGTCGGAGGGTGGAGGAGGTGGGTGGGAGGGGGGGGGGGGGATCAGAGACTATAACTTTAAAGATGATGGCCGAAGCCCTTGACTAAAGGTCTAAATGAATAAGAAAGGTCAATGCGGTTTACGTGTCGGCTCCAGCGCCTGCACCACCCCCCACGGTAATGAAAGCCACAAAGCCCGGTCCACCTCTCTCCTCTCGCTGCGTACAGTTCACATTCGGGCTTAGCCAGGCTCAAAGGTCAAAGCCGATTCCATTTGCATATCAGGAATTGTAAACAGGTCGACGTGGCCTTAGCTGCGCCAACACCAAACAAACAGGGGTGTTTTTTTTTTTGTTTTTTTTTTTTTATCTGGCTCTTACAGCTCCCCCCACTCAGGCGCTGAAGGGGTTAACCAGCCTCTGTGGGTCGAGGAGTCTGAGCTGCACAGATTTAATCAATAATTTCTATCAGCCCCTGGCCCAAGAAATCAGCAGGGGGTGGGCTGGGGCTGGAGGGGGGGATAGAGGGAGAGGACAGGGAGGGAGAGGAGGGTGGGGTGGGGGGTGTTCTGACTGGGAGGGGAGGTGGGGGGGTGGGGGGGGTGTAGGTTGAGACGCCGGGGGGTAGGGAAAGGGCTTTCGATCACGTTTCAGCAACACGAGACAGGGGCATACATCATGATTAGGGGCTGTTCCCACGATCATAAGAAGCCTATAGGGGAATATTTATGTCTGCAGGAGTAGCCCCAGTGCCGGGGATTTATAGCATGGTAATTGTGAGCCTTTTACACATGATTACAGCATAAGGAAGCATTTACTTAATGGTCGGCGTTATGATCGTCAGTAAGGGAGAGAGAGAGCCAAGGATGGGATGGAAGCGAAGGAGGAGGAGGAGGAGGAGGAGGAGGAGGAGAGCGTCAGGACACCCCGACTCCTCCAACAAGCCATAAATCCACACTACAAGCAAGCTAGCCAGCACTATCATGTCATTCCTTTCATTACTACATGAGCTGAGAGTGCACCGCTGTATATACCTTCTATATAACTGCAGCCACACCACCCGACCCCCCCACCCACCCAAACCCAGAAATATTGACGATGCGGATGGTATAACACCCGTGAAAAATGTAACATTTGGAGGAAAAAAAAAATATTTCACTTGTAGTGATATTGACATGCTTCTGACATCTCGGCCTGTTCAGGTTTTAATGAGACGTCGCTCGATAACTCTCAGAAATGCAAACGAGCTCTGGATGCCTAAAAGCTAACAGGCCCCTGTAATCTCAAGTTGACAAGAGTGCATCCCCAAGTCAAAACATTTCCTTCAGATAATGATTTTAGAGGAGAACGTAGAGGGAGGGGGGGGAGGAGGAGGAGGGAAGGGGTTGGGGGGGGGGGGGTTCACATTCGCGAGATTTATTCATGTCCAGTTGAGTGCTTAAGTTTCAGAAAGTCAGCTGGATGTCAGAGCAATCAAAGCCCACGCTCTCGCACGCACACACAGCTCCGGACCTTCTGATGCCGCTGCTGCTGCTGCTGCTGCTGTTGTTGTTGTTGTTGTGATGGCACTCGTGTGGAAAAGACGGCAGTAAGGTCACACTTATTTCTCAAGCGCTCGGCTAATGAGAGAAATTTGCCGCTGCGAGTTCTTAGGAGCGAAGAGCCGGTCATACAGTAAACATCAGCAGCAGAACCTCGCTTGTGTGAGATGTTTCTCAATGGGAAGATGTAAGCCAATCAATCGAACGCGTGTCAGCGCGGCTTCACACCGAAAGGCTGCTTCTCTCTCTCTCTCTGTGGTTTTATACAATGTATGTTTGTAAGCTTGTGTGTGTGTGTGTTTGATTGTGTGTTAAGGTTTGAAATATGGGATTTCAAGGTTATACTTAGCTGATATCTCCATCTAATCAAGTCATTTTGTCAATAATAGAGTTACACAAACCTTGTTTTCTTCAAACAGGTGAAGATATCTGCCAGCGCAGCGAGATTATTTCATCCAGTTTCCACTAGAAAATGGCTCGTTTGAAGGGTTTTCATTGATATTTTTCTTGGATTTTAATAATAATCAGCCTGATTCACGATGCAGATGTTAATTTCTGGAATATTCTTAAAGAAGGAAGGTGATTTGTATTAGATCTTGGTGGTAAATCTCTTTACTTTTTGTGAGGCAAAACTCAAATTTAGAAAATATTCTGGTTCATTGAGTCAGAGATATTTTATAACAAGCATCTCAAGATTTGTTTTCATGAGAAAAAATCCCAATGACTCATCTTGTTATTCCTCTAAGTGAGGTTAAAGCCTGTAAAACAGCATTTAAACTACCACGGACATTATAATTCCTTAGTTAACACCTGATAATGACTATATTATTTTAACGAGAACATCAGATCAATTAGCAGAAAAGCAAAAGAAAGAACGAAAAACACCTTAGTTTCCAGTTTCCAGACCTCCAGGCTTGTGTTAAATAAAAAGTCCAGTATCGGCACTAATCCACTGGTCCTCCTCCCTCTAGTGTATGTGTGTGCATGTGTGTGTGCCTTGTTGTGTTGTGTTGTGTGTGCGCACATACACCAGTGCTTACACTTAGAAACGCGATACCATCAGCAAAACAGTCACTCAACTGCACGGCGCTGATTGAAACCTCTTAAAAGTGTGCATTTAGGTAATTGCACGACTCCCCCCAAATATGTTTTAGTCCACTTAAGGCTTCTAAACACCCCGGGCAATGCCGACTCCGCTTGTTTCACTCACCCCTGACGTAACCCGCCTTTAATAGAAAATAAATTAGTTCCCCCTCTAAAGTGATTATTACTCACTCACTGCCGCCACATGTAAATGACTTTTATGAGAAACTAATGATGTCGAAGTGTCCACTAAGGGAAAGAGGGAAGAGAGGAAGTGGAAGGAGATGGACAGAGAAAGAGGGGGGGGGGGGGGGAAAGGGAGGAAGGGAGGGGGGGGGTTTGGCTCGGTACACAAAGGCAGAGGTTGGTGTTGTGTTTCCTGTAAATACAGAATTACAGCGTGTTAGAGGTGAAAGGTTCAGCGGTAGATATGCAGAGGAAATATGCAGCCTGAATTCAAAATGCTCGTCTGATTCTCAAAATGGATCTGAGCTCTCAGCCCACACACATCAGGCTATTTTTCTTCTTCACTGAACAAAACTGGCTTTTTTTCTTTTTTTTTTTTGTATTGTATTTATTTATTCATTTTAAATTTCTGACTTTTCGTGAGGAAATATCGATTATATAATTGGGCGAGCTGCCGCAGCTACAGCGGTGTTTAACCCAGACCCTGAGTTTTTTTTTTTATTTTATTTTATTTTGTGCTCAGTGTAAACTAGACAGACTTTAAAAAGAACAAATTACCAGAAGACTTCATCACCTTTATCACTGCTTAAAAAAAGTTTGAACTCAGCCAACTTTTACACTGAATTAATTCAGCGAGACATAACGACTTTTTAGCATTTTATCCTCTGAAGACAGAAAAAGCAGATACATAAATATATTAATTAAAGTAAACTAACAGTTACAAGATGTTAGAACATCCAACGCATAATTGTTGATTATTCAGTCCCTTCTTACTGAACATGTGAGCGAGTGATTCTTCTTCAGTGTTTCTGGAGTTTGTTATTTTCTCATTTGAATGTAGATTGCAGTTTAAAATGTAAAACAGGCCCGGCGCTGTAATGACTTTAACTAGCAACCGACAAATGAGTTGCAGGAGTATTGTTAAAAAGCAGTAATTACATTGTAGCAAAAAAGAAAAGAAATGCTGACGGTGAAGGATTTTGGCTGAAAAAATTATCTTCATTGTTCTTTTTTGGAAAATTTGATTCTGCAGCTGTTTATGAGTTTGTATGTGATTCATTTTTTGGATGATAGAGCCATCGTCAATACATGACGACGCCCGATTTTGTCTTCCAGGCCAGATGCATGTAAAAAAGTACACAGTTCTCCAAAGGGAGAACGAAGAGTATAATGAAAACCATGAGGATCATTTAAGAGCTTTTGGACTGGATGTAGATATCTGCTTTATCCCAGCAGTCTACAGCAACTCGCTGGCAATAAGATGTGATAGGTTGAACATCTTGATTCCTTTACTGCACAATGAAACAAGTTGCTGATTCATCTCTTTTAACTAATCAAAGTTGCTTAGCTAATCTGTTTTCTTTCAACAAATCCACTTTCTCTCAGTCTAATCCATTTGTCCTAGTTAGCCAGCCAGTCTGTTAGCTAACTTCCCCTTTCCTTTTTTTTTTTTTTAATTTATCTTTTATCCATCTGCCTGCAGCCTGCAAGCGGAAGGAGCAAGAACAGAGCAAACTGGAGCGCAACCAGGGCCCGAAGCGCACCAGGCTGGTGTTCACGGACCTGCAGCGGCGCACGCTCCTGGCCATCTTCAGGGAGAACCATCGCCCGACCAAAGAGCTGCAGATCACCATCTCCCAGCAGCTGGGCCTGGAGCTCTCCACTGTCAGCAACTTCTTCATGAACGCCCGCCGACGCAACCTCAATAAGTGGGCGGACGAGGGTCGTCCCTCCTCCACGGGTTCCTCGGGCTCCAGCGTTTCCTCCTCCGTAGTGTCCTGCAGCACGGCGTGATGACGGACCACCGAGGAGGTGCGGCGGGGAGGGTGCCGAGGGAGCAAGGGGGCACATAGACTGGTCTAGGCAGAGATCAGCCGTAATAAATGTCCTCCTCGTTATCAGAAGGAGCGACGGAGCCAGCTATTATAGATGATTTTATGAAGATGAAGCATTTTCCAAACCAAAGTTGATTGCTCCCTTGAAATGGAAGGGGGGTGATACCCAGAGTGATATGACCGCAGGATGTGAGGTCCTGCTTTGTATAGTCAAGGGTGCGAAGATGATTCGACTCAAAGAAGAGTCACACCCTTACATAGACACCATCTCATTGCATTATTTTGATTATGTAGATTAGAGAGAATGAGGGTATTACAAATCAGGAGGAAGCATATTTTGGTGTACCTTCAAATCTATAGTCATCTCTCCAAACGTGAAGAATCAAGAGGTGCCCGTTTGCTCACATCTGGAGAGCTCCATTGTGTAACTTCTTAATCAAAAAGTGTTCACCATCATCCAAAGACGTTAATCTCCTCCCCCCAATGTTCTTATGGTCCTGTTTTTCCTCAAGAATCAAGGTGAAAGAGGAAGAAAAGGCTTTTTTTTTTTTTTTTTTACTTTCCTTTTTTTTTTTTTTTTGTGAAGAACCTAATTCCTTTTTCTTAGCATGTGTTTCCATGGTGATGGTTCCCAGGATTGTATGGCGGTGTTCTAAGTGCGGAGCCTGGAATTATCAGGAGGGCTCTGTAGCGTCTCTGTGTGACTCCCACTTGTCAATCATTTACCATCAACAGGAGCCTTTCCTGTTTTTTTGGGGGGTTTTTTGCGTTTTTTTTTTTTTTGTGAAGATGGTCCTGCCTTGAATGAATCAGAGTTTTCAAGGGGGGGAAACCGCAGCGCATCTCGCCATACACCAGGATAGAATCAATAAACACAAGTAGGACGTAGAAACAGATTTATTGGTGCAACCGTCTAGCTTTAAGACTCTCTCACTGAGCTTCCAAATGAAAGCTCCACAGCCATTTTTTTGACTCAAATTCAAGCCAAACAAAAAAAAAAAAAAAAAAAAAAAAAATGGAAAAAACAAACTTTGAACACAAAGGCTCCAGAGGGAAGAGGTACACCTGACACAATGTATAGTGACATTGCAGTATTTTTTTCCACTCATTTCCAAAACAACTGTAAACACCTCTGCTCCAATACGAAATCTTTTTTTTACAGATGTCTAGAAAAATGGAGGAATGTGATTCTTTCAACCCTTTTTGTACAGATTTCAAGCACATCGCTCTATTTATAGAAACACGTTGGAAGTGCGGGGCAGTTTGTTTCAGCCCTGCTGACGTACAAGGTCATTTTTTTGGTCCACAAAGGAAAGGCTTTAACATGCCTCCTTATAGCCAATAGTTAAATCGAAGCAAGAACGTTTCAAATGCAATTGCTGATCTGATCAACGTATTTATTACTGCATTTGTGTATTTATTGTTTTCCATTTTTCTTTCCTATCTCTATTTATTTGGTTATTTATTTATGCTATCTATATACTGTAAGTATTTATTTAACAATGCTCTGTATGTCTGTGTGAAACTGAAGACTTTTTCTGATGGGCACTTTTAGCTGTAGAATCCCATCGTAATACCAAAGATTAACATTGCCTCCCTGAATGTACGGCCTGAATCCCTAAAAACCTGTACCCGACCCCGACCCCGGTCCCGACCCGATCCAGCCCAGCCCACCCAGTGATGTTACGTACAGTATCTCTCTCTATCTTTAAGGCCTGGCCTTTGTTTTTGTTTTGATTTTTTTTTTTGTAGAATAACGGGGATTTCTTTACTCTTGCAAATGTCTCTGTGGTCAGCTCTTAACGCCAAGGCCAAAGCTTGTTTGAATGTTGTGATAATATTAATAATTAATAATACTATGAATAATAATAATAATAATACTATGAATAATAATAATGATAATAATAATAATAATAACGTGGCATCCATTAGGTTCACAGGTTGCTTGTAAAGTTGTGTCCAGACCAATGCCATCTGGCGGAGTGTGTAAAGTATCTGCGGACCCACTTAAAGCGCCATCTGAAGGCCCCATTGAGTGCGAGTCCTTCAGGGTCACATGCAAACATGCGTACTGTGTGTCTGCCTGGGGAAATGCATGATTGTGACACCCTCCCTCCCTGTCCTTCTCCCCCCCCCCCCCCCCCCGCCCCAGTGCAGCGCAGACACTCCTGTCTATGTCCAACTCAGTGTGATCTCACCGTCCTCCACATGCCAAGCCCTTCTGCCAGTTGTCTCAGTTCCATGAGGGTTCGTTCCTGGAGTTTAGGGGGTTTCTAAGGTGTGTTCCTCATCTTTTGGGGATCTTGGGGGTTTTTGCTCCCTGGGTTCTGAAGGTTTTAGGATTTGTTGTTGGTTCTTTTAGGGTCTTGGGTTTCTTCACGGCCTTTTGGGGTTCTTGTGGTTTGTTTCTCATCTTCCAGGGATTTGTTGATTCTCTTAGGCTCTCTCTTAGGCTTGTTAGGATTTGTCCCTGGACTTCTAAGGATCTTATGGTTCGTTTCTCTCTTTTTTTTTTTTGGAATTTCAGATTTTGTTTCAAGGTTTCTGGAGCTCATGGGGTTCGTCCCTGGACTTCTAACAGCATTAAGGTTCATTTCTGATCATTTGGGGTTCTTGGATCTTCATTCAAGATCCTCCAGGCTTCTTAGGGTTCCCCCCTGCAACTTGCACAGGCAATATGTTTTGCGCAGTGAATGCTTAAATCAGGACAGAATCACCCAAAATCTGATTTTCTGACCCCTGTGTAAATGCTGCCAAAGAGTGGCGAGGCTAGCTTGACCATTTTCTACCCTCCCTCTCTCTCTCTCTCTCTCTCTCCCTCTTTTTCTCTCTCTTTCTCTGTCTTTAACGTTGGAAGGGGTGGACTGCCGGGGCCCCCTTCACAGCGTGTACTTGAAAGACGGGCGGTCATGAAAGAGGCCATCGACTTTTTCGTGGACTTCAAAGAGGAGACTTTTTTCATCCCGTCTCCTCTCTGGGTATTTGGTCTGGGGTCCGCTCTCGGCCAGACCTGTGGGCTTTAGGGGGCATTCAAAGGGGGCGGGGGGAGATCAGAGAGGAGGCTGAATCATCCAGAATGAGGATAGTGGTAGCGGTGTGTGTGTGTGTGTGTGTGTGTGTGTAGGAGAGGTGGGAGGGGGGTTGTTTGAGGAACAGGAGGTGTTGGAGTAGTGGGGCATGGAGCTGAATTAAACTTTAATGAGTAACAATTGTAAGCATGCTGAGAGCAAAGGGGGGGGCGGTGGTGGGGGTGTGCAGTTGAGTCTGTACAGGGAGGAAAAAAATAAAAAATAAAAAAAGCTCGGAGGCTCCTCTGCTGACCCCTGGTCGCTACTGTCATTGTATCAAAGCTGAGGTGACACCTTTCAGGTTTGTCTTTGTCTCTCTGACCGGGAGCCTAAAATGGAGACAAAGCTTTTTGTATCGAGCCACCTTCTGCTCCGTGTCAAGCAGGGAAGCTCTTCCCTCTCTGTACAGAGCAGAGGCGGGAGGGAGGAGTGAATCCAGTTGGCTGCTGCAGGTGATCCGCATTGCCATTTTAGCCTACGGCACCCCCTAGTGGCTTTTCTAGTAACTTGACCCTGAAACAAGGCCGGCTGCCGAGGCTGTTGCAGAGCAATTCTGAGGGGCGTAAATAATGAAATAGCAGAACTGAAAGCTTCCATATACTTTCAGGGTAAAAAAAAAAAAAAGAAAAAAGACCAAAAAAACCTTTTTTTTTGATAATGTTTAAACCAAAAAAACAACCAAAGATTGATGGGTAACTGCTGAATCATTATGTATCATGGGTAGTTTTAGCAGTTCCCTATCAGAGTTACAGTAGCACTCAGAGGATTCAAAAAAGCACCAATGGGGTTCCGCGTGCTGATTATTTATGTTTTGCATAAAACAGTATTATGTTGAGCTGGAACTGAGAAACTGACATGAGGCAGTGTCTTCAGATGGAAGTCTTTTGACTCTGTAAAACCCCAGTATCCCCCAGTCTGTCTCCACCCTCTCCCCCTGTGTGTACATGAAGACTTTACCCATCTACCTCAACTGTGTGAGATGTTGTGTGGCAAAGATATTCCTTAACCAAAGAATCCATCCTGTCAGGGTGTCTGTCTATCTATCTATCTTGTCTGTCCATCCGTCTCTTCTTCATGCCTTTTACTCCGAACCAAATGTGCTGGAATCAATCCGTAACAGGAGCCGAACGAGGCCCCAGTCCAGCCAAAGCTTAAATCCAGTATGCTAGAGTGTCCCATCGATCCATGTTCTGTATATAAATAAAAATCATTCTCAAGACCAAAAAAGAAGGAGGTGACAATCCAAGCAAGGAGGATCTTGCTGTAATCAACGTTGCCTATTCCTTGTTTTTTCCGAAAAACTAGAATCATGTGACTTACTTTAACAGAAAAGCCCAAAAATCAAGCGCTCATCCCAAAAATAAAAAAAAGGTCAGAGGAGACAGAAGCTATTTTTCCACATTTGTAAGCCACCCCTCCCACCCCTGTTTTTTCCAAAAATGTTTAGTGTAGTTCAAATACTGTTTGATCCCACTGTTGTAAGTAGGAATTAATGAAATCCATACAAAAAGCTTTAAACGGGGAAGAGCTGAGGGAAATATTATATTTGACTGAGTCTGAGTTTCCTCAGCTTGGACTCGACCCACCATGCTTTATCGTGCCATTCTTGTCCATGTGTTAGACTTACTAATGAATGTGGCTAACCAACCAAAGGCTTTAAAAAAAAAAAAAAGATACACAACACTTTAAACGTCAATCATGGTGGGACATTTTGTATCAACAACTAAAGAAAATCCCTTTGAATACCTCATGTGAAAATTGTTTGTTGTGATGTTGCACTAAAAAAATAAAAATGACTCATTTGTAACCCAAACATTGTGCACTGTTGACTTCATTCTGACCTTGGGGGTATAAGTGAGGAGGGGAGGGGGAAGGGGGGGGGCTCTCTGGGTTTTTAAAGGCCAACATTGACATCAGTGTTCTTTGAAAATGCTATTATCCAACATTTGAACTGTACTCTTAAATTGGATTTTATTCATCCAACAAAAATGCAAGAAATCACCCTCATGAACCCTTAAAGTTGGTCTTAAGTAGATTTAGTTGCTTTTTAGCATTATGAATATGCAGTATGTTGTGTATCTGCTTCTTTCAGCTCTTCAGTGTGGCTATACGAACGTATTCAAACCCAGGACATGTTTTTCAAATGCTAATATTCTAGATATGCAACTAACGATTATTTTCATAATCGATTAATATAATGATTATGTTCTTGATTAATCGATTAGTCGTTTGTTCTATAAAATATCCACAACCCAAAGATATTCAGTTTATTATCATAGAACACCAAAGAAACTAGAATATATTCACATTTCAGAAGCCGGAAAGAGAGAATTTTAGCATTTTTTTCTTAAAAAATTACTAAAAATGGTTAATCAACTTTCAAAATAGACAATTACTTGTCTGTCGATTGATTCATTGACTATTTGTTGCAGCTTTACTCTAGACAGTGTTCAGATTTTTATAGAAATGTCCCCAAAAATTCATTCTCAAGTATTTGGTATCTTTGGAAGGTTTCGGATACTACAAATAAAAATTACGTTTAGTGTTTTTAAACACTTAAAATCACATCACTGGTAGAAGTGATGGAGTTTAAGAGATCTGAATGATTCAGTGTTCTCTAGTTTTGTTCTATTCGGGATGAAAAAGCTTGTAAATCTTCATATACAGTAAATTTTTCAATCAAAACCCATGTTACTGACATTTTTTAGCTAACAGCTTTCAAAGTAATTGTTTGATATTTTGGGACTCGTACGCTTATTCGGTTTCTTGCAGAGAATTTGGTCACTACCACCCTTATGAACGCTAAATATGAAGCTACAGCCAGCAGCTCATTTGCTTAGTTTAAGAAATAGTTCTGTAAAACCACAAATTCTTGCTTTTACAGTCTCATTTTTGTACAGATTAAACAAATGAGATAGATAGAGATGCTGCTAGGCCGATTTTGTGCCATTTGGACAAATATAAACTAGTTGTTTGCAGTCTTTATGCTGCTGGCTATAGCTTTATATTTAATGGACAACAACAAGAGTGGTATCAATCTTTTCATCTAACTCTTCACAAGAAACTCTTCTTTTAAACAAACTCTATTGACTTTTTGAAAAAAATTATCCCGTTTGATGTGAGGTTGGTAGAAAAAAACCATACCAAAAGGCTTTTTTTTTTGTTACATAAGACAATGTTACTTGCCTACAGGCAGTTAATATATGGTATGCTTTCACGTCAGCATGTGCACAGGATAGAGATATTTACCAGAGACTCAGGTATTGATTTTGGCGTTCATTGTGTTGTAACATGTAAAGGCTAAATTGACCAACAAGCCAATTTCCCAAAGAGACAATGGAATTCTTTCAGGCAGTTTTTATGGCAGTTGAACCTGCCGACAGACAAACCTGAAGCTGGTGGAGTAAAATCAGATCTTTACCTCCACTGTATCAACGGCACAGAACATAGATCTGATATTTACTGAAAGGAAAACTGATATATCGATCCAAACCTGTTGCGTATCACTGTGACTGAGCTCCAGCAAGGAGGATGTCTGTCCTTTTAAATTTTTTTTATTACAGATTCAAACACAAGTATACATACAGTCTTAGAAGCAAGCATACAAGGAAGTTCTGTGATCATGTGCAGAAGAAGAATTTTATTCCTCCTCATAATATGAAAGGAAACACCTAATGTGCTGGTGTTTAAACCTTAGTATTTAAAAAAAATGCCATTTTTGGCGTATGTAGTAAAAAGAAAGTAACTTGAAATAATAAGAAAAATGTACATAAGAGATATAAGGGGAAATTCAGTTTGCAATGGATTCAGTTTGGTTTCCTGTGCAGCTACATGATGGGGTAACAGCCAAACAGAGCGATGCCACACTGGTCGTTCTTGTTGCGTGCCATCCGGATGAAGCCCTGGTCTCCAAAAGAAGCTCCCCAGCTGGATGAAACGAGAAGAATATGATTACATATAAATATTTTAGCTCTAAAGCTAAAATCTATGTTTTTTTAAATGGCACATGGTAAAGTCTTCTGCTTATTGGCAGTGGTGTGATGTAACAAGTACATTTACTAAAGTGCTGTACTTAAGTACAAATTTACGGTGCCTGTACTTTACTTGAGTATTTCCATTTTATGCTACTTTGTACTTCTGCTCCACTACATTTCAGATGGAAATATTGTACTATTTACACCACAACATTTATTTGCCACTTGTAGTTACTTGTTACTTCTCAGATTAAGATTTTACATAAAATAATATATTTTAATATTCTAACTGTTGTTTAAAATTTTGTGTGTAATACTTTGTGATAGGTGCTATATAAATAAAGTGTATTATTATCATTATTCTTATTATTATAAAAATATATGATACAGGTGAAGTATCTAAAATTGGCTCCACATTGATGAACTACAACATTAAAGTGCTCTTACATGTATTTTTTAGTGATAAAAACAAACAGTGTAGTATACTGTAAGAATTTAACACTCAAGAAGCCAGTCGGCATAATCAGTACTTTTACTTTTGATACTTATGTACATTTTGCTGGTAATACTTTTACTTGTAATGGAGTATTTTTAGACTACAGTATTTATACTTTAAGTAAAGGGTCTCAGTACTTCTTCCACCACTGCTTATTGGTATAATGTTACAAGTGAAGTCTGACACAAAACAGGAAACAAGACCTAGCGTGGTTTTTCCCTGGTTTCTATATGAAGAGAAGGTGGTGGGCAAAACACTGAGTGGATGGATGTGTAGTTGCTTAGATTAGCTGCTCTTAATTTTTCCAAATTATCAAATCTACAGGATAAAAGACAACATATTTCTCTTCCAGTTGGCCAGTCTTCTGTCTTTATCTAATGCTAGTTTCTCAGTTTTATTCAATATTCTGTGTGTTAATGTGGATAGGGCTTATCTGAATTTGGACATTATTCTAATACTAAAATCAGTTTTCAAAATAAGAAACACTGTCACAAAAGTGGTCCAAAAGCTCCAAATGCTTTTGAATTTTTTTTTTTGAGCAAAGAGGGGCTAAACCAGCACTAACCCCAACGGCACAGATGTTCAAGCTTTTTCCAATGTGCTATAATGTCCTGAAAGCTGGATTAAAACATTTAACTCCATTTAAACCAATCTACTACAAAATAATTTCCCTTATATGTGAAATATGGAGCAACTGAATACATGGATGATTCATTTGTGTTATGCTGTCATCATTTAACCTCTATATCAAAGGGCCAACATTACACATCTGCACCTAAGATAACACATAACGGAAGAGGGTGATTCTGGGAACTCGTGATGTTTCTCATGTGGTGAGTGACAGGAAATGAAACCCCTTTTTCTTTATTATACAGAAATAATTTCATGACTTAGACCAACCTTGCAATCTGAGTTTATGATTGCTTTATAGGCAGGCGGCTGAGGAATTTGGAGTCAATTTTGAGTCACCACGGCGCTCATGTCAGCAAAACACTCGAAACATGAACAACACAGTTGTCATGACTTCCCTATTTCACTTCCCCTTTGTCCTCCAGCATACCCAGAATGCACCACGCAGGGGAACAGACACAGGGAGGAGCATGCAGGAACTATATATGGACTTAGTTTATATATATATATATATATATATATATATATATATATTTATATTCTTACCTGTTCTTTACCAGCCAGTAGTCTTGTCCATTCAGTGTGCCGTAGCCCACAGCTAACACACCATGGTTCACGTCCTGAGAGCAGGACGGGTCATCGTACACTCCTGAAATGACATCATCATATTTATATAATTGCAACCTTCACAATTACACCTCAAGAGAACTTTAACAACTTGAACATGTATAAATAAATATTAGTTCAATATTATGTTTGTGTTTTTCTTCAGGGGAAAAGATTATAATATGTGAATGTGACCTGATTCTTGCATAAATACATTTTTCATAAACTTTTTTAAGGCAAGTACCTTATGTCCATCTCCCACCCCTCTCAAAAAACAATATCTCTTCATATTCATGTCAATAAAGATGAGAGCCTGTGCAGCTGATGATGTGTGAACGTACCGCTTCTGTAGAAAGCAAATCTGGGCCGCTTGGCGTCAATCCCCACTGAAATGGGTCCGATGGTGGCGAGCGCCTGTTTCAGAGCCCCCTCGTCCCCCTGAGGCAGGAAGCTGTAGCCGGAGCAGTTGGCAGCGCGGTTCATGGAGTTGTAGCGGCATTGTTGTTGCTGAAATAAGAGGACAAACTGGGTTTAAAAGTAAGAATTTACACGTGATCTATGTGAAATATACCTGATGCTATTAGAGATATTTCTAACATGTCTTAAACATTTTTGAAGGGGATGTTTAATAAATGGTCATTGCGCAAGAAATAAAACAGAAAACTGAGGCGAAGAGTATTGAGACTAACCCAGTTTACAAGGAACTAAAACATGATGAACATGATGTTCATTCCTAGTGGAAACAAGTAGGAATCCAGTGCAAACTCAGGTTTACAGTTAAATTCCTGTATGAGATAACAATGTGGGTGTAAAACAGCAACAAGAAGTTAAGTCCGACCCTTCAGGCTGTAGACAGCAACACTCTTTTCACTTGTCTGTGGTCTGCTGTTAATGTCTCTTTGGAGCAACAATAAATTAATCGGAGCGGACAACATGTTTGTCCTCCAGGCTTCATCTGGTTCGCAGTTGTTTGTTTTTGTGTGGAGGAGGAGGAGGAGGAAGGCAGTTCTGAGCGGATCCGACAGACTGTTCCGGCCTCGCGGAGGTGTTGTGGCTCTTAAACAACCCAAAAATAAATTAAAAACTGTAAAAAAAAAAAACTGTATCTCTAATGTGAAATGTTCTCTTAATGAGCACTGCGACTGTTATCTGTGTCTGAAATTTACTTTCTGGATCATCTGCCAAGAGCTGGAAAATGTAAAAATGTTGAAAATGTTTTTTTTTTTAAAAACAAAAACAAAAGTAAAGCTGATCACGGACAAATGTCATCCTAAATTTCCATGTGTAGGAAGTATCTAGAAATTCATTTTACTTGCTTTTTTGAATTTATGCTGACTGTAAATCTTTTACATGTTCCCATCAGGAAAGTAAAAAGTCTGATGGTTGTTTTGGTTTGTTTGGGGTTTTTTTTTTGATAAAATGTGTGTATATTGAGAAACGGAGTTCAGAGAATAGAGATTTTCATGCTTTGTAAGTGCTGCTATCCAGGTTAAGATGTTGTTATGACTTTGCAACCAGGGGAAACGCACCTGTGTTGCAACCAGCGTTTTAATTTCTTGTTTGACAACTGCTAAAGAGGTCATAAACACTATAGAAGCATCAAGTAACAAAATACATGAGTTTGTCGGTTACAGATCCATACAAATCTATATTAGCACTGACCTGCTGTTTCATGTTTTTAATTATCTTTCACATTTTTTGCCCAGTAACAAAACTCAAAGTGGTCCAATTAGTTTCACATAGTTTCTCAAATGTCCTAAAACAACTCCCTGGAGTCCAAGCTTAATGGATTTTCCAAAATCTGTTTGCTACATTTATGACCAGCAGGTTAAAGCAGTTACTTACGCGTCCAATGTAGGGGTATGAAGCGTCAGAGTCGATGCCCTGGTTGTCCTTGACGTACTCGAAGGCTTTGTGCATGTAGCCACCGTCGCAGCCGTGGTTGCCATATTTGCTTGAGCAGTCCACCAGGTTTTGGGGGCTGAGGTCCACCAGCTTCCCTGTTTTCTTGGCTAACTGACCCTCCAGGGCCCCGGCAGCACTGAAGGCCCAGCAGGAGCCACAAGCACCCTGGATTCAAATGACTGTTGTTACTTTAATATCATGGACACAATGTAAAAAAAAAAAAAGGATGCATCATATTCTCAGTCCAAAAGTGTTGTTGCAGCCGCTGCATTATATCAAATGGAAATATTCTAAATGTCTTGTGCACTTTATACTTTTCCACATTTGGCAGCACACGATAAGTCGGTTAAGACGGAGCCAGCAGAGTTTAAGAGGTTGAAGGACTCCACCGACTCTTTGGGAATTCAGCCCGTTAGTCAATTTAGCTTTTACATGTTGCAACAGAAGGAACGCCAGAATCAATACTTGTGTGTCTCTGGTTGAATGATACTCATCTACACAACATGAGGTGGTGACAAGTTGAGTCTAAAAATGTGCTTTTTTTTCTTCAAAACATAATAAGGAGTCTGCCAGTAGGATGCCAACTTTTTTCAAGAATTTGCAACTTGAAAGTTTAAAATTCTACACGTTCTTACTATTGACTTTTCAGTACATCAAGGTTTAAAGTTTTCCACTAACAAAACTGTACATTCGAAGCAGGCTGAACTGCTGAGCAATAAGTATGTTTTACTCTTTCAGTTGAAGACATTTTTACAGAACAGATGTGTTGTATGTTTCTATGTCAGTTTAAACTACGCTCCTGAGAAAAGAACGTAATTGTTATTTTGTTAAGTGATTTGGATTTCAATCTTTTTATTTGTTCAATTTATTTTCATGTCATAATATCTTACAACTGAAATTTGTCTGTGTGTCTTTAAGACTTTGTAGAAATATTATTTATTTATGTGCTGCTCTTATAATGTCGCTCCAAAAACAATTTTTGTAATTTTTCAAGTTCAACCATATAAAATACAGTAAAAATTTAATATAATTTCTTCAGGACCAGGGTATGAAAACTGAAAAAATGTCAGACAAAATATAAAAGAAACCAAGACAAAAATATAAAATAAACTTGCAATAAAAGTTCAAATGAAGTTAATATAGCAGTGTGAAGAAATCAAACAGACATATACTGTACATACGAGTGTGTGTTTTTACAGTATGTTAGCTGAGGTGTGTGTTGAGTGCTGGGAAACTATTTGTCTTCATGAAGATGTCGTAATAAAGTCTTCCTAAAAACTAGTTCCTGCCTCTGACAGTGGAATAAGTAATAAGTATAAAATGTTATAAATTTGAAGTGGAAGTTCAAGGATCTAAGAAGCCAAATGAAGGCTGTACACACATTTCTAACACTAATTTATACAAACAGTGGCTTAAAAAAAAGCGATGAGAGAGAGAGCTCAGATATTTAATTGATAAAAATAAAAAAACAACAGTTGTTAGAGGGTGAGTTGTCCTGTGTGTAGAGCAGTGATCTCACACTTCTGCAGCAACAAGAACAAAGTGGGTGGATGTGACAAAAAAACTTGCAAAACTTGCAAAACTGGCAGCCGTGGTGGCGACTTCTTGTGTAAGCACAGACTGAGTCGACAAAAACGGAACGGGATGAATGTGGGAAATAAGACCAGCGGGATGACAACACTGTCGATTGCATCACTGTGAGTCACGAGATGCTTGTGATGAATCCTGCCGACTTTCTTCTCATGCTGAGGTAAACAAATCACAGTATATGTGTGTGTGTTTTTCTGTTTTTTTACCTGCATCTTGACTCTGGTGACACAGCCCTTCTCTCTCCAGTCCATGCTGTCTGGTGCGTCAGCGCCTGTGGCCCCCAGAAAAGGAGATGGCCCCCTCTTGAGGTCAGTGGGAGGAGTGAGCGTGGCGAAGTACAGCTGGATCTCCTCTGGTGTCTAACAAATGATGAGATTATCAGCAACTGAAGAGCTGGAGTTCAACTTTATTTATTTAGCTGGATTTTTAAGGGCAGAAATCTAGTAAAAGAGTCTGTTGTGATTCATTTCCATCATCGAATGTCAACAAATGTGTGAAATTGTGTGTAATTTATCTTTTATATTCTCTCACTTTTCCTAATTTGCTGTTTTGTTGATGTTGTGTGAAACACTTTGTAACTTTAATTAAAGTTATATCTAAATGTGTCTTTATTTATTTACTTTTCTTTCATTTTTGTTCTTTTTTTCTTCCTTTTGATAATTTTACATCCTTTAATCTGATCTTTTCTTTTCAACAAACTTACTGTAATTATCACTTTCTCTCATTTGCATGTCACATTTTTTTTCAGTTAAAGCTGCTTTATGCAATGTTTCTATGTTAATAATGCATCGAAGTAACGTGTGTGTGTGTGATGCCTTTCATATGTGTGAAAGGCATCGTTTAACGAACCAACAGAAGATTAGGACAAACCGCAGTTCCTCTCAGCTCTACAGAGCATTTTAGCGTCTTTCAGTTCATCGTTTTGGTTTTACAGCCTGAAACTTTACCGTTTGGTTCAAGTTTTACTGCTTTCATCATGTTCACTACTGGCAGCAGGCAGCTGTATTCACCAAAAAACCTCTGATAAACCAACCGAACACTAAACAGCTGGTGAACATTAAAATAAAGACACGCTTACATTCATCAGGTGGCCATAAAAGTGTTTCTGTCTGTCTGCTGGATGTGTAAATAAGCAACTACGTGCTAACAGATTAACCACAACACCTCTATTAGGTCAGTGTTGTATTTATAGTTTGTTCTACTGCCAAAAAGTGGCCAAAAAAATCAATGAATTAAGCTTTAAATGTATTTAACTTTAATGCTCCCACCCTCTAACCAAGTATATGAAGTATTGTGACAATAATGAGTTCATTTATAAGAACATTTCATGTAACAACAGGAGAAAATATTCAACATTCATTCAAATCTATGAACAGAGAGCGATCGAAGAAAGATCTGCCAGCTGTAGTCAGTTCCTCAGTGTTGCAGTTGCATGAGATCATATATAAATCTTAATTACTGCAATATGAGACTTTGAGAAGAACACATTTTAATGCCCCGGATAACATTACTGTTGGTACACAAATGTAATGCCAGTAAAGTTAATCAGATAAGTTAATCATGTGTCATTCTACACTTTCTTGGCAGCTCTCCGTTCGCTGGGTGAGCTGAGTTTACTTCCTCTTCAGCTCTCAGGGAACAGAGGCCGTGTTTCTAGTGGCGTAAATAAAGATCATTAAACTGAACTCAAATTCACTTTGAGTATCGCCAAAGCGTCTCCCAGACAGACCGAGGCGAGATGGGTTAAAGGACGCAAACCAGCGAGTTGATATTCTAGTACGGAGTGAATGTTTTAGTCATTCATGAAGTTAAGACTCAGAAACATACTGTAGGCTATTCGCTGCATATGCAAGCAGCCGCGGATCGACGGACGAGCTGAGGGCAGAAATCATCTCATTAGTTCGACGAAGTCTCAAAGGCCTCGGACGAGAAACTACAGTTTCTCAGGCAAAGTAAAGTCCGACTGGAGGAGCCAAAGGGTAAATAGATAAAGTCCAGATGCAACAACATGACCTAATTTACATTCTGCAAGAGGTTAAAGGAAACTTAGTGTGATTTATTTCCTCATTATCTCGAGCTTTTTATGTTCTTAAAAACAATTAGTTAATGATTACAAACATTTTATATCTCCAGCTTCTCAGATGTGATTAATTGCACTTTTTTTTACATTTAATATAGTTTTCAACAGCTGAATAAATGAACTTGTGTGTTTGTTTTTTTGGTTAATACTTAAAGACATCACTCTGGCCTCTGGTAACTCTGGGATATTTGTTTGTTATCACACTTTCTAGACTCAAAGGTTGCTCGATTAATCAAAGAATAACAGGAGCAATGGAGAGTTCAGTGGTCAGCTGAGCCGGATTTTTGTCATTTGGGTATTTCTTAATTCTGGAGAAGAACCTAGAAATTTTGGTTTCACTTCGGCTCTCTATAAATGATTCTTTATTTGATGAATAATGCCTGACATACTGGGATACTCCGCTCTTGATACAAGAGGTCACACTTATACCTCAGACGCTCTGATCGGATCCTCTTTATGGTCGTTTTAGATCTACAGTAGATTGATCGTTTCTCTTTGTGTCTTTTGTTGTTTGTTTTTTCATTATTGAGTTTGTGAGTGTTTGTTTGAGACAAGTTGATGGTTTATCCAGAAATAATACATCTTCTAAAAAATAAAAAAATAAAAAAACATGAGCTTGGTTCTGTAGTTTTTTAGTAAATGTTACTTAAACCAGAGGAAACAGTGTGTTTGTTATGTGTTATCTGTGAGGATTTATCAGCAGCTTTGTGCTTTAAGGGTCAAATCTTGTTGATATAATACCTTAATGTTTTATATCCCCAAACAAATTTTCATCTAATTTAATTAAGCCACATTGGGGGTCCAGTTGTCTGCTACCTTGTCAGTAATCCAGCTTGTATATAAAAATCTATCTAACCATACTTCTTTATAAAGATAAGTATAGCAGGGCTGGTGTACTTTCATGTGAAGTGCGTTGAGTCAATAATGTAGGAGAAGAAGTTCCTCTTTTTTTTAACACTTGCACTGTTGTGAAACAGCCTTCTGCTACCCACCCAAGAAGAGCTGCTAGAGGTCAGGTCAGGACTTATTTATGGATCACATCGGTCTCATATTCATAAGGAAATGAAAGACGTTTTTACTTTAGTCGTCAGATTGACTTTGTTGTACTGTTGTACTGTGATGATGTGTCTGTTATTATCTTTTATTTAAATTGTGATCATGTGATTTTGGATTTCATGTGTTTTTTATGTCTATTTGTCTTTAAATATGTTGGAATTAAGTGTTTTCACTTCAATATGTTTGTTTTGTGTCTGTAATCCGTCAATAAATCATATCATATAAGATGAGTCACGATGTCTCTAGTCTGTATCCAGCTGAACTTTGAACATCACGATTAATGAATAACGGTGATAATCATAAAATTTGATTCGATCTCTGTAAGAAAAACAGTAGAGTGATCGAGTGTCTCACCAGGTCTCCCATGAAGTTCATGCCCAGTTCGTAGGTGTGAATCCCCATCGAGGCCTCCAGGTTGTGCGTGGTAATGAGCATCAGGTTCTTCTCCCACAATCCCCTGCGGTGCATATTCTCCACCTTAACATACATACAGAATGAGTGCACGAGGTCAAATACTAACTGAACTAAAAACATTTTTTTGAATTTGAATATTTAGCATTTAGCATTTTTACAACATACATCACTATTGTATGTCTTTCCGTGCGTCTTCTTCCACAGGTCCCAGTGGACGTCCAGCCGGCTGTCAAACGTGGCTGCTGCTCCCACGCACAGGGAGACGAACAGAAGACTCCCCAACATCAGGCCTGTAAACACACGGAGAGAAACATTGACCACATGAGAAGACAGGATGTCACCTGACCTTTGACGAGACGGCTACAAGCTAACGCTGGGAAGACGATCTGCAGATAAACCTCAACTTAGAAAACAGACGAAAAAGTATTCGCTTCATAAAAACCACAAAGAGAACACATAGTCTCAGAGATTGGAGGATTAGTCATAGAAAGAACTTCTTAAAATATGAATAAGATACAAATGTCTACTTATAGTTCGTTCACACAGGACCTTGACATTCACAAAGATACATAAACCTTATTTATTTATTAGAAGAATTCCACGTACAGTTCAGAAACCCAACTTTTCTGTCTTAATGTCTCACTTAAATGTTTACCTGGATACTCAGAAAAACTCCCAAGTTACAGCAACAAATTTAGTTTGCGATTTAATTTATTTTATATTTTTTAGGGTGACAATGTAACACGTCAGGGGACTAGAGAGAAAAAAAAATAGCTTTTTGGCTAACCAATAAACCAATAAACCAATAAATGTATTGACTGATTTTCAAAACTCATGAGCATACAAACCTTATTTGTGGACTTTTTTCAACACTGCTCTGTTTTTTATTTACTTGTGTACCTTTTATATGCTATTGTGATTTGAATTTAGAAGCTCAGCAAACTAGCTAACCTAGATAAGCTAATTTAGCATGATTAATTAGCATATTTTCAGTTAGTAGCAGCAGTGTGAACCTAAAGTTGCTAGCTTGTCTTACAATGTAAACTTTTACCTGACTGTAACTACTTTGTCAGAATAAACTACGCACTTTATTGGTTTCAGATACTTACATTAAACACGATAATCAGTGAAGTTAATTTTCTCAGAGTCAGAAAACCCAGAGAGCTCAAAATGTTGTTTTACTAGTTTCAGTTAGGGAAGGATTTTTTGTAGTAGTCATCACAGAATTTACATATCTGACAAATATTTAGGAATAAAATGAAGCACAAATACAGCTCTGAGACAGCTGACTGCATGAGGGACAGAACTGAATTTTGTTTTTGTGTACATTCTGCTTCTGTAGGTAGAGGAAGTGGTTTTCATAAGTGTGTTGCAGCTAAGGCGCCTCTGCCAGTCAGTTGTGTAAGAAATCGGCAGCAACACATCAACACATAATGCCTTTTCCAGTAAGAAGCTGGTGAAGGGAGGATTTCTTGTGTACGACATAATAGCCGCCCTCATATAGGCTTTGGCTGTTTCCCATAAAGTTAATGCAGATGTGTCTGGAGTGCGAATAGCAAAATAGGATTTAGATGCCAACGTCTGGACAGACAGTCATAATATGAAGTGTCTAATTCTAGGCAGAAGTGCAGAGTGATCAGGAAGGACACATGAATTAATCCTGCGTATGTGGGTATGATCTAAGATAGGTCTTGACACACATAAGTAATAAATTCATGAATATTATGTGGATATGAAATGAATGTATAATCCCTTTCTTAGGGGTTTATTGTCCTCCATGCATCCAGCAATCCTAGTTCAACATAATTCTTTGACATTTTTTGGTGGTTGCCAATCGTTTAGGAGGATTATAACCCATCACCAAGTCTACACAACTGTACTGTCAAAGATTATATAATGAGTTGGTATGGATGAGACAAGAGTCTAGAGTGAAATGATCTGTCAAATACATTTGGAGCATAAACAGATCTTATTAACATGTACTCCCCCAAAAAAGGAAACCTGCTATTAAAATATATGTTCCATTCTTATCTGATAGAGTTTTATCAGTGGTAAAGTTGAGCTTTTTATGAATTAATATTGCTACACCTCTGCTCTTAGAGTTATATGAGGAATAAAAGACGCGTCCAACACATTCCCTCCTAAGTTTAATGTGTTCGGTGTCGGTAAGATGTGTCTCTTGCAGTGTAACTATTCCTATATTATCTTTCTTTAACTCTGAGAGAATCTTGTGCCTTTTAACTGCTGATACTGTTAATATTGAGCGTGGTAAGTTTGGTAGCACTATTCTATTCAGTTTAAAATTATGTCCAAATTTACAAATGAGAAAATCCATCCACACATAAATCAAAACAATCATCTAAAGTTAAACTTCCAAACAGTGAGATATCATAACATATGTAGGATTTAACAAAAGATTAGGGTATTTTAAATAAATACTCTGCTTGCTATTGGATTACACTGTAGAAGCGTTTCAGTTTTACCACTTAATCAAAAACACACAACATACAACAGCCCGTCCTGCCACCTGGGATTTGGACCAAAAGATTAAATAAAAAAAAAAAAAAATCCAAAAAAAGAATCTCATACTATTACAAGGAAGATGTAATATAAATCAACTGACTACTAATGATTAGTCAGGTTAGTCAGGTTTTAGGTCAGTTACAGTGTACAGTGCGCAGATCTGCAAGTATCACCTGATCCACCTCAGAGGTAAACCGAGAATATGATCAAGACTATTTTATTTGATGAATCTAGAAACTGATACTTCTTAAATAACAAAAAGTAGGCTTCAAGTGTCATTTGCTACCCGACTGCTTCTGGATAAGCGATATTGTTGACAAATACTAATAGGAAATAATAGATCAGGCCTATAATAAAGGTTTTTAATGATAAAATACCTACAGTAAAAGCTTAAATACCCTATAAATTACACTGTATTTACAGGCTAATGTTGTCCTAAAGTCATTTTAAACCACCTCATCCACATTATACCTTGTTTTAACCACGTTATAGCAACATAATAATGATTTTCCGTCATGTGACAAACAACACCTGCAGCCTTTACACGATCGAAAGAATCCCTCATTATAAAACAGAAAAACGAAAGTAAAAACAAATACACGTTAAATGACTTTACAGATGTATTTCCCGTCTTAAATGTCTTAAACATGAACATAAAAAGCGTCAGATTGGATTAAAAGTGTAAAATTATTTGAGGAAGAACTTGCCTTGATCAGTCGGACGCATCGTTGCTTTGTTGAATAGTCTGCACTCCCTTCAGCCCTTTTCCTGGTTCTTATTTATCATGAAAATGTCACATGGTCTGTGGCAGCTCTTCCTCTTTAGAAACAGAAAGCTACATGTATGTTTGGTAATCTCAAGAAGAAACTGCGCACGGTGCTCTCATTAAAAAGAGGAAACACCGACTCTGTAAACCTGACTGAGCAAAACTGATCTATTCTTTTCGAAAGATTAAAAGCCTCAAAACAAAACAGAAACAAAGAAACACGAGAGTTTTATTTGGTTATTGATTAGAATAAAGCAAATAAAGCGAATAGCCAGCACATTTAGAAACAACTAAAAACGAAAATGATGTATTTTAAAAAAAGTTTACAGCCTCACTAGTGGAACCTAGAGGCTTAAATGTGAATTACATCTCACAGTAAATTAAAGTTGGGTGAACATGAACGTACAAGCCTCTAAAGTCCAGATAACTTATTATAAATAATTTACTATGAATAATTTACTATAAATTCATGTCTGATGCACACAACCACCAAATAATTGCGAGAATTCAACATATCAAGTTTTATTTTCACCTCAGAAAGTCATACAATGAAATTCTTGCTGGTCTTACACATAAGAAAGAAAAAGGCTGCAGAGCAATTTATTAACATTTATAACTGCAGACTTTAATTATTTTCATGAATGACCTACTAAGTATTACTGCAGATCTGATGACTTTGAACATGTGACACACTAACCCGTTATTAATGACCTATAATCATTTATAACTGCAGACCTGATGACTTATCAGGAAGTATGAAACATTTAACCCGTCATTAATGATTCATAGTCATTAAAGTTTTGGAGCAGTCAGCCTGGCTCGGCTCTATAAACATCCTGATTGGTGGTTCGTTCAGGGACAAGTGTGACTGCAGTCTCAGCATTTTACAGCCTGTTCAAAAAAATGCTTTGTAATTGTTGTTGTTGTGATAATAAACTGGTGCCATTACAGATGTTTTACTTTATCCAACTGAAACCGTCTTCTAGCTTCACCCAAAAGAAGATTTAATAATAAGTTCTTGGTTGTTTTTGAATAGTAATTAATTGCTTGTGCTTATGAATCACATACATGAATTTATAGTACATTATTTTGTTCGCACAAGATAAAAAAGTCTCATCTCTCAGGACTTTTGGGGTTTTGTAATAAACAGGAGAAAAAACCCATAAAATGAAACATCTAATGATTTTAGGAGCTTAAAATGCTCAATTAATTACATAACAGTCACTGAGATTTTGTGAAAAATGGAAAACATTCCTCCCTTCAGCAGAATGTGTTCAATAATTTATGGCAATCTGCTCATTAGATTTTGATATTTCTTGTGTACAAGTGGGATACCTGGTGGTGCAGGAACAGGAAAGGTCAGGGGGGTCACTAAAAAACATCTTTTTTTAAAAAAAAAAAGGATTCACTCTCTTAGAGTCCAACCAGTGTGTTGCTGTAAGTTGTTCTGGACCAACGTGTAGGTCAAGAGGTAGTTTTGACCTGTCAAGAGGATGGAGGAAAGGTCAGGAGGTCACCGTGTTTTATGGCCGTCTGCCAGATGGTCTTCCTCTGGATTAAAGAGGTGAATGGACGGATGCTGCTAGATGAGTTTAAATCAATAAGAAGCATAAAATGTCATATTTTTAAATTGCTTTGAATATAAACATACAGTGTTTTATTGCTCTATATTATATGACACACAATATTTATACTATGTGTTTTATACAACATACTTACAAAGTTTTACATGACAGTCATGACACCGTGCTTCAGTAGCTGCTACAGCTGCAGACTTTTAACATAGGTCTACATCATTTTAGGGTTTGTAATCAATTGGGACTAAACACAGAATTGATTATTTTGAATCATGAGAATTGACAAATAGTTTTTAGTTTACAGGATCTGATATTTTGTTTCACTATTCAATACCATTAAAAAATACCATTTTCCCTTCAATTATGGAGAATCTCTGAGATATATTTTGCATAATTTCACTTTTACATAAACTGTTTAATAATGCAGACATTTTGCAAGCAGAAAAACATTCGTCTTCACAGTTAACAACATGACTGACACTAAAAGGTGTGGCACAATATTTCGACATGTATTTGCAGAACCAGAACGACTACTTCTGTGATAAGTTTCTCGGAATGAATAAACTAAACGAACCCTGCCCTTATTACAGCTGTGTTTAAAGATAAACGTATAACATTTATAAGCTGCTGGGCATCACACATCTACTCAGCTGATCGCAGCTCATTTGCAAATTCACAAGATGTGATGTCACGTAAACATAAACATTGTGCATACAGGCAAGCGTTCGGTGTGAATAGGTTTGTCATTGTGTTAATTCATGTTTTTGTGTCCTCCTGTCTTGATTACTGCAAGTCACCGTTCACCACCCTGAGTCGTTCTGTGTCTCGCCTCCAGTTGGTCCGGCATAGGGAACACATCTCACCAGTGTTGGCCAACCTACATTGGCTACCAATACCTTGTAGAATTGATTTTAAAATTCTTTTAATTACCTATAAGGCACCATACAGACTGGCCCCAACCTATATATCTGAATTATTGTGACCACAGTGAGATCACTGAGGTCTACTGATCAGTGCCAAAAACTAGGCTTAAGACCAAGGGTGACCGTGCTTTATTCTATTTTATCTCTCTCTCGTTTTATTTGCATTGTAAAGCACCTTGTGACTCTGGTTTTGAGAGGTGCTTTATAAATAAAGTTTACTTACTTACTTATCAAGCATAAATTATGAAGTTTACCAGCCTTGCAACAGTATCTGTACTGTGAACATCAAGTGGAAATGACTACTTGCTGCTACATGCTGACCTTCTTTTCCTGTTTCCTTGGTTGACCATAAAAAAAACCGAAAATGATGCATCCAACTTCAAAATGAAACCTTTATTTAATTTCATAGAAAACATCAGTTTACAGTTTAATCATCAGAAAAGTGCTGAACAGAACAATAACAAAAGTCAACATGATCAATAAGAAAAACTGGTTACGATTTTAAAGGAAGAGACTTTTCTCTTCATCAACAGGAAAGGAGGAGCTCCCATTGCCCAGCAACGGTTCCTGTCACACTGAATTGAAAACATCATTGGTTATCACACAGACTGTAATTAAAAACTAGGGACTGAAACTATCACTGACTACCAGCCAAATACTGTGAAAATGTTGGTTGTGCCTGGTGGGTTTGTAGATTCAACTTGGCATTTTGGCACAAAACCAACCTTTGTTCTATGTTACTATGTGTTGCCATTTTGGACTAGATTGGAGGTCTGTTGGTTTGGAGATATGAATGAAAAGGGGTTTAAAGTGCTTCAACTCAAGATAACCAGATGTCCTCATCAGATATTTTTAAGGATGTTGGAATCCAAGACTCCACAACATTTGACCCTTTTCATCACCGGAAGAGTTAATCACAAAAGACTATAAGACCAATTTGAGTTTTATTGTATTGTACAGTGAAGTAATTCAAATATGTATTAGTAAACCAAGAAATATGTCCTGTAATTGTTTGTAGTGATTGCTGACATTTTGGAATGAACTCTGCGTACAATCCAAGCGTGTTCTTTGTGTGTAGTAGTCTTAGCAAAGTCCCTTTGATCTCCTTTGTCTTCCGCTGAGCTTCACACTCTTCTCCTCACATGATGGGGTAGCTGGCGAGGTTGGCGATGCCGCAGAGGTTGCCACGGTTACGTGCCATCAGGATGTAGCCCTTGTGGCCCCAGCTCTCGCTCCAGCTGTCAGGGAAAGACAAAAGACGGCAGACGACAGAGACGGAGAGAAAGACGTGAGAGGAGTTGAGCACCACCAGGAGTCAAACAGCATTTCAGCTCATCAGTTTGTCACCAATACAGCTGACAGAAGGCATCAAATCTGCGCTACACAAACAAACATGTTTCATTTTGGTGGCGTTATGTGCCACCTGATCCTGTTCAGACAGTTGAAGTGTCCCACCTGTTCTTGACAATCCAGTACTTCTTGCCCTTGGGGGTGACTCCGTAGCCCACTGCCAGCACGGCGTGATTGATGTCATCTTTGTTACAGTTGCGGTCGTAGTAAACACCTGGGCACATGACAGAGAGGAAGAGTGAGCGACCTGTGTGAGCCCGAGGCCACGGCAGGAAAGATTCAGAGCTGGAAGTGCATCAGTGAGCCGTTACAGCACGACTTCAAACTTCAAACATACGAAAGCTACAGTGTAGGTCATACAAGTTTTTATATTGATTTCTCTTTTTCAAAACCATCTTGCAAAAAAATTAAACTTGCTTGACATAAGGTAAGTGTTCTCTCACAGTGAGATTTCTACAGTTAAGTTTAAAATTCTCCATGGTGGTGTGTTTAAGGATGCTTCAACTGAGATTTTAGTGACAACTTTTGCCTCAAGACCAGATCCAGCAAACAAAAAGATAATGTTCAGATGTGTTTTCTGTCATTAAAAAGGTTGCAGGTCTGCAGCCCCCTGTGAAATGTTGACTGTTAGAGCTTCCTTAAATGCACCACCAATAGGGAAGGTTTAACACGGTCTCTGCTCATAACTGCATTACAAAAACACAACATAGATCATAAAAATGTAAGTGACTAAATGTACTGGAAAGAGGAAAAAGGCGCTTTTACTATATTTTATGTAAAATTGTAAAGTAGGTGTATGACAATCTCAGTTCGTCTCTACTTTGTCCATGAAATGATACAAAGCATAAAAAGGGGGCAAATAATTCAGCGTCTGTTATCAGAAAACAGACGTGTGACAGGTTCACTGACCTCTCTGGTAGAACTGGAAGCTGCTCTGCGTGGCATCAATGCCCACAGACACCGGACCCACTTTAAACAACGCCACAGCCAGCGAGTGCTCGTCGCCTACCGGGACCTCCTTGTAACCTTTGCATTGAGCTGCCATGCCTGTTGAGTTGTAGCGACAGGGCTGGTCCTGCAGACAAGACAAAAAAAAAAACAGGAAAAAAAGCTTAATATATTTGTTTCTTAATTCTCACTTGATAAACTAGTCAAATAAGAATTAGAGCTGCAAAAGGCAGCGGTACCTGAACTACAACACTCCTCTACAAATCCTCTAATGCGGTGTCAGTAAACTCCACACAGCATGGTCATGGTTAACAACCTGAATGTTTCAAGGTGCTTTATATGAAAGGCCACTATGAATTTCTAAATGACAATGAAAAATGTACAGTAATATAGACTGCAACTTAATCATTTAAAGCAAGAATGGCAAATATTTGATAGTGAATTGAGTATTTTTGGGGTTTGAACTGTTGTTCGTACAAAACAAGACATTTTATGATGTCAACTTGGACTCTAGGAAATTGCAATAAGTATTTCTCTAAAGATGAGTGTCAAATAAGCTGATGATAAAAATAACACCCGTACACTGAACGTTGGGGTTTTTTAAAAAAGTCTACGGTCACATGCACATTTCTCACGTGTCTGATCGCATCCTGCACTTACAAAATGAGGAAGCTGCAGCCTTTCCTCACAACACATAGGTGACTAAAGAGGAAACTGCTTTGTAAGACAATGGCAGAGATTCCACTTCATCATTTCTGCTGAGTCACTTCAGACGACTGTCAAATATTTGCTGCTGCTTTACGGTCAAAATGGTCAACGCTTATGAATTTTTTTTCCTGTTGTGTGTTCATGTGATCGGAGCTACGTGTGACACCCTGACAGCCAAATGAAGAAATGTCAACCACTTTGGTTTCAGTCTGTGTCTGCAACTGTGTTGTGGTAAACAGGCGACTTCTGCTGTCGTCATTTGGATTTTTTTCAGACTCCTGGATATTTATATTTTATAACCAGCATGTTAGAGGAATAGTTCCATATTTGGGGAAATACTTAACACACACTTAACTTATTAGCTTCCTTGTTGAGAGTTAGATGAGAACATTGATACACTCACATGTTTGTACATTCAATCTGAAGCCGGAGCCAGCAGGCCGTTAGCTTAGCTTAGCATAAAGACTCGAAACTGGTGGAAACAGCTAGCCCGGTCCGTCCGACAGTAACTAGATCTGTCTGTTGTCATTTTTATGCTTTGTTTTTTTTGTATGGATTTAAGCAAATGAGATGTTTGTTTTATCATGTTGTTAGTTTTTTTTTAATCTTTGGACACAGCCAGGCTATCTTTCTCTCAATTTAGAAATGATTGAAAGGAAATACAGCAGTTGGCAAATCCAAAATGTTTCCCTGAAATCCACTTTTCAGTGATGTTTGGGACACTTTAAGATTGTATACCTTTCTTTTTCTTTAGGTCTGACCAGTCATAAACTGGTTGTGACTATCACAAACTCTATTAAAGTCCTAATCATTCAGCGAGGTCACCAACAAATACTAATTAAAACTTATGAATTAGTCTCAGTTGCACTCCATCTTGCACTCATGCATTTATGTTTAGGTTACATCAAAGTCTATAAGCGCTTAGGTCAGAGGTTTGGGATTGAGACTGGGTCTAGTTGCAGTTTGTCACAAAACAGGAAGTCTTACTAATAACAATAAGGGAACAAAGTGTTAACATGTGACAGGAAAGCAAATGTGGTGAACCTCAGTTCATGTGGACATTTCATTGCTTCAACAGCAGCAATTTAACCCACTAAAGGGAAAATTTCTTGGTTAATTCCCCAGTATGTCTGGCATTGTCCCTGTAACAGCTCACTTTCTTACCTGTCCAACGTATGGGTAAACCACCTCAGAGTCGATGCCTCCGTTTTCTTGCACATATCGGAAGGCGTTGGTCATGTATCCTCCTCCACAGCCGTCGTTCTCTGTGACGCAGTCCACCAGGTTCTGAGGACTGAGGTCTAGCAGCTGCCCTGTCTGCTTGGCCAGCTGGCCTTCAAGGGCCCCGGCGGAGCTGAAGGCCCAGCAAGAGCCACAGGCACCCTGCGTTTTGACAAGAAGGTGCACATGGTTGGTAACATGGTATAAAAAGAGAATAAATATGTGCACTTTAAGTATGTTACAATTCAGGCAGACTGATATTGTGGAGCTGGTTAGTAGATTCATGCAATTATGTGCTGCCACTTTGGACACCGTAGCTCCTACCCTAACCCATCATGGATTAATGACTGTGTCTGGAGCACTAGAGGGGTATGTAGACATAATGAATGGAAATGGAAAGCTGATGTGCAATTTTAATGCCATGAAAGAGCTTTTAAAAGAGTTTAAAAGCACTGTAAAGTAAGACATTTCCAAATAGTTCTCACATCTTATTGCTGCAAATCCTGACAACCCCAGATTGCTATTAAGGACCATTAACTCTCTTATCTACTGCCCTCCTGATTCCAACAAATCTGTTCTATTGAGAGATGTGAGACATTTTGGTCTTTTTTGGTCGATAAAGTTTCCAGCATTAGAGCCCAAATCAGACATCTCTCTTTATTCTACCACACAGTGAGACGTATCAGGGTTTTTATTCATTTTATCTGGTATCTCCAGTCAGATTTACTGAGGATGATTAACGGCATGAAATCTTCCTCCTCTCCTTTAGATATTTTACCCACAAGACTTTTAAAAGAGGTTTCTGCCTTTTTATCTTCAGATATTTTATCAATATTTAAGAATTCTTTAACTTCAGGGATTATTCCTCCAATTTTTAAATTGGCTGTGGTGCAACCCCTTCTAAAAAAGTCAAACCTTGACACCGACGATCTTAATAATTTTAAACCCATATCTAAATTACCCGTCCTTGCCAAAATACTGGAGAAAGTGGTATATTCTCAGCTCATATCATTTATGAATGACCATTCACTCTTTGAAAAGTTTCAGTCTGGTTTTCAAATTCATCATCGTACAGACACTCCACTTCTAAAAGTTTTAAATGACATTAGTATGAATTCAGATCGAGGTTGTTGTACTGTTATGGTGTTGTTAAACCTCTGCGTTTGATACAGTTGATCATGGCATATTAATTGATCGATCGACTAGAAAACTGGGTAGGCATGACTGGGACTGCTCTAGACTGGTTCAAGTCTTACCTGAGTGACAGTTCCTGCTGGGAATGTCTTCTCTAGCTATGCAAATATCATCTGTGGCGTTCCACAAGGGTCTATTCTTGACCCTTTACTGTTCTGTATCTACTTGTTACCACTGGGTCAAGTTATCCACAACTCCAGTATACTGAAGTGATGGTGTTTGGACCAAAAGCATACAGGGATCGTGTAAATCAGAGTTTAGTTTCCCAAGGTTTGCAGTGCACCCATGAGGCCAGAAATCTGGGAGTAACCTTTGATTCAGAGCTGAACTTCTCTAAACATTTCAGCAATATCACCAAATCAGGAGGATGCACAAACTCTTATTCATGGTTTTGTTTTCAGCCATCTAGGTTACTGTAACTCATTATTTGCTGGACTGCTCCAAAAGTCCATCAACCAACCTCAACTTGTACAAAATACCACAGCTAGGGTTCTTACAAGACCTCCAAACAGAGCACATTTCCCCTATTCTCGCCTCATGGCACTGGTTACCAGTGGTCTTCAGAATTGACTTTAAAATTTTATTGCTTGTTTTTTTTTTTAAATCACTAAGCGACCTTGCCCCATCTTACACTATCGACGTTCTTACACCCCTTACACCCCTGCTCATGCTCTCAGATCTGCAGACCAGCTGTTGCTCTCGGTCCCCAGAGCGAAGCTTGAGACAGTACGGCTCTACAACTGTGGAATAACCTTCCACTGAGAATCAGACAAGCTACCTCGGTGACCTCTTTTAAAATTCTTAAAAATTGAATTTTTATAAAATGGCTTTTAAGAAGAGTTTTTTCTTTTATCATTTAGTTATTCTTAAGATTTTTTATTCACTGTTTTTTTTAATCTATGTTTCTGTTTCTGGATCGAATTGAAATTATTCTAATTTGTAATTACACTGTGTATTTTCAGTTTTTATGTTTATGAAGCACTTTGTAAAGTTGTTTTTTGAAAAGTGCAATATAAATAAAGTTAATTATTACTATTATTCATCTAAATAACAAAATAAGAAAAGAACTATGACAAAAAAGAAAATTAAATCAGCAGAAAAGGGGGCAGAGTAATTAATTTACAACAAATCTCAAAATGAGAGGAAAATTGCCTCATAAATACCCTATTAGCCTAATGGAAATCAAACTGATCGATTAATGAGAAATGAAAAACAAAAAGAAACAGTGTGTGCATTCTCCTGTGTGTCCACTGAGGGGCAGACTTTGACCACTTTCATTCTGTTGGTTGGATCAAAGAATGTCACTATTGTTCTTACACAGTGTGGTTGTTTGAACAGGAGTGTGCACATGTTACACAGTAATAATCTGGTGATATTTTACTGGACTGAACTGATTCACCTACACATTAACAATATGGGACACACTGATATTGTGTTTTTAAGTTACTTCAATGAATCAAACACCTCTGCTATGATCATCTGTGTAGGTCAACCAAACAATATAGAATGAACAAATTTTTAATAAAGGTTTGGAGCAAAGTTTTAAAAGATTAATATTGGCGTGATTTTTATTGTTTAAGGTCTTTACTTCCAATAAAGGGAAATCTTAATCCTACAGCATAAAATGATCTTTTAGACAATGGTGTGCCTCCATCTTTGTGGCAACTGTTTGGATAAGACACTTTACTGTTTTGACATGACAATGGCTGCGTGCACAAAGTCAGGCTAACGAAATGGTTTTCCCAGTTTTGTGTGGAATAACTTCACTGCTCTAATCCAGGGCTGGCCTTATCACCCAGCATCACTGTCAGACCTCACTAATACTCTTGTGGCTGGATGGGAGCAAATCCCTGCAGCCAGGTTTCAACATCTTATTGGAAAGCCTTCCCAGAAGAGTGGAGGCTGTTATAGCAGCAGATTAATGACATATTAAACAATCATAAATGGATGTAATGTGCAGGTGTCCACATAAATTTGGCCTTGTTGTGTTTTTAGTAATAGATATCGCCTACACACAACTTACCTAAAGGCCAGTATCGTCTGACCCAAACTGATTTCGGTCTAGGAGAGCAGTTTTTTGAGTTTTGTAAAAAGAAGTTTAATCTAATTTGACATCTGAAGCAGAATTTTAACACCTGTTTTCCTCCAAAGAACAGGATCCCCTGGCCTGTGCTGGAGAACAGAGCTGCTGTGTTCATGCTCTCTCAGTCCTGAAACATTAAACCTCAATTAGAGTCATTGTCTGAATCTTTAACACTTGCTTGGCTTTGAGTTAAACCACCTCTGCTGCTCCTCCTCAAGGCAAAGACTCTAACATAATGCTGCTCTGGGCTGCTCCCAATTTAAAAACTGCAAATTTGTAATCACATCAGTTCACAGGGCAGATGTTCTGAGTGCAACATTGAGCTCTGGTATGACTGAAATATTCTTCTAACAAACAAAATATCAAACACAAAACCCAGTCACCATAAAGTGCGCTGGGGAGACAGCAGAGGGGTTGTTAGTATGCAGAGAGTGCAGTCAGTTTGCTGCATAATTCATGAACAACAAGGAGCTTAGGAGCAGCTCAATAAATCCTGTTTATGGCTGCAGTTTGTTTTGTATCCACCAGAAGGCGACAACATCCTGCACATAAACTGATATCAAAACGACAAATACTGAAACAAAGAGTTAAACAGCAGAATCTAATGGTAATAAAGATAAAGATCAAGCTTAAATTTGCCCAGTCTACCTCTAAAATCAGCTGCAATCAATCTTTGTTGAGGATAAAAGAAAAAGTGTGTTAATTTTAGGCTGATTTGCATAATTTTTAAGTTAATAAACCTGCCAAATAATGTGGATTTTAGTATTTGCCTCACAATACCTGCTACAAAAGCATAGCAAATATGTGTTCCTGTTTGCTAAAAACGCCAAAATCTAAAAAACTAAACACAAAGATGTATAATATTACATAACCAAACCAAAATATCAAACCCCGCCGAGCCTTCTGTGCTTCATTATCAGCCCTGATGTTCATTAGATACCATGACATCACTCCGGCGTTAATCTGCCTGTTAGCAGAAAGCACAGATGTACTCCATATTTCAATCTATGTACTTTCTGCTCGACCCTTGTTTACATAAATAATACCCCGGCTGTCCAATCCACTCACAATGACTAATTACATTTAATAACCAAATCCATTTCTTTGTTTTCAAAGACCATTAGCAGTGAGAACAGGCTGTTTCCTCCAGCGGGTTACGTGATCGTACTCTAGCTGGGATTGTGTGCTTCCTTTTCCGATTCTGGAGCAGCAGGAAGGTTGATACTAGGGAGGAAAAATTGGAGGTTGTTTCATGGTATTTTTCCGAAAGCTTTTACATAAGAAAAGATTTACATCATACTCTGAATCTCATGCATTTCAGCCTTTTTTTTAACGCTACGGAGTGCTGCTCTAAAACATGTTGGAGAAGGTTTTTGAAGTATTTCATTTCAAAGCAGCAACAAATCAAAAGGCTTTTCACTGTCTGGTGTAAACCTTGTACCATCACTGCAGGCTACTGGAGAACTACAATTTACTGAGCTTTGAGAATCTTAGATTATTCTCAAATTTGTGCCTAGTTTATAAAATTTTAAATGGTTTGGCCGCTTCCTCCACTATGTGACTTTGTGTACACTCACTCAGTAAGTTCTGTTAGATCCTCCACAATATCCTCTATACAAGATTGGACCAGAGCTCCATCTATGGTCTCATTAGCACAGGTAGTCTTGCTTTTAATTTGACAAATTACATTATTCATTTCTAATTGACATTGTGGGTGTATGTGATGTGCTGTTGTGTAGAGCTTTGTATTTTTTGTTCTGTGTGTTTTTGCTTTGTACCGTTTGTTGTTGTGCGAACTGCAGATGTAAATTAGCTTTGAGCTAACTCTGGTGCAGTGCATCTTTTATGCTAAAATCTGTACACTGTCCCGAATAAATCAATACAATACAATACAATCTCCAAAACAATCATGTCAGCTTTTTTTCTGGACCTGTTCTTGAACTCACCTAATGACATTTGTAAGGATTTCATAAGACCAATTGGATAAAACAATATTTTAATATTTATCTTGATATTTCCTGCCTTTTACTCTCTTACTAACACTGTTCTGTACTAGCTTTTCTCAGAGTCCCTAAAACCCTTAAACAAACTTCATTACAGGCCAAAACCCTGTCTATTGTCAAGGTTGACAGGAGTAGTGAGAGTAACTTCCTCCAACGTGAGACGCTGGCAGTTCCTGTTTTGTTTCTGGTAAAATATGATACAGTCATATGATGCGGTTTTGGTTGCTGGGTGTACTGAGGTGTGTCGCTTTTATCATGTGATCTCAGTATGTGATCACATTGAAATTTTCTCTTGCACGAGCCCTGTCTTCGCTCGTGTTTTGATAAGGTGTTTTTGTTCATTGTCAAATTTTCTAGAACTGAGACACTGTGCGGCCAAATATTTAGTCAACCAACAGGTTCTTTCACTTCCTTCTTGTGTGTTGTTGTTACTGCCTGCACCTACCTACATTAAACACCTGTAGGATTATTATTTGTAATTCTCATGTTAATCAGACATTTTATGAATAGGGTTCTGAGTCTAATAGCTCCATTAATGCACAGACTTTTTCAGCCATCATGCTAGCCTCATGCTAATTGATTATTACTTCTTCTATTTAAACTGTACATTTTTTCAAGTGCAGCTGCTAAAAAACAAACAAATCTCAAAGTTTGAATCAAATCTGACCTGGTTCTTCACTGGAGTCACCATGCCCTTCTTGCGGTAGTCGACAGATTTGGGAATTTTGGACACCTTGTCGTCCAGAGACATGGTGAAGCTGCGCTCGCTGTTCATCGGGACCTGCAGGCCGGTCATCTTCTCGACCACTTCCTCTGACGTCTGCATGGACAGAGACACAGCTACGTTATATTTTAAAACACAGGTTTGTAGCTGAGGGTCTTCTGTGCAACAGCAGAATGAGTTTCTTGATCAAAAAACATTACGAGAAGCAAAAAGTTCAGAGGTCAACAGTCGGTTGTACCACCGCCAGACATAGAACAAATTGAAGAAGATATAGGAGAGAGGGGGATTTGATTCAGCAGGGTGATGGAGGATGAAAAGTATTTCATGAAGAGATGGGTTTTACAGTTTACTCCAAAGTGAAATGTCACTTTCTGTGCTGTACTGATGTCAAAAAGGGACACCAGAAGATGTATAAAAGTATATATATATATATGAAAAAGCTACAACATTTATAAAACAATGCCATAAAAGACGGAATAGAAGAGAGAGCAATATGAAGAGCAAAAGAGGAGGTAAAATAGCAGAGAGTTGTTGTTAATTTTTACGTGACTTCAGCGTCATTTGTTGGCTGTCATAGTGAAACCGATGGTAATACGATATTTAGCAAACATAAAAAAATCCTGCCATTTATTATCATCAGAATTCCCCCGGTGCTTTCATTACAGCTCAGTCTGCACGCAGAAAGATCATTAATGGAAGAAATACAGACCATCTGTTAATTTTTATTTCATTTCACTTAAGTGGTTCCTGTTAAAATGAAAATGGAAATGCATCCTTCGTTTCCCGGCCACCTGTTCTCACATAAACATGAAATTGGCCATTCAGGCAGAATTTGAACATGTATACATGTTCCTGCCGCTAATAAATGAGCCTAAGCCCTGGCATGCTAGTTTTAGGCATCCCCCCTTTTCCCACCTACTTTTGATATACAGCTTGTTACAGCCAGCATCTTCATGCAGAAACAGACTATCAGTCATGACGTGCGCTGACATACGTGTCTGACTACAGCTGATTTAAGGCCACCAAATCCATTTTATGTCACCTCACTGGGATGCAGCATGCATGAGTGAAGCAGAAACACGCTTGATGACAGCCGAGTGCAGCAGCTAAGAGCCAGAGGAAAAATATGAATATCTGATATATTTAATCTGGAGACATGAACATGTGATACAAAATCAGATGCTGAGGTTAACGTCACACGAGCTATTAAATACTTGTTGTGACAGCTGGTTAATTTTTACTTAATTTATCTGAGACAACAGGGTGAACGTTGGCACCACAGCAGCTGGGCTGAGCCAGTGGTATCATAACATAAAAATAATAAATAGTAAAGAAATAGTGACTTGATTGGTATTTGGGGAGATACCTCTGTGCTACAGAGATGGAAAAGTGATGGAGCAGGAGCGGCCAGAAATACTGTAGATAACAAAAATGGTGTCCACAGCATTGTGCAGGACATTGTGAAAGTATGCAAGACAAGGCAAAAGAATGCTACACTGATGCACTGCATGGGGTAAAACAACAAACTGTTTTCATTCTTAATGTCTGTATATTTGTCAGATCAGATTTGAGCGAGAAATGTGAGCTCAAGCATGCAGACCTGCCTCAGTGTCTGTACTCACCATGTCTCCCAGGTGGTTCATCCCCATCTCAAAGGAGTGTATGCCCAGCGCTGCCTCCTGGTTATGTGCATCGATCATAAGCATGTTCTTCTCCCAGATGGCCCTGCGAATACCCTCTTCATCCTGCGACAAACAAGGGTGCTCATTTCACTTTGTGTCAAGAGGAAAACATAAACTGTACACTTCACTTTAACACCTTTAACAGCACTTTTATCTTTCTAATTTTCTAGTTTAGGATGAGATGTAAAGCCCTGTGATGAACAACATGTTCGGGCTGCTGACAGAAACAAACAGTGGAGTTTACGTTTGGCTTCCATGATCGCTTGAATGCAAACACCTGATAAATATGAAGTGATCACAACATTTCAAGACTTTAGGAGTCGATCACAGGAAGGCATCATTAAACAATTGCATAGAACTGAAAACAACTGCAAACAAAGTCAGACAACAGAACGCTGCACTTCTTGTCAATATTTGGAGCATTTGAAGGTATAATTCAGGTCGTATTCAGTCTAGAAATTTGAACTTTGGAGCATCCAACCCCTACAGTGAGACACAGTAATGGAGTCAGCAGCTATTTCTTCACCACTACTGTGACACTGATAGTCCTCATAAAGGGGTCATAACATGTACAGAAATTTACCCAATATGTCCTATATTTCAGTCTTCAAGGATAGGTTAGGTATATTGGATCAAAAGTTAGGTGAACACTGAAAGAGGTTTTGCTTGCTGTAATCATTAATTCTGTTCATATTGGTCAATAAAAGCTCCCTCACCAATGTGCTTTCAATGTAAGTGATGTCGGTCCAAAAAAAAAGTTCTAATCAAGTGGATATCTTCCACAGTTACAGTCTTTTTAGTACAAAATTCCCTCTTTGTGTTTCCCTCTTGAGCTGCAGTGGAGGGATAGTAACAAAAAGAGGAAAATTTGTACTGAAAAGACTTGATTTGACTAATTTGGTCGGCTGAAATCATATTAGCTTCACATATTTTTACATATTTGCAAGGAAGGACGGCTGTGGATTTTGTCTCCCACCACACTGAAAGCACATTAGGCAGAAATCCTTCAATGGCAGCAAGCAAAACCTGTTTCAGTGTTCATATGGTCACCTGATGATTGTTTAAGAAAGATTTGAAAAAGTTTTTCTTGCTTCTTTCCTTCCTGCATCAACACCTGACAGCGGAAAGATATTAATCTGGGCAAATAGGGCAAATATACCTTTTAATTAGCAAAGAAAAGAAGCTTGTCTCTGATACAGCCCCCATTTCATTAATTAGGCCAATTAAATCAGTGCACTTGCACTTACACTCTTCCCTAGTACAGCTTACAGCAACATAATGATCCAATGCAATTTGTGTTAAGATAGTGCTTTATGTTTTATTTTTACATAGAATATTTGTGTCTCATCATCACTATGTGTGTCTAGTATGTGCCAAGAAACATCTATGTCTTTCATTTATAAGCAAACTGTTGAAGTTCAATATGTGAATAAGATACAGCCAAGTGCTTGTTTGGTTACCTATTATAAACCCATGCTTTACTGTTGGTACTATTCATGGTCTTAACAACCATTAGCATAACTAGAATAATTATTTCTCTCTAGATATCCATTCCACTAATGGAAAATGCAAATGATACGAGGAGACTTTGATTCTATTACAGTGGAGTCAGTTCAAGGAGGGTTGAATTAGACGAGGAATACTGATTAAAACATCTTGAGAGAGAGAGAGAGCTATGCCGTCTTTTCTGCCGACTACACAAGAATGTAAATATGCACCCGATACAATAATGATCATATGAATGCACACACACACATTCAAATGAATAAATGCATGTACACAAAGATACTGCAGTACTGTAGATAAACTGCACACACACACACACACTCCACAGATGTAAAGCGGTGACCTCTAGCCGGAGGTGAAGAGCGGAGGGATGACAGATGTTCATTGAGTGCCGGAAGTAAATTCACAGTCGGCTTTGGTTTAACACCAACTAAACTACATTTCACTTCGTTCTTCACAGCCAAAGAAAAACTAGAATGAAAAAAAGAAGGGGATTTTATTTAAAGAGAATCTGAGACATGGAGTCAGGTGTGAGGAAATTCCACTGCTGGGATTTTTTAACACCTGCTGACTGCTGTAAATTGACCTCAAATGAAACTACACTAGCAAGAAAGGATGACGTGTTTTTTGTGCATATGATTTCAGTTGATCAGATTGGTTAAAAGGCCTGTTTTTGCATGATTAAGTCCTTAAAGAGGAACTTGTTGATGCAAAGTAAGAAAAACAGACAGTCAGTTTGGCAAAAGTGGGTCTACAGCCTTTTGGAAATTAACTTATTTGAATTACTGGCTGAGGATGACAAAGATGAAGTCACAGTAAATTCTCATTGTGCATGTCCTGCTTTACTTTTGGTTCTCTGTTCTCTAACTCCATCTGTCTTGTTTCCACTCCGGGCCAAAACAAGGAAGTAGAGCAACCAGTGCTGCCCTCACATTTTCTTGCTTTTCCATCTGACATTGTTTCCCTCAGTATTTACAGCATGTAGCCTATTACACGTGTGGTTTAAGTTTCGAATGTCAAATGCGATCACATGTTTTTTTTACATATGTGTTAAAGATTTACAGCTAATGATGTTAGATAACTCTCCGGCTCACTGGGGATAAGTAGCTGCTGTGTATGTGTGTTTCTTTTGTGGACACACACATCTGTCAGCAGTGATTCTTGTTTTGGCAGAGAAGGAGCTCCTCTTGATGATAAGGTGGATCTTAGAAGCTGAGGCTGGAAATATCTTTTCTTTCACATCAAACTCTGAAGAGGAGATGCGTAGCCATCATTACCAGAAAGAATATGTTTTTTTTTTCATAAATAATCTGACAATTGCCAACGTATGCATCCCATGATGATGTTCTTTGTTTCCACTTTTCCTTAATTTCCAAGTGATTCTATTTGTGGAAATCTGCACACTGAAATAAATTAGCAGAGAACAATAAGGGAATCAGGCTGTCAGCTGTATATCACAGAACAAGGTGACAAGGCAGTGACAAGAGACATCTGGTATTAATAAAAAATACATATATAATATAATAATTACATTTACTCTAGCCCAGAATTTAAAGAAACAACAGTTCATAAAATGTCACTTTTTGACAAGCAATAACACCCTACCTCAAATAAATATTCACAGTATTGTCATATCTGACCATGTCGGCTTTTACCTCAACTTTAACTCCACCTCAATATTAAATCACTTTGGTAAAAACTACAGAAAACTGTCCTACATCAGTCTCTCCTTTCAGCTAAATGAAATAAGACACCAGAACTTTGTGCTATTTTTTAAACTTCTTGCCTGCAATACAGCAGAACATAAACATTACAATAATCACAATAATCTAATAATCACAAAAATCCGAAAAGTCTATATGTTGATGATACAATTGTATTCACTCAAACACCATGAATAAAAGTAGCTCAACAATCTTAATATTTGGGTGGGCTGGCATCACCCAATATTCTAAAATACTTTCAACTTCAGTACATAATGAAATGGATAAACTTCTAATGCAATTCTTCTTCTACAAACAGACTTTCTGCAGTAACAACACTGAATGACCTCCTTCACATCTGTAATTGTAATATTCTAAAAGCAAAAGTCAGCCCAACCTGTAACAATATCTACAACTCATCAAACCTGCATTAATTGATTTTTGGCCTCTTGGGGGCAGCAGAAACAACACAACACTGACATATCATCACCTTTAGAGTTGATATGTTGAACTTAGCAAACAGTTGCTTATTTACACCCAGATTATAAAGGATTGACTCATCTATCAGATACGTCTAATAATGAGTTGTTATAATCATTTTAATTACAAAATCAACATACAACACTAAACATTGGCAACCAGACAGAACAATAATGCCATCTAAATGTAGATTCAGTATCACCATATAGTTACTTAAACCCTTTAAGTATAAATTTGTAATTGAGCAAATTGCGCATTGACCTGTAGAGTGAATGCAGCTTGAATAAACTTCTAAGAGGAACATCTGCACGGTTAAATGTTCTCTTGGCAGAGCCGCATCCTCCCAAATAAATATACACCAGACTGGTGACAGCAAAAACAGGCCGACCGAGAAAGAGAGGAGACTAACAGTGAACTGACTGGCTGTTAAATTGACTCAGATGTAGACAGACAGTGAGTCAAACACGAAGACGTCCACATGTTGAGTTGAACTCACTGAAGCAAAGAGAGACAGGAGGCAAACAACAAACACCATACAGTACTGACGCACTTAAAGGGGGGTAAAGTCACTGATATTTGGAGAAATGTTCTGGTGAGAGACAGCAGCGGTGCACACTGAAACTCTAGTTCTAATTAAGATGTGACTTCTTTTCTTATTAATGCTTCCTCTTTCTTGGTCCTGACTTTTGTTGCAACTTCTACAGAAAAATGGGTTTGGTGCCAATCCCAAGAAATTTGCAACACTGCAAATATGAGTAATTTAAATGAAGGCAGTGATTGGACAAAGTGTGGACATTGTGCAAGTGTGCAGCTTCAATTTGCACATGATTGTTTTTTTTTTATATATATATTTAATTCTGATCCTTTCATTTTGATTGTCAAGCAAGTTGTGCAATTAGGTTTCCTCAGTTGAAGAGAGCAAGTCACATGAGACTGTTCTCACCAGAGAACCAAAAGCATTATCAATATGTAAAAGTAAGTTTTAGGAAGAGGAATCATAGTGAGTTCAGATTTTAGTATAGTGATGTGCACTAAATGTCTTTTTCTACAATATGTTGCTTGTTTTTTTTTTGTGCAGAACTATTATTTTACTATTCAGAACTAAGACAGAAACGTTTTAACCTGATGATGATGACAAGATGTCTTTTTTAAAAGCTTGAGTAAAATGCAAATTTTTCTATCAATCTGTAATTTAGCACCAGGTGCTCCACATCTGCTGCACAATTCCTCATGCAAAACCCCAAAACATGTATTGTTATATGTTGGTATCTGATATGTTAGTCTCTTATGGGCTCTTAAGGCTTGTTAAGTCCCTACCTCTCATGTTGGCCACTTACCGAAGGCCTTTTCAAAGTGGTTATAGGTATATCTGCCTGTCCTTCATGATTTTTCTCTTTATAATCCCTTTTGTTATGAAACCTTGCTGTGTTCTTATTTTGCACCGTAGTGCACTTTGTAACATTTTGCTGAAGTATGCATACAGGAAATAGGAACACACACTGACCAGGCCGTTGTATTCTCTCCTGTGTGTGACCTTCCACTGCTCCCACTGGGCGTCCAGAGTGGCTTCGTCCAGATGGGCCAGAGCTGAGGCCACCAGCAGCAACACACACACGCACGGCAACATCCTGGAAGAGCAACAGCACATAAACACAGACGCAAGGGTTCAAATACATACACATACATCATTATGTCTGACTCAGGAATTGTTCTCAGTGTGGTCAGAGAGTCGTTCCGCAGAAAGAAATCAAATTATGGTTTCTATAGACTGTTTTACTGTTTAATCACTGTGTTTATATTTTTATATTTCCCTCTAACACCTGATTTCAGAGGGAAGTTCTGCATAACAACCAGCAGTCAGCTGTTAGTCTGAGAGCTGTTTCCTTTCTGCCAGGAAAAAAATAGTCTTGAGGGGAAAATACTGAACTCATGCCAATTTTTTTGAAGTCTTGTTTTCCTTTGACACAAAAACGATCAAATTTGGGGCGTAAATTAATATCATCTGTCAGCAGTAGCTTCATACCGGACATGTGAGTAGCAGCCACCCACATAAAGAGTCAAATACAGCGACATAAACAAGCTAACTTTGTTGTTGTTTTGTTGGAAAAGTTCACTCTCCAAACTTAACCAGTGCGGAACATTTTCGCAACCTTTGCTTCTCTCTGCTTTCCTGCCCGTCTGTCATTCATCAGCTTCTCCTTGTTGTTTTATTACATCCTGCTTCTAATCTGCATTTTGCGACTGTTGTTTCCAGAAAAAGGCCACTGACCTGTCGAGTTTAAATAAACTAAAAGCAGAAATGAAACTGTGTATTCACTGTGTGATCTGAACTGCTTTACATTTTAAGCTTCCCACACACATTGATTAAATCTACCATGGTTTCACCTCTGGGTGAATCAACAGAAATGCCATCATTTAAATAGCAGCCTCTTGTGATCTATGCAAATAATGTACAGTTTACAATATATGCAATGTGCTGTATTGCTGTATGGGTCATGGATATTCCCATGGTATTAGTTGCTTTATGTTTAAAAAACCCCACAATGTACATAAAGCATCTGTATTTCTAATCCTTTTTTGCATGAGTACTTCACGTTAACTCACCAGCAGCTCAGACTTCCAAAACTCCTATTCTGTTAAGGTGCAACTGGGTCAAAATCATTCTTGCCTAATCCTAATCCTATTAGTGTTAATTACTTTCTTAGCTGGAAAAAATACTTATGGATTTATCTGAGCCTCAATTCAAAGGGAAAGCATTTTAAAAAGTCAAACTCATAATCTTTACTGAAATGAAATGAAATGAATTCTGCGTCGTTTTGGTTCAGTTAAGTTCACTTACACATAAGTTGGTTTACCTCAAGTGCAACACATTACTATTAGTCTTGTCTAATCCTTTAAGACTCGCCAGGAGACAGACATAACAAAACTGAAAGTAAAGCTCTTTAACAGGAAATCAGTCAACTTCTTTTTTTTTTTTTACCTTAAATCCAAAAAAGTCAGAGTTTAGTGAAGTCCTCTTGAGTCTACTGCCTTGTTCCTCTGCTGCTGCCGAAGTAGGTCAGTGTGTGAGTTTATATCTGTTGGATTTTGAGGAAGTACAACGGGAGCTCCAGGTTTGGGGAGGAGTTTTTCTTTTTTTTTTTTTTTCCAAAGTGGGGGAATTACATCTGGTTTCACTCGGAGAGCAAAGATCCATAAACCAGATGATGTCAGGTGTCGGATTACACAGACGCCTCTGACAACTTCACAGACTGGCGGTGAACTCTGTGCTCTGACGCTGCTTAAAAATACTTGGGATTTTTTTTTAATTAAAGTTAGATGTTGGACTATATTCTCTGTCGAACCTCAAACGCCAGTTTAATAATTTATCAGACCTTTGTAAAACTTTATGCACTTTGCTCTGGGCTGTAATGTTTATGAATCAACATGATATCAAAGAGGAAAAGGCTTCCAGACTGCAGCTATTACTTAGTTTAAATAACAGTAAAGCATTTTAAAGAATAATTCTGTACTTAATGTAGATGAATGGATGAACCCTGAGGCGGTCTACTGGCTTGACAGAACCAGGTGAATTTGGAATACATTACACCTCTCTCCAGCATTTTTTCCGAACCTAATGTTTATGTAAAGTAACATCCATTAAAATGCAATGTGACACTTTTCTGTTGAATTAATTTCCAGGGATTGATGAGAAAGTAAAAAATCCTTCCTCAGCAATGTCACATAATCTTTAACAGCAACAACTTGGAGAAGATTGTCTGTATTTGTTTTGGAGCTGCAAAATCGCCCTTTTACAGGAGGAAATGAAAAGGATACTGAACTAAAGAAAGTGCAAAGTTGTGTGTAAGCCCTGCTGTTTATTTGTAATATTTCACTTATTAGGCTACTTAAAGGGGACATTTCCAGGTCTATATGTTTACAGAACCCACTCTGTTGTGATTGGGTTGCTATAAACAATAGTCATAGGATTTCACTGGGATTTTACTCAAAATGTAGACTCCTCAAATACATTTGTTCATGTTCGAGCCAAAATCTGATCCAAAATATGCGAACAGCCGGTGGAACAACCTTAGCAACAAAGACTGCAGAACGCATGGCTGTTTGTGGGCGTGGGTAAATGATCAGATATCAGTTTCATGGAGAAGTAGAAGTAATTGAAATGTTCAGAGTAGCATGAAGCCCTGGCCTTTGACCTTTAGGAAACATTTTTACATATGTTCACATCAAGTTTTGGAACTTTGTCTCTGTTTAACATAGACATCCAACATTATCACAGTAAATAAATGACAGAAATACTTAAATCCTCCAGCCATGTAAAGTATGATGCTGGGTTTATGATGTAGATTCTGTTTACTACTAATTTGTTTCGCCAGTTGTGTTTTGAGAGGAAGTGAAATTATTGCCTGGATTATTTTCCCAGCCAACATTTTTTGTAGCGTAGAAGGTGCTACATTGCTGTACCACATGCAAGTCAAGGTATCAAAAGCATTGTTTCAGTTAACAGGAGTAATTAATGTTGTACAATAAAATGTGAAATATATTAGGCTTATAATATACATATATATTTTACATATATACTTTTGAAATGAATTGAAAACCAAGTGAGGAAAAAAAATGATTGTAAATCTGATGGTATTGGGTATAAAGATGATCTGAAACTATAGTAAATGTGCCATTTTCTGTGTATTATGATATTCCACCTTATACATGGACGTATGATCCACATTTTGAATGAGGTCAAAGGTCAAATTTCCATTACAGACCCTGTAAAAAAATCACAAAAAACAAACAAACAAACTAGTGAATATTCACAGTTAGACCCTCAGGTATACAGGATAAACAGCGGACAAGAGTGCACTGAATATACAACAACATATACAACATTTTATTGATTTTTGAGGGTACTGAAGATTAAGAAGCCTTTTTTCAAAACACCTGCACATTCACCCAAGAAGACAGCTAAACACGATGCATATTTCAGAAATAGGTTGTCAAGAGCACCTTCTGCAATCTACCATAAGTGTGAAAAGGACTGCAGATTACATATTTCAGTCCAACATCAGACCTGTATATCATGTTCTATTATAATAACAGGATCAAAGTTTTGAGAAGAGCTTTTAGCATTAATGCAACAAGAATGTGACACATCAAACTTGATCATGAGCATGAACTTATTCAAATAAATTTCCCACACCAGAGCTAAAATACATCTTCACCATATTTATTTTCTCTGCTGTGTTGTCTGGTTCTTGGTGGATACACACTTCCTCATAGTGTTAGTCAACAGCCTAATATGTCAGGTCTGTGTGTATATATATATATGAACATGTCGTGTGACTCCTATAGTCATACAGAAGTCTACCACATGTAGTCAGTCACTCGTCTAAATATAAGAACGTCCCGTGTACCTCATATGTCCAGTGATACATGTCTGTGTTGCAGTAGGTTACTCATGCATGTAATTAGGTCAATAACATCAGTCAGCAGTATGAATGGAGAGGCTACTTCTTTTACTGCTTAAACTGTATCTGAAACTATATTAAAACTCCTACTACGACTACTGTGATCTACTACAACACTCATCATAATCCCATAATGATAAACCCCTTGTTCAATGTTTTATATGTGATGTGTTTGTGAATAATTCTGTGATTTTTTCGTGTGAGTGATCTGTTTGTACTGTAGCAGAACTAATGTAAAATCTGATTTTGATGTAATTAGAATATTTGTTTTTCATAATTATTCACGGAGATATTTGTCTTGTGAACAATGTCACAGTTATTCCACTATCATTGTGATGATTCATGTTTACTACATGTTACAGACTAGGGCAAAATGTTATCCACAAAATGATAACTTTGTAAAGAAAGCCACTTAAAGCTATAATATGTAACTATTCTGCATTAAATGTCTAAAAACAACTAGACCTATGTTGTACATTTTGTTGAGTTGTGTACTTACATTATTCCAAATGTTTCCAACAATTTTCAAACCCAGAGAAATCTGTAATTTTAATCAAGTTAACGGTCCGTTTCATTTTCATACCCCTCCACTAAAGAGTATACGCGCATAGGATGCATGCGTTGGCGTTGTGGTTGTCTGTCAAAATGGCGTCTACCAAAGTGTATACGCATTCAAGATCTGCCAGAAACTTAAATAAATTGACTTATTCAGTTTTAAGCCATATTTTTATGGTAAACTTTTTAGACCTTGGTTGTTTTTAACTGTATCTTTTAACTGGATGAAGTATTTTAGACATCGGACGTCTGGATCTTAAGTTATCAGAGAAACAAACTGAGCAAACGTTAGCAACAGCTCGGCTAACAGCCCCTACCGGACATCCTCTTTAACGTGAAACTACTTTACTCACTGTTTTTACCCATTTTATTCCCCATGTATGTTTGTTTTGGAGAGGAGGAGTCTTTGCTAATAATTCGACTGAGGGTAAAAACCTGCTGAATGTTTGTATTTAAAGTTATCAGAGAAACAAGCTAAGCTGACGTTAGCAGCAGCTCAGCTAGCAGCAGCTCAGCTAGCAGCCTTTACCGGACACCCTGTGTCCACTGAACAGTGTCGGAAAAACACTGATTTTTTTTTTGAGAAGCAGACCTCTACAGATAATTTGGCTCCAGTAAAAACATCCTGAATGATGAAAACTGGAGTAATCCTAAACCGAAGAGGCTGGTTATTTAACAATGAAGACAACAACTCCCACGATCCCACGCTACTTCACACTCTGTCTGTCCTCTAGCGGCAGAAATTACATAATGAGACAATGAACAAAGTTTTTCTACACTTCCTTCTATTATAATAGCTACTGTTCTTCTCAAATGAACTATGCAAATCACTGATGCTTGTTTAGCTGTACATACATTTAAATCATTTGTATTTTAGTTGAGATCATTATGTTTTTTTTGATATTTTTGAGTAGGTAATAAAGAATTGTGCCAACATTTCTGCTTTGCGGTAGAGCCTAAAGATGCTCATGTCAGTCAGTAAGGTGATTCTTCTGTCTGTCCAACACTTTGGTCCACAGCAGCAACAACAACTGGCCTGGTTACCATAACATGTGTTACTAATACTCATGGTCCCCAGAAAATGACTCAATATTTGGTGATAATTATTTTTTCTCGCACCAGCTTCAGGTCAAAATTTCCTCTTGACCAACACATTAATCCAGATATATAAAAGTGTATCAAGTATGACTATTCACCCGACTTCCATAAAGTTGATGAATGATAATGAATCATAATGTAAGACTAAAACATCCTCTTTTACAAAGGAATATGATAATCTAATGGTAAATTACCATTAAAACATTTACTGTAAAATTCCTGCTACCCAGAGCATAAACCTTTTAATTTTGGATCCTTTATGAGTTTTTCCTCTAGTGTCACTCTAAGGCCAGTATGTCTAATTTGCATGCAGGCTAGTTCATATAGGCAGATGTCAATGAAACATACTGAGCTAATGCTGCACTTCTGCTGAATAACAGCCACTTTAGATTGGAATGGAAATGGGTTTATGGTAAGTGGTAAAACAAAGTGCACCTAACAGTGGCATAAGAAGAGATAAAGTCAGCTAAATTACTCAGCAATATTGGCTACACAGCAATATCTAGCTAAAGTTTGCTAACATTACCTAACGTTAACCACTGTAACCTACTGATCACACAGGAACAAGTAAGGCTGAGTGTGTTAAACTGAGCAAAGATGCATTTCATTTCTTTATTTTTTTTTAGCAGAACAATGTGTTATTTCGTCTTTCAAAAGTGACAAACTCTTGCTTTTATGCTCCCAAAAGGATAAACCTTTATGACTTAAATAAACCCATGAACTTTCCTCTGGTGCCACTCTTACAACAAGTTTTATCACACTCTGATTTGTTTCCTTTTCAATACTGACAAGACTCTACAAATAACAAAACTGCCCGTATGTTTTATGTTCCACTGAACACTTTTGTATTGTGTGTTGGTATATCGACCGTATGGGTGTAACGAACATTGCTGCCTTGAGGGGGTTTCACCCTTTCAGTCTCATTCTCTAGTGTATTTCCCCACACATGTTATATAACACTGAATTATGAGTGCAGGTCTAATGGTCTAATGCTCCAAAGAACTTTATTGACAGTAAAATGCATTCAGTCCCCCCAACAACATCATTTTAAGAGTATTTCATGTAAATGCAGCTATCTCTCTCTCTCTTACGTTAGCGGTGTCAGCGCTCCTCAAGGTCACGGACAATCTCTGGCATGCTAAGATCTCCGTTGTGTTAAGATCTCTGGTGTGTTAAGTGCAGCCCAGGCGAGCAGCTGCAGGCCCGGCCTCTCATCACTGACAGCTCACTTTCTATCTGATTGATGGATTTTTTTCTTTTTTTCTAAAAGCGTCTGCTCGCTGGATTTCACTGGGCAGCAGAGTGCATCTTAAGCTCCTTTAAGACTCTTCCTCCAGGTTCCTCTATGACCACTTTAGATAATGAGAATCATAGTGTCTCGATTGATCTATCAACCGGCACCCAACCCCCCTCTCAGCTCCAGCGTACATACCATCAGGCAGCAGGTCAAGACCTGTGTGCAAATGCATGAGTGTGTGTGTGTGTTTGTGGGCTTAGTGAAAGGGGAATGAGTGCTGGCGGTGATAGATTCATAATCCAATATGCCTTACTAAGGTGTTTACCAAGTGGTCAATGGCTCTATTTTTATTGGGAGTGTTAGAAAATCTATTAAAAGATTCTCTCCAGACATTTATTAAGACGTATAAACATACTCCGCTTGGAACAGTAATGCGTGTCTGATATTGTTTTTCCGTGAAAAAGTATAATCACCACTTTAAAATCCTTCAAATGACGCCTACTCATTCTCCCTCATTAAAGTTTCCAGAGTCTATGAATATGCAAATATATTCATGGCGGCGTGCAGCAGTGCAGCGGCTTCTCTGGAACTCAGTTATGGTGTAAAGAGTATTAGGGGCTCTTCTCTAAATATAAGTGTACAGATAACACGACCAGTGCGACTAGGCCTAGAAGGTACAGCCCAACCGAACTTCTGAACACTATCAACAACTCTCTGACCGAAGCTTAGAGCGGACACAATGCCCTGTGGCAACGAGCTGGCGTAGCAGACTACAGCAGCTCAGAGACAAGAGGAAGCGGTGTGCATGTAAGCACAAGACGGTTCAGCGGGCTGGTCTGTTAGACAAGCTAAAAGCTAACGCGACCAGGCCGTCCATTGCTCTTTCTGGTCGACATTCGCTCACTGGATAACAAAATTGATCCGATCTGACTGAGCATTCATCGGGAGATGAGGGACTTTTGCGTTTTTCTCCTGACGGAAACTTGGCTAAACAGTAATATGCCAGACTCGGCTTTTCGATTCGCATACCTGCCAACACTCCCGATTTACGCGGGAGTCTCCCTATTTTTAATCCTTTCTCCCGCTGTGCTCCAGATTGGTAATTACTCCTGTTAATCTCCCGATTTCATATTTTCTTATTTTTCTTTATCACAACCTGTTTCTGGCACTGTACAGCGTGTGTGCACAGCTGCTCTCTGCACAGTCTGTCTTTCCTGTCCTCTGCTGCTGATATGATTCACTTCCTGCAGGTTCTGCTGGTACAGAGAGAGAGGAGGTACTGGTTTGTCACAGCCAGTAACTAAGTTTACAAGAATTTGCCAAATGTTGAGATACGTGGCAAACTGAGATAAACAGTTAGGCTGCATACAGACAACTTTCGTTGTGATGTGCTGTGGTTGTATAAAACATACCAGCGGTAGATTGTACACTGCAGGCAAAGCAGTTTATAATATCACTTTTCTACATGTTTAAGCTTGTTGAACAGGTGGTTTGATACCTGAAGTACCTATTGACTTTCTACTCATAAAGGTTTTGTTGCACTTACAGTAACAAGTGTATCATCACCTCCAGTCAAATGTTATCTTTCACTTCTTCATTGTGCCTACTAAAAAGAAACCTGACGCCCAGTTTGATGGTAAATTTCTTTTCTCTTCCCTCTTATTCCCTCCCTGTTAGGACACATCTGTTTCCCATTTCGGCTCATTCTGTGAAAACTCACCACAAAAACTTTAAACAGCTCAGCTCCCAGAATCCTCTGCACAGTCATATGATCAACCTGCTGACTCAGGCCATCATGGGATGTTATTTCTTCCTGTTATTACAGAACTGAGTTGGCTCTGTAATAGCAAGAAGTAATCTTACATCACAGTGTTGCTGCACTGCAGAGAAAACCGAGTGACATCCCATTTTCTATATGCATCCCCAATCCATATGACTCCCTCAGAACAGGTTACGTAATCCTAATGCTGTTCCCGCTGAAATGAATTGTGTTTAGGCACTAGGAAACATCAGGCCTCATTCAAATTCTTCCCCCCTGCCAATCTACTGAGAGCCCGAGAGGTTTTTAAATCCTCATCTGAACTGTGTGCACTTTTCACTGACCAGTTCAGAGATTAGTGCAGCAGACACCAAAGAGGTTTTAAAGGCTTGTTTTGATTCCAACAGATTAGACTGCTTTGTCTTTTTTTTTCTTTCCAAGCTCAGATTGTTTGTCGAGGGAAAAACAGAGTGCATTCACGGTGGTCAAAAAGTTGTTGTTGTTGTTGTCTGAGCAACATTCATGATTTCTCTTGTTTCAGATGAGTGTTTCACATTAAAAATTGAACAGAAAATGTGTCTGCATGTGTCATGAGCTGTTGCCCATTTATGTGAGGGTACAAAACAGATATAGAATAAAAATAACAGATTAGCTGAAACAAAAGGACAGCCAAGAAAAATCTGATTTTTGTTAAAAAAAAGAGCAAGCAATACAGTGTAATTTATATACATTCATGTCATAATTTGGCAAAAGGAATGAATAACATTTGACAATGTATGAATTGAACAAATGAACACTGCCCATATAAAGTTAGTTTTAAATGCATAATTTAACATTTTGGGGAACATGTTTCTTTTATTTCTTACCAAGATGGATACCACTTTCATATCTTTATGTTAAATTTGAAATTACAGCGACAAGACAACGGAAAGTCAATACGCCATCATAAGAAATATACAGCACATAACCCCCCATAACACCACAAATTAACATTTTTACATAGTGGCTTTTGTATTGATTAAACAAAGAAGATATAAAATAACATTAGTGAGCCTTAGAGGTGTTGGTAGGAGGATTTTATACCTTTACACAGAGCTAGGCTAGCTGTCTCCTCCTGTTCTCAGTCTTTATGCTAAGCTAAGCTAACTAACTATAGCTTCATTTTGAACAGACTGATATGAGAGTGGTATAGATCTTCTCAGCAAACTCCTGCCAAGAAAGAGAATATACTTATTTTACAAAATGTCAAACTACTCCTTAAAAAATTCAGGAAAAAATGTACATATTTTAGGCTTCAACAACTACCAAATCTCAGAGATGGAACAGCTGGTCCAATATTATTTGGAAAATATTTGATTGTTGGATCCTCTCATTGGTCTTTTAGGATTTTGTCAAAATACTATAAGTTAGGTAAAAGAAGAACAACCTATGATCTGTTTCTGTTTGTTGAATTTGATGCAGACTTTATTGTTTTTTTCATGGTTATGTTGCCTCTACTGTTGTCATGATCTCTCAGAATGATGAGACAGAGGAGATAATGGCCAGAGGAAGAACCTGCTCTAATATTCCAGGTATAAGAGGCCAAAATCACATTTTCCCCCCTTTTATGAAGTGAAAGGAAAGCAAAAATAGCATGTGTCATCATTGTATCTTTGCAAGAGTGGGATCAAAGTGGTGTTTTTATCGACATCACCCATCCGAAGATGCCTCACAGATGCCACCTAGTGGTTGAAAGTACCTACAACAAGTATTTCTCTTATGAATTGAGGGTACAAATATCAAACCCACCATTGTGTCTTTTGAAAACAAAGCAATGAAAAACTTTGCATGACAATATCAGAAAGAAAAGGAGAAAGAAAATCACACACAATTTGAACATTTCAATGCTGATTTGTGTTCTGAAATGTTGTCCTAAATCTGACCCTTGTGTTGTGCCAATGCAACATCTAACAGACTTTTACATTTTACACTGGCTCTTGCGGATGGAGCGTTATTGGAATGAATGTGTTCACTGGAGGGGCAATATTTCCTTTTTTAATGCTAACATAGGCTTCAATAAAAGAAGCAGTGTGTGCATTTTACAATAAGTGAGACCATTAAAGCAGCTATGAGCCACTGGAGCATTGTGATGACACCATGCATAATGACTTTATTCATTGTGACCTTGAATATCATTTATACATTTCTGTATGAGCATCCTGGGGAATACATCTATTTTTAATCTCTTTTATAGTTTTTTTTCCCTACCTTTATCTTGTGTTATTTCTATTAATAGATGTTGTTCCTTTGGTTATATCAAAAGGGCTCCGACTGGTACCCAATTATGGTAAAATTTAAGAACACAATATGGATAGAAAAGTCAAAAATCTGTTCTGAGCAGTGAAAATGAGCATTGTGAGCATACTGTAGTTGATTCTTCCAGTGGAGCTGGATCTCAGCTATTAAAACAGCACTTACTCCTCGCCTCAGCCGGGATGATGCAGGAAGCTCCAGTGATTGATGGTTTGTGAAGGGGCAACAGATGGGAGATGGAGGCTCCTCGAATGACTCAGGACACTCAGCAGCTCCAGAGGAGGTGAAGATGTTTGGATGGAAGTGGGTTTGATAACACTTGGAACATCTTGTTGACCTCAGACTCACTTCAACAGCAGCATCTAACCACTTTAAGTTAGTTTTCAATACATGAATCTGATTATTTCTGAACAGAACAGTGTGTTCTGTCCTTAGATTAGTTCATTTTGAGTGTGACAGACATCAGAAAGCTTTTTAAATTCTTGTATTCATCCAAACAGATTAGATCAAATTTGAACACTTTGATTGCAAGCTGAGACTATGTCCTGAAAAGCCCAATTAATATCTGAAACAAGAGGAAGAAAACAAGTTGTTCTTTTTTTCTGTTGTACTTTGTTCATGTTTGTGAATACAATGCATAAAGAGACTCTTTCTAGAATGCTATATTTGGAAAACTGTGACATGATTTTGTAGCTCTGTAACAATATTCAGGCTGAGATCAGTGCTGCCACCAGGTGAATCAAGTTGCAAGGAAGACAAAGTTAAAATGGAAGAGGCTCCACTTTTGCTCACAATTAAGATCAGTGTATTTATATAATCCCCAGGGTTAAGTGGGTTACGAGACCTCAGAATGTAAAATGAGGTTGAACTAAACCGGCTGTGTTCAGTAGGTCAATTAGGGGCGGCTGAAATAGCCTATAACCACAGTCATCATGGGACAAAAAGCAGAACAAACAAGAGAATAAATAAAACAACAAGAACGTAAGGAGGACATGGAACAGACAATATACTAGTACACACAACACACACATGAATGAATCACAGGTACATCCATGGGGGTTTGTTTTTTGGATTAAAGTTAGTTAATTAGGTAAAATTATTTGAATTACTTTGTTGAGGTAAATAGGTCTTTTTAAATTGGATTAAACAGCAACACTGAATAAAATTACTCAAAAAAGGGGCCATTCGTAGTGTCAAAGTTAGGGAGAATTACCACCCAACTCTGCAGGTCTACAGAACTTTCTAGCCTCTTTTCCTCATTTTTCTTGGTACTTTTACTTCATGGTTCAGTTTCCTTAATCTTATCAACCCAATTTCAAGTTGCAGTAAATACCAGTTATCAGAAAGAAGAGTTCTGACAATCCACCTGTGTCCTACCTTCCACCAGCAACAAATAACAGATAAAGTTATAGACTAGCTGGTGCAGGCATTTAAGAGCTCACACATATTTTCCTCAGGAGTTGGTGGAGACCAAACTAGAGCTTAAAGGTAGAGTGAGTATTAGATATTCGTTTGTTAGGTGGCCACAAACACAACTTCAAATGAGTGACAACGCTGCCTCATGTCTGTTGGATGTGTAAGGAGACAATTGTTTGCTAACCTTTTAGTCATAAAAACATGAAAAGGTGAAAATACCTCATTGCTGTGTGTCTGTGTGTCTTGTTTCGTAATATGTTTGCCACCGAGTGGTCAAAATTTGATTTATGCAGCAGTTAGTTATAACAAGATATGTCAACAATTACTGGCCAGCTTGCCATGAATTTTTGATATGGACATTATCATTCACCAGAGGATTTGGGAGCTTTCTTCTAGTACTGCATGCTAAAATCAGCATGCTAACACGGCTGTAGTTAGTGTATTAACAAAACATTGGATTTTGACATGGCAGACGGCTGTTGACCACTGCGCCTCACCGACATTGATTTCTTTTAACCGTTCTCACAATTGTTCCTCATCCATAACCAAGTAGTTATTTCAATCCAAACCATGTTGTTGTTTCTTTTGGCTAAATGTAACCAAATCTCAACCATAGCTTTATAAGATCAGAAAACTTTTATTTTTGCAATAGTGATTTGTAACCATTTTGGAAGGCAATGACAAGTGACGTCCTGCAGTAAGGGGCTTCAGATCAGAAAACACTAATGACGTATTTGGTGATTTAAATGACCACTGTGAGGGTTTAGTGGCATCAAGTGGTAATGTTTCAGATTGCAACCAAATGAATACCCCTCCCCTTCCAAGCGTGTAGAGGAAGCTATGGTGGCTGAGAAACTTGCGAAAGGCCACCGTGGAAAGGGACCCTCTCCCTCAAAATATACTTATGAATATTATATTCCATTTCTGCCAAGTCCATTCCGCTAGATGCCACTAAATCTTACATACTGCTCCTTTAATTTAAGGACTTTGGTAAGTCCTTTAAATTAAATGTATGTTGCCTGTCTATAGTGTAAATCCTCATTAAAATCATGCCTTTCACCCATTGTGTACTGGCATAGGCGCACTCCCCTGTAACCCTGAAGAGAGCAAGCATTTCAGAAAATAGAAATAGACACCAAGTGATCCTGTCATCATCTGAAGTGGATGTTTTGATCTGTTGGTTGCAGTAGATGAAAAGTTCAGGGATCACCAAAGTCATTAGGATTCACTTTCCTGGCAGCACAAACGACTGCACCAAAGTCTAATTCAATCCAAGATATTTCGTGACAAAATCGATTGTGGGATGTACTTTCCAACAAGCAGCGACACTGCCAAGACTGCAGTGCTGGTGTGGCTAAAAAGAAAGAAAAAGAAGGATGAATACAACAAACAGCATGTGGGCGGTGGTTAGGGTGAATACATTGATCAGAATGCTGTATTGCTTTTTAGCATTCACGCCTCAAGGGGTCAATGTATCCAGGTTGTACAGCCAATATGTTTCCTTTGATCTGAGCCATTAATCAGTGCATCCTGCCCTTCTGGGTTTTCTCAGTGCCAAAATGAAAATCATTCTCAACCAGAGTGATTCCTCCTCTTTCACAGGATGTCGGGTATCAGTCTGCTAGATGGTGTTGTGGTCCAACCTAATTGGGCATGAAAAAGCATTTTGTGCAGGTAGAACACTGACATTTGGTTTATAGTTTCTGGGTAATTGGGTGAGATTGTTTTATTCCCGTTGGAATTTTAACTAAGTTTGTCACCCATGTTTTTTTTTGTTTGTTTGTTTGTTTTTAACCTCTAATCTGTCTGTGTGGGTGGCGTTCTAAGATAAAGCATGCTAGTGGATCTGTGCCTAAAAGGTGTCAATTCTTTATCCAGTAACACTTCTGGATTTTGGCAAGTGTAGATGGTTTTTAGCTGAACTGAGGGTCCTGTTTTTTTCGCCTACTTCATAGTACACTTGTTATTGCACTAATATTCTTCAATCTACAACTGGTTTATGAACAGTTTAATATGACTCTTCTCCCTTAATGGACGTTTCATCTCTGCTGCGGTTCATTTGAAAATATTGTGTTATAAACTCCTCATTGCATTGACATCAGACTTTTCTTTCAAGGTAGGATTATAAGTGAACTGCATGGGAATAACAGTAAGTGTCTGAGGTCCAGGAGGGCCATCCAGACCTCAACGCACAATTAAAAAAGAATATGTATACATTAAAAAAACAAAACAAAATGAAAAACAGGTGTTCTGTTATTCACACCTCTTTAAAATTCAGTTCAGTTCAACAAACATCATGCGTGGGAGCTTCACGCTATCACCCCGCTTCCATCCCCCACTGTGTAGGCGCCCGCAACAACCTGGTGTCACCAGTACAGCGACAAGGACAGGAATCCTCGCCAACTATCAAACCTGTTACCACGAACGCACGGCCAAGCTGGAGGTACTGGGACTGTATACCAAACATGGTAGCTGTATCTCCAGCAGTACATACACATATTTCAATAAGGAGAGACTCCATCCAAACGAAAACGGCCATGACGATAAGTTCATCCTGGAGGAAAAAGTGGTGATGGGGAGGTGGTGGGAAAGGATCTGAATGATCAAAGAAAAGCATCCAAGGATCGATTAGCTCGAGGAAAAATCAGATATGGCGATGTCAGAATTTGTGAATATAAGGGACTGAGATGATTAATGTGAGATGAAATGGCAGAAATTCCCACATGAGGGAATAAAGGCAAAATGTGAGAGAAACTATCATCTTTATTGAACTTTGCTTGAGTTGAGTTTGACTTGTAAAGGTCTTAATAACAAAGAGCTAAGTCTCTAATACCTCCATGAATAATTCCACATCCTTAATATTCCTTATTACATTTTTAATAAACCCCTGTAATATTTACATATATGTACTGTAATTTTGCATAGAATTATTATTCTATTAGTACCACAAGTCCACTTATCAGATTTTTCTGGAGCTTTAACTCATATCTCATGGTCTTTATCAAAGGACGGAGTATGCACACTGAATAATTCATTGTATATGTGTATATTTCTATTATATATTTGTTGTGCAAGGGAATCCTGTGATATAAGCATCCACATTACAGTCACCAACCAAAGAAAACATGGAACTGTCATCTGTTGGACAGGTGTGACACACAGGAAACTACAATAAACAATAACATAAAATAAGCACGACTACGAGGACTGAATCCACCTCTGACATCTGCATCTGTGTACAACTCTGTAAATCTGTCACGTGCCGATGAGAAAATTATCAACGAATCTCGTCGGAAACTGGCACTAAAACAAAGTCATTCATGATTCCTGGCCTCTAATCTCTTTATATGGCCTGACTGTTGTGCATCTGTGCTTTCTGTTGATGCACACATGTGCTGTAATGTTTAAAGGATTAGTATTTATTCTAAGTAGAAAGAGAAACCCCCTCCTATATCACGCACACTGAAATGAAAACCCACTTCACAAACACAAGCTGCAGGCACACATTCATAATTTTTCCAAAGGTTGATGTGTCACGTGCTGATCCGTCTCCAAGTTCGCTCTTTAGGGATTAGTAGTTGACATGCGATTTTAAAGTGCTGCACAGCCTCACACTTCCATCCTTTAATTCATATTTTTAGACAAGGGTTACGCAGAAATTGCTGACATGTAAAAAATGAAATGAACTGAAGGCTTGTAGCTTAAGTGACACTCTCTTTATAGTGGCCGATATTTAACCCCAAAGAACACTTGAGCGTTCAGCATCAGCTGGACTCTCATTAGAGGAGGCAGCAGCAGCTGTGGCCTCAACATGGATTTAGAAGCTAAAAGGTCTGTTTGTTCTTGTGTGCTTTGGTCTGTGGAATAGCATTAGTGTGACCTTTGAAACCAGTTGATAGTCCATCACAGCATCCATTCATAGCTCCCATTCATAAAGACAGAGATTTACATCAGTGGGTTTATGCAGGTTTAACTGTTAGAAGCTTCAAGGCTTTGCAGGAGAGCTATGTTGGAAAATGTTTAATAGAAAAACAATAAAACGCAGATTAAGAAAAATTACTGCCTACCTTTATGACACAACCTCCGTTGGAACAATCTGTTCCTGCTCACAATATTTGTCTCTTGTTGCAGGTTTTGAATGCAGATTTCATGATAAGGTGGTATTAAGGACAATTAAAAATGTATTATTTTCTATATACAAAATGCTAGGGGGCATTTTTCTTTATTTCACAGTCTGGGATATGGCAATGATTAGCAACAACATTAATTCTGATGCAGTGTTATTTTTTGTGCTGTGTCAGATTAAAAAAAAACCCCAAAACAAAACACTTGTTACCTTAGAAGAAAAAAATGTTGCCTTCCTAAAACTGCCATAAAATTACTATATATTAATATTATTTTCCACTTTCACTGATCATAACAATAATATAAGAATAACAATAATAATATTCATTCATTTTCATAATTGTAACCCTTTAAATGACAGTTTTTGAGGCGGAGAGAAGGGTGGGGGTGGGGGGGGTGTCTTTATTTTGGCTACACACTTTATTATAGACTTATTATAGGAGCTGAAGTTGAACTTCCAAAATTCGAAAAAACACACCCATGTCAGAATGTATGCCATATGCGTTAACATAGCTAAATTAATGATCAAAAAAATTCTAATTAAAAAACCTAAAATGTCCCTCGTATTCAGTTTTTCCCCAATATGTTTTCAAAAACAGCCCTGTTTGTCACCAAGATGCCCATTATAGCTCACATCTCTCGTGAAGGGGTCGGCTGTTATTTGTTTTCCCTTCGTCTCATTACAAAAACATTACTGGATGGACCGGATCTGCTGAAAAGAAATAATCCCTACATTAATATTCATGGGTATAAGAACAAGCGCAGCCTGTGGATGGCAGCGGGATGACCAGATGTCGCTGGCAGCCATTACTAAAGGATGAGCACTTGAGAAGCCCCCCTTCTATACCTCCTCCCCGCCGTAGCACTTCCTGTTGGCTCGCTGTGCTGAGGTGCATGCTGGGCACAAGCCAGGGTTACTTTGCTGATGCAGACATTTAATTAAATATCACATCAGCCAGTCAGCATTGTGGCAAAGTGTTTTCCTACAGTTTAATAGACCCAGTGGTTCAACCTACTATCTACAACTTCAGTGTTATTGGTCTCAGTGGAGAGTTTTAGTGTCCCATGATGCTCTAAATCTTGTTTCTGTAGCATTTTCTATCCTGAAAGGAAGAAAATGCAGCAGAAAACCCTGAGTACTTCATGACATATGATAATCTCACAGCCACAATCTTTAATTCAAAAGTAAATTTAAAAGAGGCACCAAAATTTAAAGCACAAGACTGGAATCTACTATCTCTCTTAAATTGATTGCATTAATTAATTCATGTGAATATATCTGCAACAATGGTCAATAACTTACCTGATTAGGTCTCTATAAAGATATTAAAGCTGCATTCATTGATTTTTTTGGCCACTTGGGAACAACAGAATAAGCTGATAACACAACATTTACACAATTTCACCTTATATAGTTGTTCTGGCTAACATGTTAGCAAGCTTATTTACACCTCCAGCAGACACAGAGCAACATTAGCATTCATTTTAAATTGTGTAGCTGTCCATCTAATCTAAGGTCCAAGTATTAACTCTCTTTTTAGCTCTTGTTTGGTGTCCACACAGTTTTGAGGGAAATATATGGCTCTTTAGCAACTTTCTTCACCAGCTAGTTGCTAATTTTGTCTGTCTGCTGTTTGGTGCTGGACAGGTAGCATACAGTGGGTTTATCAGAGCTTTTTTTTTTTTTACTGAAAATCTGCTTCCTGATGACAGAAATAAGGTTGATGAGAGTAGTGAGACTGAAACATACAGTAAACATGCCAAAACAATTAGCTAAAAGAGGCCAAAAAAGCTCATCACAGTTGAGGGAAACTGCAGACATATGTTAATCCACTGGTAACAGAAACAATAGGCTCTGTGAGTCTGTACTAGGGGTGTGCCTGAATACAAATATATTATTCAGCAAAGCACAAATAGTGGGTTTTATACGAATATTTGTTTTATACAAATATTTTATAAATTATTTGTTGGGTGTTCCCCAGAGATAAAGCTGAGCTACTGACACATGCAAAGTGCTCCCAAGGGACTCTCCATAACCTGTTGTTCCCCTTCTCCTTTCCACAAAGTTAGGTTGTAAAAAATAGGCAATAAATGAAAAGTGCAAAGCAATAATTGCCTTTGAAGTTCCTCCCTACACGTTACACGGTGTGCTGTGTCTGTGTTATGGGTGTATAAATAGGTAGAGGTCTGTCTGCATGAGTTGATGAGTAATTTTTTAACTCAGTAATCAGCGCAGTCGTCTATGATCTGGGAGACTCCAGTTCAAGATCCGGTGTGGGGACCTCCCTCATAAGGTAGTTTATTCATGAACACTTATTGTAACACTTAAATTTTCTAAAATTAAGAGTGTCATAAAAACAAAAACATGATTTTTAAGCCTCTTTCCACTTTTATTCGAATACAAATACAGATACAAATAATTTTGCTGCCTCAACAAATACAGATACAAATACAAATACCGGGATCTTTGCACATCCCTAGTCTGTACTTAAAGCTTACTAAAGCTCATGTCACAATGCTAACATGCTACATCTTTAGTAAACACAATATACAGCTGAGGCTGATGAGAATGTCGTTATTTTTGCAGGTATTTGTTCATAAACCAAAATATCGGACCAATTTAAATTCACCTGATGGACCAAAGTGATGGACTAACTGATACTGACATTCCAAGAACCGCACCGCTAACTTGGCTAAAAACAGTTGGTGCAACTTTCAATATCGGCACCAAATATAAGAAATTGCAAGATAAAAATTGTATTGTCTGTAAACATCCAATAAAGGTTGAATTTGAAAATAATGTTATTGCAGTTTTATAGTTTGGATTTCATTTTCCTTTGTTGATTCTTCCTCCAAATGTACTAATCATTCCCTCCTTTGCACAATCAAATTAAGCAGAAAGGACGCTGAGAGTTGCACAAGTCTTTTTCCCACGTACATTCACACAATGACAGTCAAACAGAAAGGACAACAGAGGAGGGTAATTAGAGGCAACCAGCCCTGCAAATTATTCTCCTCATATGCATATGGACACGATGGTCATCAGCTGTTTATTTTTGTCTAGAAAAGCGGCCACATGCTGTTCAGAATCTGCTCATGTTTCTGCCTAATCACGCAGAAACTGCTCTGTATAAATTATACTAATTTAAAAGACTCGGGATGGAAACAAATTAGGTTCTTAGATACATTTTCCTGCTAAGGAATTGATATATAATTTGATATTTATGATACGGTTTCCTCAATCATACAGTATGGCTGCTGTATGAATATATACAGTAAATGACCCTCTCCTGACCGGTCACGTCTTTCCCCTGCAGTGCCGCTGTTAGTTTTAGGAATCTGACAGGAACTCCTCCAGGGGCAAAGGTTGGGTTTCATGATTCCTCTCTTCTAATTGGCTCCGGTTTCCCATTGTTCATTTCAAGCAGGCAGGGCTAACCCCTCCCGAGGGAGAAAATCTAATTAAACCCCTCCAGAATTCGCAGAGAGTACCAGCATCCTCCCAAAACACTGACGAATGAAGCTACATATATGGATTGCCAGTTTACATTGTCCTTTCCATACACAGCTATTGATGAGCTGTCTACATGTTGTCTTCTTGCATTGCTAAAAATGCAGTAAAATCATGGAATGCTGCTTTCATGGTTTTGTTGTTATTCTGGTTTTCTAGCTGCTTGTATATATATAGTCTACTGCAAATGAATTCTGACAAGACCTAAATTAACATTACCATGTGCTGACTGTTGTAAAACTTAACAACCTTTTGCACCTTCCTGCGTATCAACTGCGGTCTCCCTCCTCTCGTCTGTCATCTGGCAGATGCTCCATGTTCTGCTGCAGGGAAAAGAGGAAGTGCAAGGCTGCCCTGCTCTAATCAGAGCACCACAGGCGGGCGGATGAGGATTAATTAAAATGGAACGTGAGGTTGAGCCTCAATCCAGCATTGCCTACTGGGAGCCAAAATGCAGAACTCGTAACATCCTGAAAATCTGTTTACAGACTGAGAAAACAATCTCAGCGTTGCGTACACATATACATTTTGCACATACAGTCACAGAGAAGATGCTTAACTCAAATTTTTGCTACAGTTGTTGTCAAGGTGAGAATCTGTTGCACAAGTAAAATTTATATTACAGATTTTATTCTCAGAGTTGTTTGGTTGAGTCCCTGATGTTTACAACTTCAACAAGACTAAATTGAAAAACTTTAATACAGCAAAAAATCCAAATCTCTGCTAGTGGCGCATAGAGACTGACTATTTCATTAAAATACATAAAATAGAAGTTTTGGATTGAATAAACAATATACTGAAGACTTTCACTATTAGAGCCATACCAGTACTGTGGCACTACAGCAAAGATCAGAGAGTGTCCAAACTGGAAACGGTTCATCCTCTTGAGAATATGAAACTAATAATGTTAGTAAACATGTATCATCACCTGGGTATCGTGACTATTCACAGCAAATTTTGTGGAAATGTGACAAGTAATTGTGGAGATTTCAAGCTTTGGACCAAAAGGTTGGATGGTTGCACCAATAAATGGCTGTGCAGCCCTACCTTTTCAGGTGAGACTGATAAGTTCTGCATTTATATTATTATTGTGTTCTTTTTTTCCCCATAAAAAGATACTTTTCTGACTTAAACAATAAATGCCCTTTACAAAAATGATTCACGTGAGTGTTTTCTGATCTGCTACCTCTATGGTTAGGACCTGGTTAAGTGTAGGCAACTAAAACTGTTAGATTGAGATCATGCTTAAAATAGAGCAGCTCCAAGAAGTTGTTTGTCAGGAAAAACATCCATTTTAAGCATTTGAGCAAATGACTGATGCTGATGTTTTTCTGTTGAGGACAGAAAAAATCTGTGTGGTTAGAGACGAAACTACTCTTGAACTGAATTCAAATTCAATCTATCTCTGCAGTCAGAGCCTTGGTTTTGATGTCTCCTCTCTGCTCGGTCTCTGTTTTCCTTGTTTAGGTGTACTCGTCTGTTCCTGCTGCTCATGAATGGAGCTCTGACAGACACGCAATGCTAAAATCCAGAGGGAAGGTCTCTTTGGATGGGTGACTTTGCATTTCAGGCTGGGATGCATTCACTGTGAAAATGTTTCTGCACCCGTTTGCAACAGTTGAATGCTTGAATACTTTCTTCCCAAGCCGCGCGAAGTTCGGCAACGGCCTTTGAGATATGTTTGCTCCCATTTGGTGAGTGTGACGAGACTGAAAACCAATGCAGGTGCAGCAAAAACCCAATGGAGCAGTATAAAAACACTGCAGTGTACCGAAAAAGCCTTAAACATTTTAAAATACTTTTTACAAACCTTCACTTTCAATGTTCCCATATTGCACGCCAGTGTGTCCAGTCAGCTATTTAATGGAGACCAGCACCAGTACTTTGCAACAGCATCAATCCATTACAGTTTATGTTCAGAAAACACATTTTATCTGGTTGGAATCCAGAGACACTCGCAATAACTGCAACCGAGATGAGATTTTCTGAAAGAGCAGGTAAAGTCTGCAGAGAGGAGAATTTATGTGTATGTGTGTGTTTTTGCACTTTTATCTTTGTGATCATTTAAGACCTTGAGAGTGAAGGCATGTTTGGAAAATGAGCACATTTTGTCACAAAGAGTTATTTGTGGGTTAATACCTGATTTTAGGGTTACGGGATAAAGCTGTCTGTCATTCTATGTTTATCAATTAGTCAATAAATTCCATTAAAATAAAGTCTAAAACTAACAATGTGTTAATACTTGCTGACTTCCCTGCCCTTTCTCAGCCCCAATTAAGGCCATTTGTTTTCTACTGAATACATAAATCTTTATTTAAAATAAAAGGTCATAAATGTACAAAAAAATTCCTTAAGCAGCTGGGAACACTAGTTTTTTACAAAACGTAACTCAAACAGGAGTAAATAGTGCATTTGTTGAGGACTATTTTTAGCTGCGGATTAATATTCATTTGCTGCTCCAGTGAGTATTTAAGCAGCAGGATTGTGTTTTGCGGGATTGAGTCAAAATAAACTACAGTGTGTGTGTTTTCATGGTAAGGAGGGAAGATGCAGTGCAACTGTATGACTCATTAATGTGTATTTAATGTTTTTTTAAGGCAACAACGGAGCTCTACAGCACAAAAAGTAAAATATTTCAGGCTTTGGCTACACAGACAATACTTGTAAATGGACTGAATTGATTGTTGGTTTGATCTTTGAATTTTTTGGCTATAAGAAAGTGCAGAATATCACCAGACTTCTCCTTCAACATTAACATTAAGTTTAGTTAGGTATAGCTTAGGTTTGGTCATGTAGTTGTGATGGTTAATGTTGGGAATAGTGGTCATGTGGTAATGAGGGTCTTTACAAATTCAGTAAGTACAAATGTATGGTTGTGTACAACGTGAGGTCCATGTTAAACAGATGAGTTTTCACCCTGCAGGAGGGATCGTCTCTATTATTCTGACCACAGAGGAAAGGTCAGCCGACCAGCGGAAGCTAAACAAGAACGTGATGAAAAGAAGAGTTACTTTGTTCTCAACAATTTTCTATTTCCCAGCAGCTGCACCCAATCAGTTTGTTCACTTTTTCATTCTGAGTTTTAAAAAGTTAAAGTAAATTGAACTAAGCCGAGACTTATGATGAGTTTTCACAGGGGACATTAAGGCTTTAAAAGCAAAAAATCTGATTTCCTCTTTTTTTATGGTGTGGGTCCGATGCATTTAAGGTCCTTGAATCAACTCAGGCAGTTTGTTTGTGTATTAATGTGTATTCTCTCTCTCTCTCTCTCTCTCTCTCTCTCTCTCTCTCTCTCTCTCTCTCTCTCTCTCCCTCTCTCTGTGTGTATGAGAGAGCGAGCGTATTCCTTGCCTCTACTACAGAGTTGGAGTATACTCATCTTTATAATATCCAGCTGTTGTTCAATCCAGAGATTTGGCTGACCCATGTCTATCTGCCCGTCTATCTCCCTCCAAGCTGTGATAGTAATGTACTGCCCTGGAAACATGCCAGTACTCACTCAGTGTAGCAGATAAAAAAAAAAAAAAAAAAAAAGGAAAAAAAAAAATCACAAATCCCCTCAGAGCTGACAGCTTGGGGATTTTGCCACCCATATTATTATTATTTGCACATCTCCGGCACCCTGGATATGTTCTAACAGTTATTTTGTTTGCAAAAAATCTGCTTTTACGAACATCCACCTGTTGGGATTTCAGCTGGCTTCTCAGTGAAGCACTATTATTATTATTATTATTATTCTGTATCCGCTACAGGAGGAACTACTGTACAGCTTATTAGTAAAAGCAGAAACATCATATAAAGGAAAATTCCTGTCTATTACAACTTGGGACATAGTTTCTGCTAACATTGTGCTCACTGGAGTAATTGAAATCTTTGAACATGGCAACATCACTACAAAGAAGTATTACAAGGCAAAAAAAAAACAAGAGCAGTCAGACAGTCTGAGAGTTTACTTGTTGAAAAGTTGTTAGAAGCTGCAATTACCCATTAATGGAACATCTCAACAAAATAACCCTGTTTTATAACTTCTGCCAAATGAAAAGTATCAGCCATGTAATATAATTAAAGCTACATTTCCTTAAGTGCCAAATGATGCCCCAAAGTTATAAATTTCTTCCCTGCTCACTGAAATTTGAGCATTTTGGGGACTATTGTTCTTTGACTGTATACCTTTAAATAAAAATATCAAACTATAGGCGATTAAAAGTGTTCCCAGCACTAGCAAATAATTTGATTCAGGAAATATTTTAGAAGTAGCTGGTTTCTACATCCGTATGGTTACAAAGTTAGGTTTTTCCTGCAGTTCCTCCGCAATGTATCCTTAAGTTTAAAGATGTGGTCCACGAAATGTTCTTTATACATCACATAGTTTATGTGAAGCGTCAAAGAACGTTCTCCATGAAGAAACTAGCAGCAGAAACTATTAGTATTAAGTCCCCACCAGTTTTTACTTAACCATGAGGGAATTTTTGACCAGTATGATGAATCTTGTAGATGTTGTGAGTACCGAAAAGCAGAAGCAGTGGAAGACCATTAAAGGTAAAAAGGCAGTTTACTTGGTCATTGTTTGGACACAAAGTCGGCACCAGTTAGACAGCAAAGGCAAATGAATCCACAGAGTTCTTGAGCGAGTAACCAAGCAGACAGGACAAGGTGCTGGTATGCTAAGACTATCAGGCACAATAAACAATCTGGTGAATGGACATGTACTATATATAGGATGTGACAGATTAGGGAGAATGAGTTGCAGGTTAGCATGTGGGTACTGTGGCAGAAAGGTGCAAAGACGAAGCTGTGACCACAAATAGATGCTATGGGAAGAATCTTGGAACAAACTAAACCGTAACATACCTGTAACATTCTTTGAAGGTCGCCATAAATTAGAAGAATTGTGTAGATTACAGGAGCTTCACATTTTTATGGTTGATTTGTCTTCATCACCATGCAAAGATTTCTGTTTAAGTTGTCATGTTAGTGTTTATGCTGCCAAACTGCTGCAAATTCTGTCAGCTAGTTGACAAACTTTAATCATACATCAAATTATATGAACCAATCTGATGTAAACACTTAATTAAAGTAACTTTAAGTACCAGAGAAGAGCAGCAGATTCAAGAAACTGCAGTTTTCCCTATTTGTTAGGCATTGTAGTTAATAGGGAAATCTGCAAAACAGTATTTGATTAAACGTAGCCCTCTTAATTACTTTCTTATACTGCTCATGAATACCAAGACTTTAGTTATTACTTATTGGAAGCAATCAATCATAACACTAACTCTTAACTTTTCAATTTTACCTCCAAAATCAGCCTTTCTGTACCACTACAGTGAAAGTAGATCTAGAAAAACATCCTCTAACAGACTCCGTTTGTGTATAAATGTAAGAAATGTAAGAAAAGCGAACATTATAATGGCCTTTCATTAATTCTTGAATATTTATAGAAGAAAAAGGAGTGTGTTATAACTATAATAAACCTAATCTTCGTTACACAAGTCGTTACATGGGGATTAAAGCATTACGGCCCCAACACATGGCGCGTATCCAGCCTTAAATCTGTGGGACTTTTGTTCCAGCTGAGCGGAGGGATGCAGAGGGCGCAGCATCAGCAGCACCGCGGTCAGAGCGCAGCAGCTTCTCCAACAGCATCACCACCACCACCACACACAATCAGACAGACACAGACACAGTCGACCTAAATTATTTTAGTAGCGCAATTATCCCGAAAACTCCCCCGAGGTATTCGGCAGTCGGGGAAAAAAAAAGGAAATTAACGAAGAAGGAGGGCGCAGTAAAATTGCGCGACTCTGATGTGACAGATGTTGGAAAAGTCTGCTTTGGATGTAGACTGAAGAGGAGGAAAGAGGAAGAAGGGGGAACTGTCCCGAAAAGAGATGAAGATGATTTTCTGTTGGGAGACGGACGATGGTCGTTGATGAAGTGGAAGCTTTGATGTTTCTTTCTCTGAAAGCTTCAACTGGTGAGTTTAATCCGCGATTCTCGATTTTTTTAATACTTTTTTTCCCTGAAAACCTCAAACTACTTTTGAAGGTTTTCAACAGTTTTACTTGTTGTTGAACCTGAACACAGGTTTGATATATAAAGCATGAATTGATTTTAGAGTTTAGAGTTTATACTGTCTGTCCTGTAACATCCATTTTGAGGTTCGTAGTGTGTCTACTTAACATGAGTCAATACTACCTTCATGCTGTACCTCATTTATTATTATAACTATAAAAATCTTAAAATGTTCCTGTTCGTTCTGCTTTTAAGTGTGTCATTATCAGTGTTGTTCTGTGGTTGCACTTTTATATATGTATATATATATATATATATATATATATAATCATCATATAGATAGAATTACTATCTATATACTACTGACTTCTTTCTCAATGGTCAGCAAAACCTGGTTTACAGTGGAACTCAAGGAAAACATACGCAAACATATAAAAGACCGGAAATGAAGCCTCAAATTGCATTTATGTTTTATAACTAGGGCTACAACTATTTACTGTCATTATCGGTTAATTTGTCGATTGTTATTTGGATTAACAAAATAGCTGATTGGTCTATAAATGTCAGAAAATTGTGAAATTGTCAGATCAGTGTTTCCCAAAGCCCAAGATAGAAACTAATATATATATATATATACCAACAGTCCACAACCCAAAGATGTTCTGTTTACTATCAAAAAGGACAAAAAACTGAGAATTCTGGTATTTCATTTTCTTTTCTTTTCTTAAAAAATGATTCAAAACAATTAACCAATCATCAAAGTGGTTGGTGACTAATTTTCTATCGATCGATTGTGGTTCTATTTATAATGGTTCCATATCTGAAGTGTATTGTTTATTTGGTGTAGTTTTGTCCCCATTTGGATAAGCTGGACAAAAAGAGTTATGACCTTTGGCGTTGTGGGTTGGGCATTTCTTTTTTCTAATCTTCCAAATTGTCCTCTGCAGTAAGAAGTCCCATCATGAAAACTTGCCATAATATTACTAAACTATAACTTGTATTGTGTCTGGTACGAGTTTAAATACTGACCTATGTTAATACTTTTATTCCCCTAGGTTTTTATGAAATCTCTTGAAACCATATTTTCTAGTTGCTTTGTTGTAAATCTGTCTTTTTGTTGTTGTTTTTTTTTGTGAAGTCCATGTGAACAGTAATCCTCAGGATACTTTGTTCCATAAACCTAAAAAGGGCCACAGCAGACTGTGTTTTTCTGCAGGATTACAGACAGCAGTTACTGCAGCCTCATTTCCCCCCTGGGACATTGTGATGCTGTTGGTGATTTTCTTTTTTCTTTATCAAGATGCTTCACTTTCACAGTAACTCTGATCAAACCTCTGTTTGACGCCCAAAACCGTATAATCTCCAAACTTGGCTCCCGATATCAGATTTGATTATTATCTCACCTGCAGTCTGACATAAGCCAGGATCAGCGTTTTCGTCAGGGCGCAGAGGTGAACTCAGACCAGCAGCAAACTCTCTGTCCTTTCCTCCTGTCATAATGAGGACGCACATCATAACAGATAAAGTGTAGCTCGAAAGGAACGGATCGCCATCAAGGGAGAACCAAGGATTTGACGCTTGGGATTCTGCCAAATGGGCAATTTAATCAGAGGGCATTTTATGCACAGGAAGTATGTCAGCCTCCTTGTTAGCGGATGATTTATCTGGACTGTTATATTGGGCAGCCGCTCCAGACCTCAATTGATTTCAGCCTCAGGGAAAGAAGTATATGACAAGTCCTTAACTGGTTTCTCAGCTTTGCCCTCAGTGGGAGAAATGTAGCAGCTTTGAAGTGTACGTTCTTTGAATCTATACTTTGCAATATAGCAGTTTGTCTGCATTGTTCTGGCAGTGGCTTATATGACATTTTCCTTTTGTTATGTCAAACAGGTACCACATCACCATGACTCCTGCATGATTAGATGTGAACTCGCTAAGTTCTTTTGCATCCGATAGTACACATCTCGAAATTTCCTCCCAGCTGTGTGAATGACTAAACATCAACAGTGACCTCAGAGGAAACTTAGGGATTTGCAAGAGCTTATGAGCACTGTAGCAAAGTCAAGATGTACAAGCTTTTGTTCTGGTTTTGGGTTTAGTTTTTTTTTTTTTACTTTAGGTAAAAAAAAAAAAAATTGCGTAACAGGAATGGATTTTATCACAGTTACAGAAAAAAAACCTCCCAGAACCAAATCCAAAATGTTTTGTGTCCTACAACTAGAGATCAATATTCAGTTCAACACAACAATTTGTAGTTTAAACATGTCTTTTTCACTTTCTACTACTGGGGAAACTCTTTGCTGCCCTCACTACTAGAGGACCCTGCTAATGAAATCTGTGTTAAACTGTGTCCTCTGGTGTTAAACTGTGTCCTCTGGTGCAGGAGAAAACAGATTTTTGTTTGCAATCCAGATAATTTTATTGTTAGTTCTATGTTTTTACTTACAAACTTGATTTTTGATTGCAGTGGTACAAATATGCTCTAAATCTCTCAATCTGCCTTAAAGAGGTAAGAATAAACTTAATACCTTTTACCTTTCTTCATGTTAAAATATATTCCAGATAAGCACAAAGAGCAGTCATCAATGCAGCATGACAATACTAATCAATGCAGCATGACAATAATAATTTACAATTTGTATTCAAAAAGCCATGCCTCTTGCACGCTCATTGTCCCAATAGAAAAAAAACAAAACAAAACTAGGCAACAGTGTTTGACTGCAGCTTTGATTCCTTTCCAAGTGCACCTCCTAAATACCAGGCTTAGCCAAAGAGGTTTGGAGCTGCTGGATGTGTATCTGAGCCTGGAACAATGCATCCGCACATCCACTCACCATGTTTTCGGTCTTAAAGGCCATAAGATTAACATCAGAGTTATTCGGCACAGCTCGTGTTTTTGCAGAACACATAAATAAAGGATAAATATTAGTTTTCACGTGACGTCCCTCCTGTCTGTCTTCTGTTGTTTGTCCTCTCATCTGAGTGTCGACGAGACCTACTTTTTTGGAGGGATTGCACATGAAAAAAAAAAATCTGTCCGGGGCAGAATCTGTGTGGCAAAGCACTTTTGAACCCACCATGTGCACAAGCACTGTTCAGGCCACACAGTCATTTATAGTCCTTTTGTAGATGAATAGAAAGATCAGATGCTCACTGCCACTGGAGAAATGTAGTCAAAGCATTGAGTGAGGAGTTGAATGCCACTGCTCCGGGGGCTTGTGTCAGCAGCAGCAGCGTTGTGTTGTTTGGCCATGAGAAAAAAGCATCTTTGTACTAGAGGTGCATGTTTTCTTTCATGTCACATTTCTTGTTCCGTGAAGCGTGTGTCCTTTCCAGTTTGATTGTATCTAACTGTTTTGATTGTGCAGGCTTCTTGTCTCACATGCATTTTTATAATTTTTTGTAAAACTATCTGCACAAACTACATTCCAGCCTGTCTCTTTTATCACTGTAGCTTCAAATATGGAAGGTTTTAGTATCTGCCAACTATACACCTGTAGTGTTAGATCTATAACCTGCTCAAAGATTTGATCCTCAGCTTTAAATCTTTTACATTTGCTTTCAACATTCATATCATCCATCCATTAAATGTTCATACAATCATGCATATATGCTCAGGGTCATGGTTCATGGACAGAGGCAACAAGGAAGGATCCAAATATAGACTCAGGCAGGCAGAGCAGGTTGAATTAAAGGTTCTTTTCTATAACTAAAAATTAATGAACATGCTACCATTGTGTCAAATTTTAGTCAATCCAAAAAGGCTGACAAATTACACAGGACTAAAGCTGGGAGCAGGTAAAAACAAACAAAGAAAAAACACAAAAATGGTAGCAGGAAAGAGGAAGGTTTACAGAACAGAAAAGTGACAAGCAGAAACGGCTGGAAAACAACATAGAGGGCTGGCAAATAGTAGGAAAATGTCTGGTATTTACACTGGAGGGAACAACTGACAGGGCGTCTGGTCGACAGGTTGGGAATAAAAAGGTCTGGAAAGATGCAGGGGCTGCTGTTCCTTGCAGTGGCTCATCCGCTGCGCAGGAGACAGTCTCAGATGGTTACAATACAAAGGCCAAGTGAAGCCACTGTGTGCTACTATTTATTGGAGGTGAGGAAGTTAACTGTGTATTTATGGGACTTCATCCTTGAAGTCTTTCTTCTTGTAAAAGCGAGACACACGGTTTTAAAACACTCCTGATAAAAGAATTATTCTGACCTTGGTGAGACTTGTTAAAGTAAGTTTTCAAGTGCACCACCTTCTGTCTCTCATTCTGGTCCACTAAGCTGGACTCATTACTGTCCCCTGTGGCCAAAGAGAAGAAAACACCTACTGGAACTATGGTTAATGAGAACTGCTGTTTTCCCAGATCAGCCACTAGGGGCAGCAATTAGCCTATTCTCATCTTGAAAACTGCACAAATGTGAGACTTATGCTTTGTTGGAAGTGTTTTCAAACTGTAAGCTTTGGTTTTATAAGTGAAAGGGCTACAAGGACGAGGAATAATGCATGTCTGGTTAACTTTACCAATTTTCTCTTCTTCTCAACCACTGCCAAACATTTCCAAATGGGGCTAGAGGACCAGAAAGGTTGTCTGAAGTAGAAGAAAAGGAGAGAGGGCAGGTGTCACCATAACACAGTCATTGTTTTTGTGTGTTTTTATGGTATTTTTGTTCTACTTTTCCCATAGATTACCTGTCAGTCACTGAGTGTCAATGGCTTTAAAGCTGATGAGGATTGATTTCCTTTAGGTGGCGCTCTTTTTGGCGCCCATCTGTCAAGCCGTCATCTGTTGATTCATGGGGGCTTAAGGCAAGGTATATGTCAAACACGGAGGTAATTGAAAAAGCTCACATAAATAGTAAAGCAAGTAAGCGCTTGTCGGATCTTCTAACAGAATCTGAAACCCCCTCCCTCCACACCTTTCCAATGTCGGTAATGGGGTGGTGGGCAGGTTCACATTTATAATTTTCCAAAAACGCCAATCTGACAATCACTCTCAATTCATGCATTTGCTTGGATCAGCCAGGTGTCTAGAAATGTGACGGAGGTTAGGGTTTTAACGTCTCTCTCAAGCTTTCTTTTGTCGTTCTTTGTATGAGTGCTTTTGTCACAGTTTGTATGTAAAATAACATGAATGGCTTCAAGGCTGGACTGTACAAAAGTGTGTGCTCTTACCTTGATTTTCATGATCCATTGAATCAAGACCACAAAGACATGTAGAGGACACAGAGTTCTTGGTGTGAGATCAGGGACGAAGATGAATGATGAAGCCATGTGAGTTTGGCCATTTGGAGAAGGTATAAACATTTCTGTCTTTAGCTGTGGTCGGATGACACGTTGTATAAACTAATTGTTCTCAAGCGTACTGAACCCCTTAACAATCCCTTAACTATTTCTTTTTCATTTGGTTCCAAACAAACTGCTTTCGCTGCTTTTTGAAAAATCACTTCCTGTCCAGCAGAGGAGTTTTCAAAGGGCTATCAGACAGTGAGTAGTCAGGATATCAAATGTAAAAGCCTCCATTTACTAGCTGCATGTTCCATTTCCATGTGTCCATTTTTTATAACCATTTAGTGAGGGTCATTGCCACCGGAGCCTGTTCAGCATGCAGTTGGCGAAAGGCAGGGTACTTTCCGGAGAGGTAGCCAGTCCTTCATAGAGCTACGATCATAAATTATCAAGATAAAACTAAAAGTAGTGATGATGTCACAGTCATGCAATGGTGGTGTAGAGAGGAAGTGGATACTGTCTCTCTTGAAACACCACCAGCATTTTCCTCCACATGCATGAAGCTCTCTCCTAGACTCCCTAGACTGTTCTCACCTCACTTTTTTTTTAGCATTTGGTCAAATGACCAATGTTCACACTTACTTAGTGACCTCTTGCAATCGTGTGATTGTCCTCTCTCAGAGGCAAAAGCAGCAATAGTGTGACACTGTTATACTGCCACAAAACCTCATCCAAACCGATGGTCTGAGGATAGAGGGTGTTGTATGAGATACCGATTGCAAGGTCTCAATTGGTAATCTTTTGCTATACACTTACTATATACAGTAAATACAACTAACTTGATTTAAAGAGTAGGTCAGGGTGATGGTTCTGTGTACAAAGCATTAGATTAGTAATGGGCGGACGGATTCTTTTCACAGTATCGGTTCCCTCGAGTTGATCCATGTAAATGTATCGAACCAAACGGCAACCTCCGAGGCTGAAAAATGAACTACAGTTCCTTGAATGGCCTCTTGAGGCTCCAAAAGCAAGTCAATCTCCATAGACCCCCATGTTAAAATGCCCAACTTTACAGCAGAAATAAACATGTTTACAGCCTGGTACAAAAAACAGCTAATTTCCTCTTTCATGACAACTGTATGGTGAATTTTTTATAACTCACCTGTTTAAATTTTATTAAGCAAGCAAGTAAAGTTATGCATAATGAAGGACATGGCTGCTTTGAGTGACAGGTCCGCCAGCCGCTAGGTGGCTTGTTTCAGCCATTCGGCCCACCTCTTTGCCCATTTTTGATTGGCTGGGAGGTAGGCAGAGTCACGTACTTCCATGCTGAAGCAGCTCACTTTGAGCTTCAGAACTGTTCTATGTCCACATGTTTATACAGTCTATGATCGAACCTTTCAAGTTTTGATACTTTTTGCAAAATATGCCATCCGTCAGTTTCTCTGTGACGCTCGGTTACAGTACAGGCACATTCGACAGCTAGTGCTGCCTGCTCCACAAAATTTCTCTTCAGTGCATTACCAGTCATCATGTATAAGTTTACATTAATAAAGATAAAAATATTAATTTAAATGCATTGATTCAGCATCCCACTTGTATGTAGGTAGTCTATATAAGCTCAATACGATGTTACAGAAATGTGATGTGACACTGACCAACGATCTGTCGGTCTTTTTGAGGGGCAGGTAGCAGACCAGGTAGCAGTTTGTTCAGTCTCATTCAATTTAACCTGCCGTCTGTCTCGACTCGAGTCCAATTAAATCGCTTCTCGTTCACTCATACGTCCTAGTTCGAGAGAACGGTTCATTTGATCTTGTTCAGTGAGTAGCTGCCAGGTTGTCTCGACTCGAGTCACTCACTAACGTTCTCGTTCAAGACAATGATTCCCGTTCATTCATTGGTGGTCATTCATGTTTTGAGCGACTGCACCACCGTAGCAGGCAGGCAGGCAGTGTGAGCATTACCCTACGATAACAGTGAGTGGGTGTGGGTGGTATGAGTGGGAAAAAGTCCGGGATTCATGACCACTCGGTACATTCGACAGGCTGACCCGGTACATACCGGACACTAAAAAGATTAGTTCAAAAAGATTTGTTTGTTCATTTTTGCCCATCACTACATTAGACTTCGACACTGGTGCCCACAGTTTGTGTTCTGTCTCTTACCAACTGCCAATGCTGCTTCCTTCCTTCCTTTTAACCACAAAGATGACAGAAAATTGCCAGCCATATCCTTTAAGTGAACAGTTTCAGTCAAGCAGGTAGGGTATCTAAAAGTGCTAAGTCAAAGGCAGCTGGATTAGCTGTTTTATTCTTGAAGATATTTCATCCAAAAGTCCCCCTTAGTTCTCTTGACTGGTAGGGGAAATCAACATGTCCCCCTCAGGATGTCAATGTCCCAAAAGAGGTTAAAATGCCTGGGACTCCCATCTTTGAACTTCCAGATATTTGTTAAGTTGCTTTTGTTACATCAAAAATGACAAACATCTATATAAAATTTGAACTGTTGCAATTAGGTCTGTTTTGAAGCACATTGTACAGTATGTAATGGGTGTGCAGGGGAGCAGCAGGATTAAAAAAGAAAAAGAAAAACTTTCCTACACTTTGTATCTATAGAGTCTCCACGGTTTTCTGTGGGAAGTGAAAGCAGCGATGTGTAGCGAACACAGTGACAGAAAAATATAAAATGAAATGACCAGAAATGACATCTTTGGAAGTAGACTTCAACAGCAATGGACACATCAGTGGCTGTGGGGAATTGAGTCCCTGACCTGCCAGTTAAAAGGATGCCTCCCTCACATATAGCCTACACACAGCACTGGCACTCCAAATGATCTGTCTGCCGCCCTTTTTTTTTTTTCTTTTTTTTTTTTTTTTGCCTTTGTGCCTCTCTTGCTGGCTCAGGCTGAGCTGAAAACCAGGTGGGACTGTGGATAGACTCCGTCAGATTAGCGGCCAGGTCAGTAAGTGTGCCAAAGATGAAAAGCTCCACCTGCACACTACTGAGAGGAGATTATGGAGTTGATCGCTTTTCCTGTGGAACAGGAAAAAAAAAAATTACAACTGTGATTTGTTTCTTATTTTGTTCTCAAAAGGGTCAGCTCAGCATCATTTCCTCTTAACCCTTTATTTGACACTACTAATGTTTGTTAGAAAAAGTCTATTTGGATGGTTCAAAGGTGCACAGTACAGTAACGAAGACAATATATTCAAGTTTTCTTTACTTGAGCACAATTTTACTAAAGTATTTCCATTTTTTTGACTTGACTTCTTTTCTTTTTTGTTTCATTTTCTCCTTAATCCTCCCTTTTGTTCTTCTAATTTCTTTCTATCCCTTCATTCATCTTATTGCCTTTTTTCCTTCCTTTTTCCACTCATTGCTTTATTCCCCCTTCTACTTGTTATTATTGCTTTGTTTACCACCTTTTTCCACTTTCCCTCCTTTAATCCTTATTGCTTCGCCCTGTTGTTTCCCCCGTTTTCAGTGATCTGAAAAATGAACTCAAGTCTCTTTCTTCAAATACCTTTGATTCTTTCACTGCTCGTACCTGTTTACTTTCGCTTAAGTGCATTTTGCATCTTTCTACTGAGGTAGAACATTTACTTTAATGATCTGAGTGGGCCCACGTCTTCTACTGCAGGACTTTCAGATTTTATCAAAGAATCCTTCTCTGATAGAAACACAAGAACACATGTTTGCCTTTTGTCAACAGCCGTCAAAACAGCAACAGTCTGTTGTCCCAGATTTTATAAGGGCTTGATCGGAGATGAAGTCTACAGTCTTGTGTTGCCCTCAATTAGTTTGATCAGTGTTTGACATGTGACCTCTTCCAGGTTAAGAGCCTTCTGTCTCCCATCAGTCAGCTCCCCTTTGATGCGTGACCTCCCCTCATCCCTCTAATGTACGCTGATGGATCCGACACATCACCGCTGTTAGCTGAGACGACCTAATTTGTCACATCACATAGGCGCTGCACTGAGACTAATTCCCTTCCCTCATTTATTTGTGCTATTATTAATATTGCAGACGGTGCACTCTGTGTGAGTTCTAACTCTCTCCTCTTCAGACTGAGGAATTACAGCAGAGTGCTTTACCCAACACGCAGTCTGGAGACCGATGTGAGTGGATATGTCACTGTGACCCACTTCCACCACACGTTACATGGATGTAAATACTAAAAACACCCATTCTTAATGCGTCTGTCCCTCTCTCTCTGTCCGTTTGTGTTCCTTTTACAAACATGTTTGCTTTTTTTTCACTTGTAGGCAGTCACTTTTGCCCTGTTATTATTTTTTGTCTATTTTTTTATATTAATGATGGATCAGATGATTACTTTTATATGGAACGGAGCCGCTTGTAGTCGTAAACGCAAAGACAATAATCATCCAATTCTGCAGCTTCTACAAACCTTTCTAGTGACTTTCAGCTCATCGTTTTGGATTTTGCAGCATCATTGTTTTGGTTCACTCTCATTGCTTTCAAAATGTCATTTTGGGTCACAAGAGGCAGCAAAAGAGCTTTAAAAACCCGCTGTGTGCCACCTGCCCATCACCAAACAGCAGACACATGGTTAACAACTAACTGGTGAACATTGTGGAGCATTTTAGGAGACAAAGAACCAGATATTTACCTCAAGAGTTGGTGGAGACGTAACGCAGAACAAACCGCTATTGCACAAGTTTAACTTGACATTTCATGTTAATATATCTGAGTTGCGAAATTGTAGAACAAGGAAAAGAGCAGGCAAATACAAGAATAAAGGAAGCAAATAAATAATTCAGGAAGTGCAAATGGCAACTAAAGACAAGAAAAAATAACAAAAACATCCACACTCCACACAAAAACACATTCAGAGTAACTAATTATACATTTGAGACGACTAGAAAAACTGTCATGACAGATCTTAGCGAGAGCAAAAACTTTACCATTTCAAAATAGACTGAAAAACCAGTGCAACCCGTAAACATTCAGATGAAATAAATCTGTTTCAGTGTGTAGGCACAGAAGCAAACAATTAATATAATCCTATTTGTCACAGGCACAAGCTCGCAGCCATACTGACACACACTTTTCTTTATCTCAACCCCACATGCCAATTTCAAATATGCAACCAGGCAAACACACCCTTCCTTGGTGACATTAGTATTCATGGGTCTGCAGTTCTCTCACAGCTGTGAGCAGCTCAAAATGATCAAATTAGAAGTAGCTCGCTTGACCTCCAAACATGTAGACCTTAACATGTTTTGCATGATTACGTAAACGCGTGAAGATTATATTCCTCCACCACCACACGCTGGATTACGTCATAAGAGCAGATACTCCATTTTTCACCTGTTCAATATTGTTACGCTCACTGAGTCGAGCAAGCAATATAATTAAGATAAAGTTATTGTGCGGGTATTAGAATTTAATAGCGTGATTATATTGGCGAAAAAAAGGTCTTCCCAAGCAACGTTATTTTAATAAATACAGAAAGATGAAAATGCACCGAGAATATTAAAAGCATTTTGAATGTTAACCTTCAGCAATTCTATTGTATGAAAACATACAGTATTTTTAATCAGATCACGTAACGTGTCAACTGTTCTTTTACAACGTTTAATATTCAGTTTCTTCCACCATCTCTTTCTCCACCGTTGGCAATGACAAATATATTTTTACCGACTTTACCGGCTGCTTTGTCCTTTTTAATTGTAGCTTCATTTCTGTGTCCTGCCAAACATCTGGCTCATCCCACATAGGATTACAAGACACCGCTATTTTACAAAACATGCATCCTCCGGTAACACATATACAAAAGCATGTGGGAAAAAAAATAGTAATAGTGATTATTCTACAAATTCATATGAATTATATAAATTAAACTATATAAAAAACTTGTATTTTTAAATCAACATTAATGACACCACAACTACTGTAACTACATGTTTTCTATTCATTTAAAAACGGGACAAACTTGTAGAAACAGCCTCCAAACCTCAAGACTCCGAGTGGGCGTTTCTATGGCAACATTTGGCAATTGAGAGCCGTTGCTAGGAAACATGTTCCTGAGGAACTAGTTGTACTACTGTACTACTGTATAGCCTAAAGGTCCACGTAGTATTAGTTAAAGCATTAGCTATTTAAGCTAGCTGTCCTTTTATTGAACGCGGAAACTACTTAGCCTAGCTTGCTAAATGTTAGCCCTGATTCCCACTTGACGTTACTCGCTGAGTCACTGGCAGCTCATGCACATGCTCAGTGCTGTGTTCGTCCCATCCGATAGAGAGAAAGGTATCTAGCTAGCTAGTCTTCCTTTCATGGGTCCAGATGTGGTGATGTCATGAGTTTTGCTTTGAACTGACTCTACTTTTGTCTCTTCCATGTTTTTCTCCCTTGCATTTCAAACATTTTGTTTATTTAACATTGATGTGGCTCCCAACATGATCTTCTGTACAAGTTCTATCTCTGACAAACCCAAAGGGGAAAGACCGGGGAACTTTTGTTTTCCAGCTATGCACCCGACAGCTGTTCTGCCAGCAAACCTTTTAATATTTTCTGCTTGCATACTGGAGGTCTCAGGGGCCGTCACAGTGCAGCAGGTGCCAGAAGCCCGTAAAAAAGAAAACACACACCAACTCCACCACCACCACCACCACATATTCAAACACACAAATTCAACGACTGGAGCACACAAACACACACACAGAAAAATACACACAAGAGTGCAAAGACACAAGCTCACGCTCTGTGATCTCTGCACTGTTGTTCTGTTCCAGCCGCTTTAATTGGGGATTTGAGCCAGGCTCTTGTCTTTCTCACTGTGACGAGCTAAAAATAGCTCTTTGACAAGTGTCAGAAAACCCAGCCGGGCTCAGACTGTGCATTCTGTGTCAAATGGGCTGCTTGGCAGAGAGATTCGTGCTCGGGGCGCCGAACACAGAAGGAAACAAAGACAGTCACCCCGCAGTCTGTATGACGTTATGCTTCTGTTTCACGCACCTGTTGCAAAGGAAGTATTCACGCTAAGTCTTCATCTCAGTAATTGCACACTGTCTCATTTTGCTGCAGGTCGCTAAGTAACAGGAAGAGATTGAGTGTTGGAGAAAAGCAGATAAGGTAAAACTTAAAAGGGCCAAGCTCTGAGAGACTTTCCTCTCAAAGCTAATGAAGCCATAATGCGAGCGAGAAGAAGAATTCAAGTTAATTGAGAATCATTGCCCTCTCCTTGCTTCTGGCCATGTTACAGCAAGATAATGGTATGAGTTACTGTTCGCTGTCGCATTTCGTTGAATATGATCTTCAGCAGAAGTGCTCATGTTAGCAGTTTGGTGAATGAGATGAACACTAAAAATGTTCCATCAGAGCTGAGTTGAGTGTTTCTGGTGAGCATAACCAGCAAACAAACACCACACATGAAGATAAAAAACACTTCCAAATATCTCCCCCACAGCAAAATCTTTTTTTGTTGTTGTTATTTACTTGTAGTTTGGTGGAGATGTTCTTTTTATGATGTGATTCACATCACCGGAGAAACATAAAGCCACTCGGAAGTGTAAAGTAATGACTAACTCTGCAGCTGTGTGCAGAAAGTCCTAATTTTAACACGGGGTGGCAACTGTCCACAGATTGATGTAAGGCGATAAGGGCTGAGAAGCTGAGGAACTTGATGGGTTTTGTCCAGTGACAGAGGAGAGAGGGCAAACTGAGTACAGTCAGGAAGTTGAATTATTTCAAAGAATTAAGTGATGATGTTTACCCAAAAGACTCTACTAGAAGGTTACATCCGAGTGGCTTTGATGTTCTTTGCATGTTGGTATTTTGAGGAGTTTATTAGGTAAGAGCTGGCCTCTGCTTGGCTTTATGAGAGTGGTTGTTTTTGAGTTATGCAAAAAGGTTTTGGCAGGGTCATCAAATGGCAGCTAAGGTTTTATTTTGCCTCTGACTCTGGCAAAGTAAACACAACAGATAGAGAGACTTCCCTCGATGACCAAACAACATTATTATTAAATCAAATTAGAGATGACTGCAGGAGGGGAAAAAGCAGCAGAGATGTTTGATTAATTAATTATTGATTGCAAAGTTGTTATTCTAGTTGTGCAACTTCATCAGTGGGAAATGAAAAAAATGTCCTCAAACCAACTAAAGTTTAACAGCAGACACACTATTTTTACAGGTTGTGCACATTTGCACATATTTGCCTTATAGTAATTCATTTGTATGTTTATTTGTAGTATGCAGATTATAAAGAATTAAAAAAATTCACAAAGACTATCATGGCAAGCAAGTTGAGTTTCCTGGTGATAGGGGTAGACTGTCTGATTCTTAAAAACATTATGGTCTTAAAAATAGAGTGTCTATTCATTTGAAGCATTTCTGTATCATATTCCTGAAGGCATCACAAGTTTGAGGTGTTATGTCTTCACTCACATTCACAAATACTGATTGGACAGACTTCAACCAAAGCGGTAACGGCTCTTTAAGTGACTGCTGTCGGCTCTAATTTGAAACCGCATTATAGAAAACGACAAGCGGCTGTGCGTAATAGAAAATAGTTTAGCCTTAATTAACATGGTAACACAACACTCATGTGACTTCGCTCCGCGCAGGGTGAGAAATAGATGGTCGAAATTACAAATGCATTTATTTCCTCACTTTCTAATTTGAGGGACGGGGTCAGTACTGGCCGTGACTCAGGGGTCGCGACCTTTAACTGCACTGTAGTTTTATGATGTGTGCAGAGATGCAGAGGAGGAGCAATGCTGATCCCTGATTGGTTGGAAGGACTTGGCAAGTGACATCCCACCCGCCTGAGATATCACACACCTGCCAGTCTCTGTCTCTCACCAGTTCGGGGCTCGGGGGGGGGGGATCAACAAATTTGAATTGTGAGCCCCTCCCATGTATTACACATAGCAGAGCAAGGAGACTGATATGAGTTATTGAAGGTTAAAAGCCAATATTTGTTGCCGATAATTAATTTCTTTACATTTGATTGTTTTCATCCAAGGAGGAGAAAGGTTGTAAAAGAACATTAGGACAATAAAACTCCAGATGAATGATGTTTTAAAAAATAAAACATGTTTTTCTTTAAGGCGCCACCACTGTATCATGTCAGAAAAACTCTACATTTAAACTCCAAATGTACCATATCAGGCATTTATAGCAAGAATCAACTTTCAAAAGCAAATTAAAGATGAATAATATTAAAATGTAATATTACGTTTCCTCTGTGGTCAAGAAAACCTCCCCCCCTTGATCAATCACGTCTGGCCAAAATCCAACATTTATTAAAAGGCCAGTATCGGTGTGTCTGATATATCGGTCTACCATGAGTCCTGAGAGTCTGAGTGCACAAGTGTTGCGTTGTGAGTCAGCGCTCCCAGCCAGTATAAGAGCTGTTTGCATGAAGAGTAGGGATGAGACAAAGATTGTGCAGCTCTGGGACTGTCGACAACTCTGCCACTCAGAGGAGAGGCTGCAGCAAGGGCGAGTCCACACTCTGGAAACAGTCCGATGGTGGAGAGTGAGAAGCTGCAGCTGCTGCGGGTTAGACTCCAGTTTGACATTTGATATATTTAAAAAAAATTTGGATTGTATTAGCTGTATTTTTTGAAACATAATAAATGTACATAACTTTGCTCATGAGCGCAGCTTATGTTTCGGGCTTTTGAGTTTTACTGTGTAGCTGTGGGACGTTTGTCGGTGCTGTGTTAAGAATTAGAGTTGATCTTTTTAGGTTAGTTATCTTTGTTGCATGTACTATAGAAGGTCTCAGTGGTGGTTGTTGGATAGGAAATACATAATTTAACTCATATACTTTCCTAGTATTCAACTGGCAAGTCCAGATACTGGCAGAATAATGTAATTATGCAATATTTCATAGTGCAGTGTTTTACATCAGTGGGACTCTTTTTGGATTAATTTCCCTCAGAGTGTGCACGTTGCTTTCCTTTATACTCTGTATCAACGCTGTTTAAGCTCATTTTTTTAGCTTGAGATATACACATATTGACTAACACTGGGAACTCTTTATTATTATCATGTTTTTTAAACAAAAGTGGATGTTTAAAATCTCCATAATTATAAGCCTATTATTTAAGTATTTCCCTCTAAATCCCTACATATGTGAAAAATGTTGCCACTGTGGATGAAATTCATTAGTCAGTATTTCAAACGCTGGCCAGTCCTAACTTGATGAGTGATTTCCCTAATTCAGAATGCACTCCATTCTTGCAATAATTAGAGCAGACTGGCCATCATTTAGTGAAATGTTGGACATAAATTACCTACTTTTGGAACAAAGTTCTTTGGTAAAAATATCACTGCCATCAATTAAAATACATAGGTTACTTGACAGTTTTTTTTAGAAACTATCCTTTGGAAACAGAATCTTAAATAGATTTAACTGAACTGAAAAAAGCTGAAAGGAAAATTTGCTTCTGTAAAAGACTATAAATAATGATAAAAACAGCTTGCAAGTAGTGTCAAGTTCACTTATGTAGCCAAAAACCACATATGTGTATTAGAGGGCTTTGCAGTCATTACAGCATGAGACACCCTCTGTCTCAAGAACCTCGATTCGAATAAGAAAACCCTTTTACAAACCAAAAAAATGACCTTCCAGGACAAACACACATGCAATATCTTTGTCTACACTGATTTGTCTACACTTTGTGATACCCTTTAATGTTTTAAATGTCCTACTTCGTTGCTTATTTTGAGATTTAAACTAATTTTATTCAGAGAATCTATATCACTCTCACTCTGTTGCTAGCTCTGTCTCCAGTTGGCGTGCCTAAATCCAGATGCCTAGCCCAGGGGGCAATGCTCTCATCCCACTGAGGCCTCATCTGCACTGTCAGAGGCAATGCACATGAGACTGAACTCTCTAATACTTTTTTAAGGGGAGGGGGGCAGATCATATGTGAACATTTCTGCGACTGTTAAGTGCAGTTAATGGTACTTTTCCAATCTTTGGGAGGATAAAATGTCCTGAGTAGAAAGTAAGATATATTCTTTGATAATCAGCAAAGTAGAGATTTTGTCTGTAGTCCGGTTTTACCAGCTGCAAACATCTGCTTCACACTCAGATTCTGTGTACTCAAAATGTGCACTTTTTTGTTGTGTTCTCCTGCATATCAAATGACAAGTGCAGAAAGCAACATAAATTAATTATAGGACATATTCATGGTCAGAGGTAAAACCATGTTGTTCTCTTGCTTGTCATCATGCACCTGCGGACTTTGGGGGTGGATCAGTTTGTCTCAGTTTGGCATCCACTGCTATAAACCTGAACCAGCAAATAGCGAAGCTCAAAAGGCTAAAAAAAATGTTCTTTTCATTTAGATCCATTGGTACTCTGGTCACTCTTCTCTGTGAGACAGCTGCTACAAAATGAATCATTTAAAACCCAGGACAGGACGGCCTGCCTGGGTTTTAAATGAAAGTTGTCTTTGTGCTGATTTTTAATCTGTCTTATTAACAGAGAGTTAACGGTTTTCTTATGTCTGTTTTACTAAAAGCTGAAGCTTATTGCCATGACACTACACCAATAGATGATGGCATATTAATTCTCTCATAATGTGGTGGTAGAGGTAAATGCAAACTTAAGTGGAGCAGTTTTTTTATATAGAACCAAGTGTTTTGGGATGCTCTCTTTTGTTCAGATATTGAGTTAAATGTTGTCTTAAAGCCAATGTTTCTTTCATTTTGTTAAGACTTGTTTTCTTTCTGTCTCTCTGTTCTTTCCAGGCCACTCTAAAGGGTATGTTATTGACTGAACCACATCTCTACAGAGGACTTAACTCAAGTCTGATTTCCACTTGACTGCCACTGGTTATGAAAATCTGCACTCTGAGACTGAAACGGTATGTCTTGACTAAATATGTCTTTTTACTTAATAAAGAACATAAATCCAATACAAACACAATTTGTTCTGTATTTCTTATGAAAAACATGAGCTGAAACAATTGTATGCACACTGACATTTCTGCATTAATTGCCATAATCATCAGAACTTATGTCTATGTCTCTTCTCAGGCTGGGGGTAAGATGTTTGTGGAGTCTGTCGTGCGATGGGGGGCATGGAGCGTCCTGCTCCAATTTGGATTGGGTGTATCCGCAGGAGGCTGTCCTCCACCCTGTGTGTGTCGACCTGAAGCTAAAGAAGTGATCTGCTCTGGCAAACATTTGAACTCAGTGCTAGAGGGCTTTTCCAGCGATGCGAGGCATTTGGATTTATCCTACAATAAGATTAAGACCGTGGGACGCCGCCAGTTCTCTGGCCTCCAGCAACTTCAAGAGTTGGACCTTAGTGATAATATAATCTCCATGATTGAGGTGGAGGCTTTCCAGGGGCTACAGAATCTCAGGACGCTTCGGATTAAGAATAATCGACTCAAGATCATCCCGGTTGGGGTGTTTTCTGGCCTGTCCAGTCTGCGTTTTCTGGATCTGAGCCAGAATGAGATTCTGGTCTTCCTGGACTACACCTTTAAAGAAATGGCGAACCTGCAAACGCTGGAAGCCGGTGAGAATGACTTAGTGTTCATCTCCCAGCGGGCTTTCTTTGGTCTGCAGAATTTACAAGAGCTCAACTTAGACCGCAGCAATTTGACGTCCATTCCCACAGAGGCGTTGTCTCAGCTCCAGAGCTTAACACGTCTGCGCATGCTACGGCTCACCATTTCTACACTCCCCAACAACGCTTTCCGCCGGCTTCACCGTTTGCGCAGCCTCGTGATTGCAAACTGGCCATCATTAGACACTATGGCTAGTAACAGCCTGATTGGTCTCAATTTGACCTCGCTTGTCATCAGCAGCTGCAACCTAAGTGTGGTCCCTTACTCAGCACTTCGTCACTTGGTCTATCTGCGCTTCCTGGACCTGTCCTACAACCCCATCACTGTTATCCAAGGCAATCTGCTAGGGGACCTTTTGAGACTCCAGGAGTTACACCTAGCAGGGGGGAGCCTGCTGCGAATAGAGCCGGGGGCCTTCAGGGGTCTGGCCTACTTTCGCATGCTCAATGTGACATCCAATCAGCTCACTACTTTGGAGGAGAGCGCCTTCCACTCAGTGGGGAACCTTCAGGTGTTGAGGTTGGATGGGAATCCCCTGGCATGTGACTGCCGCCTTATCTGGGTGGTCCGCCGCCGATTACGCTTGAACTTTGATGGACATCAGCCCACTTGTTTGTCTCCTGATGCAGTAAGACAGCGTGAATTCAGAGACTTTTCAGAGAAGGAGCTCCCGAGGCTGTTTACCTGCCGCCCTGCGCGTATCATGGACCGCAGGCCGCAGGAGGTGAGAGTAGAGGAGGGTACTACAGTTCTCTTCTCCTGTAAAGCTGATGGGGATCCATTGCCATCTATCACCTGGATCTCATCCCACAAGAATGTGGTTTCTCCAACAGGACGAATCAGAGTTTTGCCCAATGGTACTCTAGAAGTGCGTTTTGCCCAGGTTCAGGACAGTGGCACATACCAGTGCCTGGCAGGCAACGCAGCCGGCAATGACAGCTTGACTGTCGGTCTGTACGTCAAGGGGCTCCCTCGTAATCGAACCATCCCCTTCTTCACAGAGGAGGGCTGGGTTGAGCCTTCAAACCCCCAAGCTGTTAACTCCTCTGCTCAAATGGCCAAGCCATACCCTTTTGATGCAAAGACACTGATCATTGCTACCACTATGGGCTTTCTGTCTTTCCTCAGTTCAGTGGCAATCTGCTTTGTCTTCATGTTCTTCTGGAGTCAGAGCAAAGGCCAGATCAAACACACGGCGACTATCGACTTTGTTCCTCGGTCGTCCATGGGTGGAGGAGGAGGGGAAGGAGGTGATGGTGGCAGATTCACCATGAAACTTATTTAAAGCCAAGGAAGAGCTGAAAGGGGTCTTTATACTGACTATGAGTTCTGCTGCACTACGGACTCCCCATTGGGACACTGAAGGACAGAGATTCTATTCAAAGGCCCCTCTAGAGGGTAGATCAGAACCAGTTTGTTGGCTTGTGCTTGTCCTCTTCTAATTTTAGTGCCGAAAGTTACATCTCAGCACCCACTTGGCTGTATTATTTAACTAATGAATATCTCATGATCGTGGAATAGAAAGATGTTAATAGATTGTAGGCAGAGCTGTCTCATCATTACCGTGCATTTGATTTAAACAACTTGTACTTTGAATAAACCTACCTAGCAGAGGTCAATTTTCTATGTAGCATGTAATTGTAAAATAGTTTGAATTTTCACAGATTTTGGGATTAACACATAAAGACAGTTTGAGTATGACACATTTATCAAATGTTTCTTGGTTGTCAAAACATATCAGGTGCTTGTATGCAACCCATATTGTACAAGCGTGCTCAGCTTTATGTCTTCACTTGCCAATACAAGCCAAGTAAACATTTGCCCTTTTGACCCTCGGGTGGCTATTTCTGCTTACCCACAGGTTCACCTCAAAGACTGTCAATTCAGCATTGGTTGTAAGACTTTAACATGTGAATATGTTATGTGCATAAAGCTTTTGATACTTGCAATAAATATATGGAATAGACTAGCCAAATAATTTCTGATTCTGAGTTGATACTAACTTTATGTTTGCATTTTGGATATTCATAGAGTGTTGCAGTATGTTTCAGGTATGCAGCATTGGAGACAGATCTTTCTGTTGGGTTACTACTTATTTTAAATGATCACATGACAGTGTAAGGGGACTGATAGCATACCATAATGTATATAGGAATGTACTGTATCCTTTACTATTTCATATTTTAAACAAGTTTGTCAGGTCCAAATTGGATCACTCTCTTTCTTTTATAACATATTACTGTAATAACATTAGATGACTCCTTGTTCCATTAGAAGATGCTATGATTTCTCCTTTTTATATTCAAGAAACCACTTTTTTTATTTTTTACCCGCACAACACACTGAAAAATATGTGCCTCAGCAACATTCTCACCATCGACAGAGAGAATGCTCACGTGACCATCTTGTAAATATTTAGGTCAAGGACATTTGTGTGCGCTGGGTTTGTTCTATCATTTTATCTAGTTCTGGGGATTAGTGTCTCTCAAATAAGCCACTCTTGTTGTGTTTAAACTTAACTGTAGATGCACTACGCACAAACAAATGCTTCATTATGGCTGGAAAAAGTTGCTCATAAGATATGTATTTTCATTTTTTTTCATTTTATGTTATTAAATGCCTACATTTGAACCTACCTTGTGTGTATGTGTTGCTTTGAATCTTTTCATGTAAAATATCCTGGAATGTTATCAAATGGAGAAAACAAAAAAAAATCCAGATCCAATCATCTTCAAACCAATCTGTCCGTGGATCTTCATCTGAAATTATTCCATTGTTGGGAAATTGGCAAGAGAAGCACACATTTTCTTGCGTAACCAAAGCACTTAATCTCTGTGCTGTGAGTGCATTGTGAGGACTTTGTGTTTCAATTTGAGACAGAAAGTGGCCTTGTTGCCCCTTTGTAAGACAACAAAGCTACAGCTGGCAGTTAGCCACACAAATGTACTTTTGCCCCCTTTTTTCTGAGTAAAGACGAAGGATTATGTGTGCAGAGGAATACCATTGTGGCTGTCTTGTTTTCCCTCAGAGCCACATTTTGAAATCTGAATCAATCTATTTAGACATTTACTGGAATTTCCTGTCACCCCTTTCTGCACATCCTTCAATGCTGACCCTCTGTTAAAAAAAGAATATTGCTCTTGAGAGTGATAAGCCGAACGTTAACCAATGAATTACCCTCACTTCACCTTAGTACAGTTTAAAGATTTGCAGCGCTCAGAGTGGATTCACAGTGGACAGCAAATAATTTCGTCTGTCTCATGCAGTTGCCCAGAATAACCCAGAAAAGAAGAAGAAGAAAAAAAAAAAAACGGATAATCACGTGTATGAGCAGAGATTTAAACCCTTTTGGATTACCTCTGCATGTCTCAATCTGTTATATAGGTCTGTCTGGCGGGTGCTATCCTGCTGCCCAGCCTGGCCCGTCATATTATCTATTTTAATACAACTATTTGCTCCCATTGGACAGAAAGCCAAAGGGTCAGATTAAAGTGGTGTTCATAAGCCACTCCTTCCTATGACTGGTATGCACAGAACATTATGGTCTCTTCAAATCTCTGTTCATTTTAGGCTCTTCTTCTGTTTTGACAGGAAAGAAGGGATCACTTCTTTACAACATGAGACAAATTTAATTGTTACATCGTAGGCATTTAGGTGACACTGCTATCCAGAATGACACGGGAGCGGGCATCTAGGATGAGAAAATTATAAGCAGCTAACAGCAAGGGCAGCAAAGATGAATATTCCTGTGGCTGTGGATTATATGAGCAAAGTGCTGGAAAAAGAGTAACAAGTAAGACGCAGGACTGCAATTTTCTTCTAGATATACTGTAGGTCTCGGTCTTTGTTTATTGTTTTGAAACAAGTCGATTTTAATTGTATAGCTCAATATCACAAATCACAAATTTGCTTTGGGGGGGTTTACAATCTGTACAGCAATACAAATTCTCTATCCTTAGTGAATTCTTTCTACCCTTGATTTAAATAAGAAAAAACTCCCAAAACAACACTTTAACAGGGAAAAAATGGTAGAAATCTCAGGATGAACAACAGAGAAGGGATCTCTCTTCCAGAACAGACATGCAATAGATGTTGTTCAGAATAGACCAAGATAACAATATTATAGAAATACAGCTTGGAAAAACAGGATGACAAAATTATAGATGGTGTTGTTTCTCCTTATGAATACATAGTCAAGTTAAAATGTCTATGTGAGAAATACTACTCAGTAGTTGTCTTTTTACCAAGACAACAACAAAAACCACTTTGGAAATGTGTATGTAACAGTTGTAAAATGTCAACTTTAAGGAACTGATTTGTTTGACTAGGAGTTTAATGCAAAGCCATACTGGATCTGAATCTCTATCCATCCTCAATAAATCACCTTTATCATTATTTTTTCAATGGGATTGAAATATACAAGGTTTTCGGTTTTTTGATTTGTTTTTTGGTCTTGAAAATTACTCAATGAACTCTGTTTGCAGCCCTCAGTGTCCCAACCACAGTTTTACTTGGTTCTCGCTCAGCTGGAATCGACCTAGACTGGACGTAGGCGGTCGCTACAGCCCTTCAGCGAGGACAAGAGCGGTGGTGAGAGATCCTTGAAACGATGAGAGAAGAGTTTTCAAGCTAAATTACTGTGACAAAAGTGGGCATCATTAACATATAATCAGGAAATCCCTCATTTCTGGAGGGGCTTCTCGGAGCGACAACAGATTATCTGGTTTGTACAAGAAAATATAAATTTTACTGTAACATTAGCAGCACATTTAGGCTCTAATGATCATTACACATCAAAAAACTAAAATGCTGGACAGATGAAAATAGGTAGACAATATTGCTATTGTCATATTCTTACCAGTAGTTGGAGGAAAATGTTAATGTAGGTCTCAGCCTGTTGCCAAAAGAACGGCCTTAAGGGTTTATTGTCTTTACAGTGGACATTTTTGGACATCTCTGATGGTTCAACTTTACATTGCCTGACCTTTCATCAGTCTATGAACTTTATCAGCCTCAGCTTAGCTTTGAGCTGAATGCTGATTGTGATGCAAGTTCTGCATTAAGCGTTAATTGAATTAGACCTTTGTAAGTACTTTGTTCTACATGCTTGTTAGAAATCAGAAGGTTAGGGGTGAGTAGCCATTTTCTTTTCTTCTTCTTTACTCATGTTGTTGGTTTGGTTATTTGGGGAGATTGTTCTGCATTTGGTTGTTATTTGGCAGGTAAGTTTTTTCTAGGGGGGATTTATTTCTGGTTATTGACTTGGCCATACTCACTCTGAAGTTTATTTCTGCCTTAAAGGACTAAGAAAATAACACAACTAATTGCTCAGTCACTACTCATGCCTCTGCTCATCAACTGGTCCTTGGTAGCTGGTGAAGATGATTCTGTTCGTGCCATTACCCGGTTTCCCCTAAAGCATAACACAAATGGAAAACTGACCAAATGAGGACTGTTCAAAAATTAGTAAATGGACGTTTGAGCTTAAGAGCCTCTTCACCACACCCTGTTCCCAATGACCAAAAATGAACATCAGTGAACAGCAATATTAAGCTGTTGGTAGAAGGGAAATAAGGGAATTATCATCCTCTGGGGACGACTAAGGACTGTATACCAAATTCATCCATCCAATCCATCCAATGGTTTTCAAAATATTTCACCAAGGACTAAAATCAATAAATAAAATAAGGTTTTGGTTATATCTACACATTTTTTTTGCAATTTATTCCATTTTATCACTGTGAAGATGAGATGAATAAACTAAAAAAACAGTATTCTTGCTTCAGTATTGAACATTAAATTATTGCATATTTCCGGTGTTATCCTGCAGTCCACAGGACTGTTGGTTTTGTTTTTGTTGGTTTTCACCAGCAAGTGGGTTTAAAAGCACAAATTAAAGCTGCTCTCCTTTCGTGGGATTCATTACATGAAGCAAGCACATACCAATTTGCATCAATTATCCCTAAGTGTTTTCTAACCAAATTGCAGTCAGTAATTATCATCTTGTGATGCCTTTAGCCTGATTGGGTTTGAATAAAAAGGAAAGTCTGTGATTGGTCACAATTAGAAATAGTTAGTGCCTGCCTTCATCTACACACACACACACACACTAAATACACATGCACACAAGTTCAACATTTTTCCATGATTGCATTATGTTTCAAATTTGATTTCCAATCAAGTTCTACCTATTTACCTTTTTACCTATTTACAGACATGTTTTTAATCTAGGGAGCACAAACAGATAATTTTATTTTGTAAATTTGTTTATTACTACCCATATCATCATTTATTATTGTTTCATCATTTCGGTTTAAGTTTATCACTTATTTATCCCACAGACCGTGCCTTTAAGTGTTATCTGTTTTTGTCTTGCGTGTTAAGGAATTTAGAAATTTTAAGATTGGTCTAATGCATAAAATAAGCAAATCCATCCACTTTCTGATAATGGTGCTTGTAATGCTGATGTGTCATCCATGCAATCCACTTTTCAGACTTGTTTTCTTGTCAGCTCTAGAGGAAAAACATAAAATGATTGAATGACTGACTTATTGCTGCATTGGGTGCATCTTATTTAATGAAGTCATCTCCGTCTCTTTCTCCTGATATGACGTTAAAGGGCCAAAGCACGCCAGGAGAGTTCCCTAATGAACCCGCTACCACAGACAATCAGTGCAGGAAGCTGCTGAAGGAGATGGGAGAACCCTGTAGCAGTGAAAACCCTGTTAGAGTGATGAAACCAAGATTGAAAATCCTGCTTTTGCTGCCATCTAGTGGTTGAAAATTTGACACCCAAGCAATGCACTGCATCATACAAAACAGTACAAAATGACATCACTGTTGAATGTTCAACAGACTTGAAACGATACACCGACAGAGGTCAGATTTAGGTCAGATGTTTCTTCACCGTTTAGCAAAAGGACTGATGTTAAACCAGGAATCTTTGCAAGTAGAAACAGAGGAAGACGCCGATAAGATCAATGCTGTAACTAAAAACATCTAACAAATACTTAGCTGTGTAGGTTAAATATCGTCTAACTGACCTTCCACGTTCAAATTAGCCTTACAAGTATTTATCTGTCACGATAAAGCACTTAGCTGGCTGCCAACCACTGATTTAAGCCCTTGTGTCACACATGTGGTTAGGCCTCAAAGGACTAAAATTGACCCAGATAACAAGGGAACATAATCCCTTTTTAAAACCTTTATACTATTCATGATTCAGGTTAAATATGTGCGGTGGCATTAGTGGGTTTAATGAGTAAAATGACTTGATTTGAATGCTTTTACAGTTGTGACTGATGGGTTTAATCCCCGCCTGAACCTGACCTGACCTAATGGGCATCCTTGATAGACAATTAAGGTATTTCAGAAATGTTTAAAAAGGGAAAGCGGATGGGATTTGACATGTTTGTTCCTACCCACGACGCACCTGTGTATGTAGTGTTTTCTGAATGGCGGAAAATACAGGAATACCTCTCTTCCGTTTGTCAGAGGAGTCTCATGCTGATTTTTCCCTGCAAGAAGCTTACTGCTCCCAAATTTCACATAAAAAAACCCAGATGACGCTTCAGACGGTGACTAACACAGAGAGCAATTTCGTGAAAATGTGGCTTGTTCTGTTTAGTTGCTTCCACGAAAAGACATTTACCGTTTAGGGAGGTTCAATTCTTCAAATTTGAGTCAATTAACTTCACAGAGCACACAGAGCCAAAATGCTGATTCATTCCTATTCAGGCACTCAGACATTATTGACACATATTGATTAGCCATTACAGTATAGAAGCAGCTGCTGAGGTAATAGCAATATTGGCAGTTGGTGTGACAGGTTGTGTGCCTATATGCCCTACAGGCTTATATACCATCATAAATTTTCATATGATATCAGAATACTGCACAAGGATGCCTAATTGTTTTAGATAGTTGTGTTTGGCTTGACTCCAATATCATTAGAAATGTAAAAAAAAAAAGGAAAATGTGAAATATTTTCAAAACCCTGGAACCTGAACGAGATTAAGTTGATCCTTATTTTATAAATGGGTGTAGAATGAAAACAAGATGAGTAAAATAACAAAATGAGCAAGCTATATTCATCTTTAAGGTGCAGTCAGATGCGGAATATATGAAAACCATCGTTCTTAATCAGCAACAGGTATGATGCGTAATTGTAAACCAAAAGTGATGTGTTTGTAGCCAATTTTTTGCAATCCCACTTTTCATTCCCCGCGCCCCTGGCTGAAAGGCTTCACTCCCACCTTTGCCATTTCTTTCCGAGGTGGAGCCTGATACCCCGACTTCTCCAAACTGAGCTGCCGGCGAAGCAGACGGACAAGATAGGACTGGGACCAGCAGTCGGTGGCACAGATCTGGGACGCAGTAGATCGGGGAGGGACGATACAGGCGGCTGCAGGGGAAGAAGAAGAAGAAGAAGAAGGATTTTGGGGAGCGTTTCGTTCGGCTGATTCATTTTTACGAAGCGGCCACACACGACAGAGCCTCAAACAAGATGAATTCTTTCATCCTACTGTCGCTTTTTGCCACGATTGTCGCTGGAAAGTCACCTCGGCTGAAATTTGTTGTGCACGGTAGGCGGTGCTGTATTTTCTGGATGCTTTTAACAAATTATTGACATTGGCAACCTTGTTTTATCCACCTTTGTGTATCTATTGACAACGAATGAATGAACGGGTGAATGGCTGGATGAGTGAATGAATGAAGAGTTAAGTCATGAGGTGATGTAGCCAGTTATTTTCCGGTTCTTGATGTCTTGTCCTGTGTGAAAGCCGCACAAACATTACCAATAAAGCCATATTGAGGGGGGCTACCTCTGGATTAATCTCTTAAAACACCACCCCCCCTCCCCCCACTGACCGAGTAGTAAATTACGCGCTCCACTATTCAGGGCCAGCACACATGTTCACACAGGATGAGCATCTGGAGGAAAACTAATTCTGCTTTACTATTATCTCAATGTGAACAAGATATACTTGAGTCTTTATTTTTTAGCGAGCTTGTTCATTAGTTTCCATCTCTATGTTGATATGTGTAAACACTCTTAAATAAGGATCATCAATCAATCACTGGATCTGATTTGTGCAACTCTTGGCTTTTCTTTCTTTCTTTTTGTCACCTTGTGTGTTGGGTTTATATTAGTGCATTGCAAATTCGCGGGTTGCTCGTCTCTGAAACGCACCATCGCTGGATGTTTAGCAATTAAGGCACCGAAGCTCTAATTGGTGATCGTCACTCCATATGCTCACCTCCAGGCGCACCGAGCAGAATAGAAGCGCTTTAAAAAAAAAAAAAAAAAAAAAACCCTCCCCTTTGCCTTTTAGAGGAACATGGCGCCTGTTCGCCCTAAACTCATTGCGAGGCTGTACCCTTTAAAGACCCGCCTGCCACCGCCGAAAAGCATCATTACAGTGAAATATGGCTCTTTGGAGGGTGACACAGTCACTGTAGCTCCCGCGTCCTTGCAGAGCTGCAATGCGGGACATGGCAGCTGCTTCACACTGCAGCAGAGGAGTCTGACTCCGGGGAAGAGAGGGTAGCTTTAGGGTAGCAGCCGCAATAAATACACGTACATATATATATATAGAGAGAGAGACATACATATTATATTGACAGAAATGGGGTGAGTGGGAAAGGGAGGGGAGAGCAATGAATGGAAAATTCCAAGCCGACTCGTACAGTGGTTATCTATTCAACTCACGCCTTTTACGCCTCACACAGCCCTTTAATGTATTCAGCAATCAATAAAGATGGGGCTGTGTGTCAAGTTATCTCTATCTGTACCTCTCCCCTCCCCGCAGATGAGCACAGTACAAAACGCACAAGATGACGGCTCCGGACGTGCGTGTCATATCAATCAAACTCGTTGTTATGCAATTGCAGGAAGAGCTAGATGTCAGTTGACACAGACACACACACATACACACACACACAGCTCGAAAAGTGTGAAGGGCCTCTATCGGAGCCGCAGTTTTAGCCTGAAGTGCAAAACCGCCATAAGAAGCTGGCGCCGTTTCAGCACCACAGACAGCGCCGAAGTCCTCACTTAGCGTTTTTGCCAAATGGGGACATTTGGCGGGTTCTCACTCCTTTAAGGAGTTGTTTGATGTCTATAATCATGGTTTTAGGAAGTGTGAGCTTAAAATTGGGTTCAGTTTAAGGGCTTAATGAGTAAGGTGAGGCTTCTGGTTATGACTTAAGTTGCTGCTATTGTTGAGGCTAGGGACTGCATTAGTCATTGCTTTACATTCATTTGGCAGACAATTTTTGTTCAAAGCTATTACAGTAAGTGCATTAAACGTCTGTAGAACAGCTAGATGTCATCATGAATTGTAAGTGCATCCTTCCCAGACAACTGGAGCATACAAAGACAGCAAATTCTGCCTTCATGAAGATTCAGATTTTCAGTTTTTGTTGAAACTGTTTTAGAGAGTTTAGTCTACCTTCACTGATATAACTGTGGTGGACAAATTATTAGAAACACCTGTGAGTATAATGCAATACAATCATGTATTTAAAAATATTAATAAATAATATGATATTAAAGCAGTATTAGTCACACCACCTGAACATTGTTTCCCATATTGTTGCCTTAAAAAGGTGATAGGCTATGGCTAACATGTTAGCAAACAATTGTCTATTCATACATCCAGCAGACAAAGAGCAGCATTAACATTCATGTTGCTAGTCACCTGATGGATGTTAAGTCCAATATTCACCCTCCTTCTAGTTTTGGTCTTCACCAGTTCCTTAGAAATATAACTGGGTTACTGCGTTCACTAGCTAGTTGCTACAGTAACTCTGTCTGCCTGCTTTGTGCTGCTTTTTCTTTTTTTTGGCTGAATACAGCTACCCACTGCTGGTGGAAACAGAGTTGTTAATTGTTAAGCGGTGACACTTTTGACGGTCATAAAACCAAAACAATGAGCTGAAAAGTGCTAAAATACATAGACATTTTTTTTTATATACAAGCATTGATTAGTACAGATTTAGTAACAATAATAATAAAAACAATAATAATTATATTATATTAATAACATACATGATAGTGTGCAAGTGTGTGTTCAAGAATGAAAATATGAGAAAGGTTGGTCAAAGTGGGACATTCTGTGCTTCTCCTCACCTCTTCAAAGGAATGCGGGAGGATTGGGATTAGGTAGTGAAGGCGTTAGAGAGAAAATGAAAGTCTGCCTTGCTTTACAGTATAATATGTTTACACACCTTCTTTTGAATATGACTGTTTGAGAGAGGGAAACCAAAAGGCAAAGAGAGAGGCAAAGTAGGACACACACACAAAGAAAGAAGAATCCTGAATCAGAGAATTAAAGAGAGAGAAAGAGGAAAGACATGCAGACAAATGCAAATAAAGAGACAGAGAGACAACAGCTCATCTCAAGTATTCAGAGTACAGCTGCATCCTAAATATCAGAACATTTTGCCAAAGTCCAGCCATTGTCTGAGTTGACCTTCTCTCTCAGTCCATGACCTGAACACATCAATACAAAACCTCACTGAACCATGAGCCTGATAGATTTTCTTGTCATGTTCGTAATGGGAGACCTTGAGATCCATCTACAAAACAACTTTGCAGTGAAAGATTTCATATAAATAACAAAATAGCAGCTGTCATATGATAAGCCAAAAGCTTCAGAAGCTTCTAAAACCATTTAACTTTGCCTTTGCTGTTTTTTTAAATTTAAATTTCATGTAAACTATTGCCAAAAATAACATCTGTGCTTTACTCCTGTTAAATGAGAACATTTGCAAGTGCAATTAGGAATTTATATCTTTAAAACAGACTCACTAATTTGAATTTTTTTAAACTTCATTCAAGGATTTCGTGCTCCTCTAAGGGTAAAGAAAACTCTACAACCCTTGGTTTTGATTAAGCCTTTTTAAGAAAAAAAACCACACACACACACAGCTAAAAGCAAGGGTGTTTTTTCTTGGTTCCTGAAAAGCTGACCTTTTGAGAGAGAAGAAAAGAAAAAATAGAAAAAGAGAAACACACACACACACACACGAATCTAATTCAAATGACTTCAAGAATGTGACATTTTAAGTGTATATGTCTGTTCCTGTTGAAGTTCTCCTAAGAACAGCGTGGAATAAGACACTGCTAAAAGGTGTGTACATTCCCTTCCTCCTGTGGGCATTCGCTTGCTTAATGGGGTGAGAAAGCCTTGTGGCGTTTTCTTGTAAACCAACAAAGTTTTGTTTACATCCAGTCAAGAGTGAAGATTTGCTTTTAATTTTGGTAGAGGCGTTTTTTTAATTGGACGGCAAAAATCAACAGTTGTGTGTGTGTGCACTATCTATCTTTTCTTTTTCATATGCACAAGTGCACCCACACACATACACACACTGAGAGCTTGACTGCCAAAAAAATTACTTTATCTTTATATGAACACTGTGTGTATTTGCTAACTTGCCTGAAACAAGATAGAATTGTTCTCTGGTTCTGAGATATTTTACGTTTCATTTAGTGATGTAAATCTGAGACCAAAATGAATATTTCAAATTGACATGATTTTCTCAATAACTGCTGTAAGAAAATAAATGTACAATAACCCACTTTTTGCCAAAAACTTACAAACCTGGCAACTCTTCACAGAGCTCATTGGTAACGCTATAAGTAGTTAAGATGCCAGATTGTTTGAGATCAGTAAAAATATTGTTAGGGACAGTTCAGCAACACCTTGACATCAGTATGGAACAAGCCCCTATCGTCCATAGCCGAATCTATGACCATGCATTCAGTGCTACTCACACACTGCGTTTATCCTCGAGGCTAACAAACATGTTAAATGCATTTCCCTCCATAAAATAAGTAAACTTTGAAACCTATATTATCAACATCATTTTGCTACATTCATTGCTAGCTGTCTTCTTGTTGTCTGCCTTTTCTTGGTACGTTACCACCTCCTGTAGATCAATGTAAGAGTGTGGAACCATTTGCAGGAATTTATGTATATGTATTATCTTGTGAGCTTGCACGAGGCCAAAAAAAGAGCAAACAAAAAAATGGGCAACCTCTCATAAAAACATTGCTCCATAGTGCTACTAGTGGTCAAAAACACCACAGGGCACCTTTAACAGGATGCTTTGCTGTGCTGCGATTAACATTGACCTCGGTCTTAAAGGACGGGTTCACAACTTTTTAAGTCTGTCCTAAAACAACAGTCAGGTGTCTAAATGAACATTAAATTAGGTTCTTCTTGCCATAATCATCCATCCTGTTCACACTGTCCATTAGAAGATCCCTTCATAATGCACATACAATGTAAGTGGTGGGAGACAAAATCCACAGTCCTCCTTCTGTGCAAAAAGTTTCTGTATCTCAAAGTTTATCTGAAGCTAATATGAAGCTTCAGCGTCCAAATGAGTCAATCAAGCAGATATCTTTCAACGTTACAGTCTTTCTGGTGCCAAAGTCCCTCTTTTTGTTACTATACTTCCACCGCAGCTCAACAGGGAAACACAAAGAGGGAATTTGATGCTAAAAAGACTGTAAATGTGGCAGATATCCACCTGATATGACTAACTCAGACTGCTGAAGCAGAAGATTAACATATTCTCTGTTGTTGAAGCCAGACAGAATCAAATGAAGCATACTTAGAAGGTGTTTAGTTCTGCTTGTCAACTTACAGAGCAAATATTCATACCTGTTCATATCTGTTGGTGTCCTACTACGTTTATATCTGTCTAAAGACAGTCTCTAAAGACTGTCACACAGTAAAATCAATATATACTGTATGCTCTTACCTAAGCCATCAGCCACATTGGCCTTCCCCAAGGAAAGCCATTGTAGGAACGAAAGTCTCATCAATTAGAATCCCTCCAATCAGAGAAGCCACTGTTTCCATAGAAACTTAGTTGGTTGGCTAGCAACCTGTATCAGTGATCACCACCACTTCATCCAGACTATGCTGTCAGACTGAGTGTCTTTTTAATATCAGGGATGAGAGGAAAATCATTACAAATACCATGTAACCATGACCGTATAATCAGCTCATGTCATTCTTAGTATATCTATTGTTATCAAAATGTCATGAGCAAAACACATCATTAGTTTGGAATTTGTTCATATAAGAATTTCCTGAAATGTATCTTGACAAAGTGAATAAAGAAATTTGCTTTTGGAACAGAGAAAAGAAAAGAAAAGGGTTGGCAGGCATGTTAAGAAGCTTGAAACTGTGATGTTTTATAAACCCCTCTTTTAATTACACGGCAACATTCATTATAAGACAAGACATTTTTTGTTTGTAGAAACATGACTTATAGCGTATCATGTTCCGCATCAACTGCATCTTTTAAATAGCTGCAGTGATTTTAATCTATTTGTAAATGCAGGCACAGTTGCAGTGTAGGTAAGTGTGAGTCTGATTGGATGGGTGATTCAGAGACGCCAAAATGTACCGTTGAGCCTTCTGGAGATGTCCAGAGTGTAATACAACCAAGCATCTGTGATGGGATTTGCCCACATAATTATTTCAGTGGTATTTACGCACCCTACACCTAAGCCAGGTTTCTGTAAAGGCTCCTTGTGTAATCTAAAACCATACAGGGCAGTAACGTCAGATCGAGTGTTTTGGTAAATTAAACGAGTCCTCGAGCTGGCTTCTATATCGACGGCAGATTAAATGTAGATTAAAAAGCAAAGGTTTGGCTGTTTGCCATCAGAGCCTCTAAACTTTGATTCGACTCCTGCCTGAGGAGCTTAAGCTGGCTAAATCTGGATCATCGTTTTAGATAACTTCCTGATACGTAATTTTTCTTTTGTTATTGTGCTTGACCTCTACTTTATGAATCCTTTTTTATTACAGTACCTTGATTTTTTTTTTGGTTTTTCTGTTGGTTTTATAGATATTTGGAAATTTCTTCTGAACTGATTTTAAAAATGCTGTGCTGTATATGTATATATCTTCCTTCTCCTTCTCCTCATTCTTAATAATTAATTATTGACTCAGTTGTAAAAGTAGCAGCAGAAGTAGTTTTATGTTCCTAAGAGATGAAATGGTTGCTGTTGTTGTTTTCTATCTTGTTGTCATTGAATTCAAATCATTTGAATTAATTAAATTTTAGTACCACAGGTCATATTTTCATTGCACAAATCAAAACACACATTTTTAACTATAAAAACAACAATGTACTCTAGCAAAGCTCTTGTCTGGCAGCCCATCCCTCTAATATATTTTTCTCTGACCCCACAGAACCTTCCAGGTTCCACTTCAACAAACCTGAGAACTACATCAGCATGTACCACCAGGAAGGGAGCGACACGCTATATGTGGGCGGCCAGGCAATGATCTACATAGTGCAATTCACCAACAGAGGGGTCCGTGACCTGCAGGTAAAGATGTACTCTTTACTTTACCTTGAAGCAGAGAAACTTTACATAATGTTAGCAGGAAATGCTTTTGGTGACTTGCACACAGACTGAGTCGTTCAGCTACAGACACTCTGCTGCCATAAAGAGCAGAGTAACGAGTAGGTGTAAAAGATCACTCGTCAACCACCAGCTAGATACTGCCAAGTCAGTCCACCTCAAAAGCCACTTTGGCAACCAACCACTGTTTTGAGGTGTTCATACATTGAGACATTAAGGTTGAAGTGATGGGTTATTGACCAGAATTAAGTCAATTTTGACATCCAAAAATTACAAATTTTCCTCAGACGGTCCTGTTTCTGTTGTCAGAAGGGTGGCGTGCTTATTGGGTGAATGGTGAATGTGAAAATGGTTGTTTTACCATTTCTATTTATGTACAGATTATACAAATCAGATACAATGCGTTCAGTTTTTAGTTTTAGAGGCGTTGGAAGGTGAAAACTAGGCTAGCTTTTTCCCTGTTTCCTGTCTTTATACTAAGCTAAGCTAATGCTCTTTTTATGTTGCTTTACGTCATGTCATAAGAGACTTATTTAACTCTCTTCAAGACAGCAAATAAAAATATCCAATCTAAAACTAATTAGTCATTTTGCTGGTAGCTGGTGAATTCTTTTGAGTAGCTTTTTGTGGTAAATTGCAACTCAACCCATTTTTCACTCATCTTGTTTTATTTTCAGTCATTTAAACTTTGAGAAGAAGTGGAAGCAAGTCAGAATTCTACTGAATTTCATTGAGTCAACTTGCTGCAACTTGGAAAAGAAAACAAATCATGTTTGCCTGATGTAAATGAGTTAAAAATTAAACTTACTGAACAACCTGCTTGGATTAAAGAGTTAACATGAAATTAATCAAGCGATTTATCTGTAATATATCTTACACCCATCGCTGTTTGCCAGACTCTGCTGGACGACATTAAATATAGTTTCCCCTCCTGCTGGGAGGGCGCCACAATCAGCCAGAGAGGGCAGATAGAGACGAGACGACCGGCCTGCCGCTGACCCAGTTCATCGGCTCAGTTGCATTGATGGGAAGTTGGGTCATGCATACATTAATTAAGCTACATTTATCTCTGTCTGCGAGGAGAGAAAACATAATTCACTCAGCTAATAATGTCAACATAGGCTCAAGATTACACAGTGTCTGGACTACAGTGTCAGCACTGACTAGCCTAACAAGCTGAAAATACTTTAAATTCGGTGTTTCATCCAAATATGACTATGCCCTATTTTTTGGAATGATTGCAGGCTGAGTGTTGGGTTTGCCTCAGCGGAGACAGAATGACAGGTGGAAAAACGAGTGATTGCTGGTGTGTTTGGCAGTGGGGGACTATTTTCATGTTTGATGGTGTGTTTTTCTTATACACACACACACACACAGTTAACTGACATTTTGTCAGGTTGAGCTGTTTTATGTGCAGGTTAGTTTAGTGGAGACTAACAGCAGAACAATATATAAAATTCAGCAACTCTTGGTGTCTGTCACACAGTATTATAGAGTGAGTGGGCTTCTTTTCTGAGATTCAACAATTGTAGATGGAAACTAGGGGTGTGCCTGAACACAAATATGTTATTTGGCAAAGCACAAAAGGTGGATTTTGTATGAATATTTGTTTCATACAAATATATTTTTTTAAGTTATTTGTATTCGGGAAGAAAAAAAACATATCAAATACCAGCATGCAGGTCGGTTACATCGCTATCTCAGTCTCCCTCCTCTGCTCCGCTGTTACATCTGTTAGCAGGTCTCAACGAGGGGAGTCACATCCACCTGCTACATGACGCACATTTCCTAATTTGGACATTACTCTCAAAGTTGGGGGTGTTCCCCAGAGATAAAGCTGCACTACTGACACATGCAAAGTGCTCTCAAGGGATTCTCCATAACCAGTAGTTCCCCTTCTTTCCACAAAGTTAGGTTGTAAAAAAATAGGCAATAAATGAAAAGTGCAAAGCAATAATCGCTTTTGAAATCCTTCCCTACATGTTACATGGTGTGTTGTCTCTGTGTTATGGGTGTATAAATAGGTAGAGGTCTGTCTGCAATGAGGCGATGAGTAAAGTTTTAGCTCAGTAATCAGCGCAGTCGTCTATGATCCAGTTAGAGACCTGATGTGGAGACCTCCTTCGTAATGTAGTTTATTCATGAACACTTATTGTAACGCTTACATTTTCTAAAATTAAGCATAATAAAAAAAACAACAGGATTTTTAAGCCTCTTTCCACTTTTATTTGAATACAAATACAAATAATTTTGCTGCCTCAACAAAAACAGATACAAATACAAATACTGGCATCTCTGCACATCCCTAATGGAGACATTTATTACGTAGAAATTTCACCACGCTAAAACTATGTCACCGTTGAAGTAGAAATTTACAAATATCTTCACACAATTGGTGCCCTATGACTAGAGAAAACTGAGAAAAAAGCTGTAGAACAGCATACTGGAGTGAGTTATGTGGATCATTGCGATCGTACTGAGACCTGCACACAAGCCAGAACGCTGCCAGAGCTTTTGGCTGTGTTATAACGTTGCTCTGATGGTCACTTCCTCCTCCATACTCTGTTGTGTCTGATTCCACAGCATAATATTCGGCCCTTGAAAAAGGAAGCGCCACATCTCTGATTCCAACATTACATCATTATACTGGTTTTACTCCAAATATACCAATAATAAGGCAGCACTACAAAAATTAGGAGAGGGTAGTTTTTAGTATAAGGCAGATGTGTCATCTGGTGGATTTTTGCAGCTGGACGAAAAAGAATATTTTAATACATGCAAGACAGAGGACAGTTTAATGTCATACAGATACCTTCCACATTAGAAGCATAAAAATCAACTTCAAATAGGTGAAATCGCCCCTAAGGGTCAATAAACTCAATCACATACTTTGCAATAGAGAAACAAAGTTGGTTACATTTTGACAAAAGGTCACAATACTCAGCAATTTTCTCAGCAGAATAAATTCGCTCTGCCTCTCTGCACCACTCTTTCTATTGCTCTCTCCACCTACGTGTATATGTACCGAGTGCCAGAAGTTCATGCCAATCTTGTGGGGGTTGTAGAAAGGAATTCTGGGAAATGTGAAGTACAGGAGGCAGGTTGATGGAAAGCAGAGGTACTACAAAAAGGTAAATCACAAAGTTGAATGACAAAAGTACACCTGGAATATGGTGAACATCACAGAGCGGTGATAGCTAACGAGGTGGATGTTTTTGTGTGTGAGGACTGTGTTTTAGCAGCTGCAGCACAAGGGTCACAAGTTCTCTCATGCTGAAAAAGAGCTGTGTGAAAGAACTTGGCACAAACTAAACAGTCCTTCCTCCCACAGATCCCAGCGGCATCTGATCAGACTGCAATTGATACCTGCAAGGCAAAGGCTGCACCACTCGAGGTAGAAACTCATTCTTACTGTCAGCACCTTCTGCGCATCATTCTCCTCTTTCATCAGTGTATTATCATCGATATCATCCTGTTTGTCATCATCACGATCATCCTCATCATCTGCAGTCGCACTACGGTGAGGTTAGTGCTGCAATATTCCATTTTAATCTTTTAATCCAGTTATTTAGCTTATAGGTTCATGTTAATTTTTCTTCCAAAGTGATGGGACCAAAGAGACCACATAAATAAACACTGTAAAACATATAATGACATAACAAATACTATGAAAATGCTAATTTATGGAGATAACATAAAATTACACGGAGGACATCTTTACCTCAAAGCAAACAAACAAATAATGCACAGACGAGTGAGTTGTTGATAATTGCAGCGTTTATTTCAATCAGATTCCACAGAGAGACCGAGACAATGGCTCAATACAATATTCAAACTGAAATGAGTCAAGAATATTGGAAAGCTTCAGCCAAGTGTTTGAACGCTCAGATGAATAATCTTAAGAAGTACAGGATACAGCTCCATGATAATATGGAATAAAGAAATCCAAAAATGTCAAAAAAGATTTGAAAAGAATAGGATATCTTGGTATTTAAAGGTTGTACTTTAAATATCATGACCATTTCTACTATTTTACATGATTAAATACATTCAAAATTAATGCAGTTGTATAATTACAGGCATTACAGGAAAGATTATTGAAACTAATTCTCCATTTATACTCAGGACCAAAATCTGCATTTGTTCTATAGCAAGAAAGATAATTAACAATCAATTGATTTACATTCTACTTGGCCAAATTTAGTACTTAGCTAGAAATATTACCTACCTCACTCCATGCCAGTAGTGTGGCAATGTTAACACTTAAGGACAATATCTGTGTATGTGGACCCCATTATTTAAATCAAGTTCTCATGTCTGCAAGTGTCTATGTGAACATCTGCCCAACAGAACTGGACTGTGGCAATTTTGGTCCACAGTCATTGACATTGCAGGTCACATGATGCAAACTGGCACAAAAATACATAATCATTACAGAAGAAATGGTCACAAACATCCTGTGTTGTGTTATCACAATTTGAGCCATTGGGTACAACAAAAAGCAAATGTTGAGCAACTGTCATTGGGACGAATGGGACACCATTTTGGAACGCCAACCAGTTCTCTTAATGCTTCCATGATCAGGAGTCTTAGGTCTCCGATTCTTTCACAGTGACACATCTGCAGATATCTAATTGGAATTTTGTTAGATGGCAGTGGAAAATAAAACAGGATGTTGTTGTACAACACACCCCCACTGGGCTAGAGTCCGAGTGCTGACAAGCGAAGCTGATCCACTTGTTTATAGCATTAGCTTTGAAAGCTAGATTTACTGCAGCTGTCCCATACCAGAGGCTACACACAGCTGCTAGAAGCCCATCAGTTGCTTTCATCTCCAGTCCAGCAATATCTTTCTGGCTTTGAAACTGTAGTCAGGTTTAACAATGGAGTTTATTCCTATTTTAATAATGTGCTGTAAGGCTCTGTAAAGGCAAAATGTCAACTGGAGTCTTTTGTGGTAACCATGAGCATTTTGTCACGAGGACTTCATTGACTAAAGCACTCCTTTTTTTGAATTGGCTTAGAATTGTATCATTTATTTTGCCACCCATGTCTAAGCTTAAACCCACCACAGTTGTGTGCATGCATAAAAAGGTGTTATGGCACAGAACAAAGAGGGGGACTTTTTCCACACAAACAGAGCTAAATCTTCCAGAGAGTCTGGCACTGACAGATGGTGGAAAATGAGAATATCCTGAGTGACATACTAAATCTTCCCCAATAAAGCCAATGGCGCTGGGAAGGAGAATGAAGGACAGGAGGCAATATCCTTCAGTGACAGACAGGCGCTGAGTTTGTGGACAAAATTACCCCTGGAGTGAAATGGGGATAAGAGGTTAACATAAGGTAGAACACCTAATTTGAGACCAGAATGTTTTTGGACTGTACCTCAACTTCAATTTGTCTGGACCACATACAATTTTTCCAATGCTTAGCCCAACAAGCAATTACAGTAATTGCAAGTAAAGGTCAGCTTGAACATAACAAGAGCACAATGTTAACCTTATTTAAAGCTAATCCTATACTTTAACCCCACAAGTCTTCATCCAGGTTATTCCCAGGATTAGTGGGCTGGTGTTCTAATGAGCATTATTCATTAGCAGTATTGAAAGCCTCTTGCCTACCAGTGCAGTAAAACAATGCAGCACAATGCATCTAAAAAATATGTCCAATCAAATTCAAATTACTGAAGAAGACATTAGTTTGATGATGACATCAACTATTCGCTCCAGTAAGACATGTCCACAACAACTCAGAGTCGTCTGTTATTTTGCCAGATAGCATTCTGTTAGTCTTTTGTCTGTCTTTAAGCCTACCCTTAAAGGATATGGCTGGCAATTTTCTATATTTTTATTATTCTTACTAAATCTCATGTGCAAACCAACAATTAATCTAATTAGCAGTATTGTGTGTGCACCCGAAGCCTGATATGAACATTGAAAATGAACAAATGAACAGTTTTTCTTGCCGTAATCATTCCCTCTTGTTCATACCAACCATTAGAAGATCCCTTCATAATGCACTTACAATGTAAGTGATGGGGGACAAAAATTCACAGTCCTCCTTCTGTCCTTCTGTGCAAAAATGTATTTAAAAATTGATCAGAAGCTAATATGAAGCTTCAGCCATTCGAATTAGTAAAATCAAGTAGATATCTTTCAACCTTACAGTCTTTTTAGTGCCAAAGTCCCTCTTTTTGTTACTATACTTCCACCGCAGCTCAACAGGGAAACACAAAGAGGGAATTGGATACTAAAAAGACTGTAAATGTGGCAGATATCTTGATATGACTAACTCAGTCTGCTGAAACCTCATATAAGCTTCAGATAAACCTTGAAATGCATTTTTGCACAAAATGACAGTGTGGACACACACTGTGTGGTTTTTGGCCTCCATCGCTAACACTAAAAGTACATTTGAAGGGGATCTTTTAATAGCCCGTATGAACAGGAAGAATGATTACAGCGAGGAAAACCTCTTTCACTCTTCATATGGGCATCTGTTGTTTTAAGATAGACTTAAAATGTTGTGACCCTGTCCTTTAAACCTAATTCTACTCTACTCTAGTTCTGAACAGCCCTTATAGAAGTGTGGACAGCCTAAAAAACCTTTGCCGTCATGTTAAAATTCTTTTTCAACAGAATTATAGAAAGTAACTTGCAAAGAATCTTGCATAAAACATATAAAATAAAAACAAACAAACAAAAAAAAAAAAATATATATATATATATATATGTATAATCTCAGCCCACCTACCTACCACCTACCCATCTGCCTACATATCCACCCACACACACTTAAACAAGCTGTGGCCCTGTGTTTTTTGGACCTAGCAATGTACTTCCTCCGTCTTCTCTTTTAACTAACGCTGTTCCCATCAGATTTTGTGTTCATTGTTTTCCATGATGCACTTTTTGAAAGGCGCACTACAATAAACTTGATTAAGTGTGAACATTGCTGCAACTTCAAAACCAGAATTTACCCCTGAATGTTGTACTCAGCATTCATTTTCATACTACATCCATAATTGTCTTGGGAATGGCAGTACTATTTTCTGTACTTAATAAATAAGTGATGCATATGGAGTGTTGCAGTGCTGTACTGCAGGGCTAAGCCTCCTGTGTGCCTTCTGCCAAAAACGTTCCTAGCATGGAGCACTTCCAATTTTTCTTAAATCTCTCTCTGAGCAATTCTTTTTTTTCTCTTGTAATCTGTTTTGTGTCGTACTCTTGCTTTGTTTCTCTATCCCTCTATTCTACCTCCCTCTCTTCCTCCTGTTTGTTTTTCTCGATCTTCTTGGTCATACTCTTGTTTTCCTTCTTCCTTTGTGCTCTTTCTCTGCTGATATGTGAAAAATCACTTATTCACATGTCCTCTGTCTCTTTGGCCCACTGTTTTACCCTCTTTTGCTTCTTGTCTCTATGCATCCATAATCCCTCTGCCAAGCGGTGTATTTTTGTTTTTTTGCCTGTATGCATCTGCCTCATTTTCTGTTCTTTGTCTCACCCGTGCTCTCTTTCTCTCACAGCTGGAATGTGATAATTTCATCACGGTCATTCAGAAAGTAAATGACACATTCATAGTATGTGGGACCAACGCTGGAAGCCCCAGATGCTGGATGCTGGTAAGAATTACCTCAGATAAATCCAATTCAATGCTGTCGTATATTCTTCTGCAGCAACCGCAAATGTCCCATTATTTATTGAATGCTACTTTGGCTGCTGCTCCTCGAGTGTGAACAATCTCAAGATCGATTGAAATTAGCATTTATTTATTTGCTCACTTAATTCCTCTGTTGGTTTGATGAAAGCTGGAAGTTACTCATTGCATTGGAGGACATCTTCACTCAGTAACGAATTTGTGACCCCAAACAGATAATGGATAACAAATTCTATACGGTAACACAAAGATAATTGGAACTGGAATGAACTGGAGGCTCAAATGTCTACTCCCTCTCCTTGCAGGTAAATGACACTGTGCTGACTGACGTCCAGGGCAATGGGCAAATCGCGTCGGCCTCTGACATCTCACCGCCCTACCCTTCCCAGAGGTCCATCAGCTTGCCTACAGGTAACGAGCGTGCATGTTTGCAAGAGTTAATACAACCTTACAAAGAGAAAGTGTAGAGAAGACATAATCACAAATCACAAAGACAAAAACAGATGCTTCATGATTTAATACAAGCAAAGGAAGACACTGAGGCAATGAAATACGATCCAGGAACTCCAGTTTGATGAACAGTTTAAAGGCTAATCAGATGCCAAAACACTGCACAGTGGTTTATGAGACTTATAGACGGGATTTTACATCTCTGCAAAGTAATTACAGTGGCAACTATTTAGAGTGTTTCCCTGGACGATTGCAGCGTAAACAGTAGAAATACGGAGTTCATGTTACAAAGTAATACACCAGGAATGTCCACTTGCATGTATGTGATTGGCCAATGCACCTTGACGTCACAGTTTGAGCAAGTTTCAACTTTTTTGTGATGACCCTGCATTTTAGGAGGGCTGAATGAGAGGGCTGCGTTTTTTTCAGGGAAGGGCTAATGTTGGTCTGAACATGACCTTAGACCCTCAAATAAGGAAAAACGAATGAGGAAACCTTTGGAAGAGCAACACACTCCCCCTGAGTGCCAAACATGAAGCCTCAACCATCTGTCATTGAGCTGTTGCACCACTGACTGCACTAAACAGATTCAGAAAGAATTCAGGCAGAAGTTTATCTAGCTGCTGGAGACTAAAAAAAGAAGCAATACTTTTTAAGGGTCTTTGTAACAAGGAAAATTGTTTTTCTGAAAGAAACGTAATAAAATCAAACCATTTTTACGAACCGGTGATGCCTTCAGGCTTTCTTTACTGCCATTACTCTCCAGTGTCAAGGTTTATATAACCATATTTCTATTAACTGTATATCTGGATGCATTTTAACATCCACAGACGACTGACTGTCTCGTACATCCTACAGGTCATTGTCAGTACTAGTGGCCATCACAATGCTCATTGTTTTGTCATCAAAGTAAAACAGCTCTAGTAGCCATTAGGGGTGTGCCCGAATACAAATACGTTATTCTGCAAAGCACAAATAGTGGGGTTTTTACAAATATTTGTTTCATACAAATATTTTAAAAATGATTTGTTTTCGGGGAAAAAACAAGTCAAACACCAGCGCGCAGGTCGGTTACATCACTATCTCAGTCTCTGTCGCCTGCTCCACTGGTAAGTCTGTCAGCAGGTCTCAATGAGGGGAGTCACATCCACCTGCTACATGACGCACATTTCCTAATTTGGACATCACTCCCGGAGTTGAGGGTGTTTCCCAGAGATAAAGCTGAGCTACTGACACATGCTTCATGAACACTTATCGTAAGACTTTAATTTTCTAAAATTAAAAGCCTAATAAAAACAAAAACAGGATTTTTAAGCCTCTTTCCACCTTTATTCGAATGCAAATACAAATACAAATACCTTCTGCACATCCCTAGTAGCCATAGTGGGTTTGTTTTGTGACACAACGATGTGTTATCACATAAAGAGGTGATACCTTAAGCTAACGAAATGTTATGTGTTGCAAATGCAGCTCTGTTGGACTCAACCAAAGGCAAATGTTGAGGTAGTAATTGATCCATTTCACCAGATCACTACATAGAGCTTTAGTGCCTTGCTCCTCTCTGCAGGGAACGCTACTCCTAATTATGTGATTATTGAGCAGCGCAGAGTCAAATTAACTACATAGAGATGTTCCGAATTAAAACCACCTTTCAGTATAGTCACACCGCATGATAAAGAACGGACAAATTGACAATCCATCTGCATCTAATGTAGATGGATTGTTTGTTAAGACACTGGAATCAGTGAGAGGGGAGTTTGTGCTGCGGGAATGCTCGTTCAGAAGGGGATCAATTGTTGAAGCAAGGAACTGGCTTGAGTTTAGCAGAATTCTAATAACGAATCTCTTCTAATTAAGATGTTACTGCCATGAATTCAAGCGCACTAAGTAGGGTTGCAGGAATTTTCTGATTGGTAGCTGCTCGTCGGTGCAGACAGCTATTCTGCTTTGATGTCTTCTTTGCTCTTGCTCTCCTTTTTCTCTTCTGCTCCCCTGATTTTTATTCTGTCTTCGGCCTCCTGGGCCTCCTTTTTTCTGTCTTCACTCTCCTTTTGTGTTTAATGTTCACTTTCTGTATCTTCCTCTCCTTCTGCTTCAGTCAACCCCCCTCTGTGTCGCTCCAATCTCTCTTCCTCTACCTTTCAACCTTCCACCTATCCATCACGCTCACTGCCTGCCTTTTCTTTTTTTACCTACTGTTCACCCTCTGTTCTCCTCTCCATCTTCTTCCCTCGCTGTCTCAGATGGGAGTCTGTATTCCGCTATGTCGTCGGTGGGAGGTCATGCCGGCTCGATCCGTCGTACATTTGGCTCCCAGAAACTCCTGAAGACCGAGAACGTTTGGCTGCTGAGTGAGTAGGAGTGTCATGCAGCAACCGTACAGGTTTAGAGCAATGAATATGGAGATATTGGTTGGTGTAAATCATCCACTATCATTGCCATGGGAAGAATAACATGTAGGTGTATTCATATTGTAGTCATTTTGTTTATGGTAATTAGCAACTCCATGTTGTATTGAATAGAGAACAAAGCACAAATCAGCCAATTATACACCACAAGAAAGGTGATGCAATCAAACGCAATAAGACTACACTTGCTATATTGCTTGACCTGAGAGATGTCTTGAAGATAAATCGGAAACAAAGTGAAGATATCTCAGTGTTTAAATCTCATCACATAGATCCGCAGTTTGCCGGTGCGGCCATAATCCCATCTTCGCTAAAGTTCAAGGAGGAGATCTACTTCTTCTTCAGCGAGATCAACAAGACAGCCAGAGTGGACGAGGAGCCTTACAGAGCCCGCATCGGTCGAATCTGCACGGTAAAAATCTCAGTGTTCCTAGCATGAGTTTAAAGCCATGATTTCCAACCTTCCAACTACTGCTGCAAGCTCTCATCACATTGCATGATATCCATGAAATCTGAGCGATCAGATCAAAAAGCTTCTCAGATTTAGTTCGAATCATTGTCAGAGGCATGGACGTTTTAAATTAAGTGAACTGGTAATATGCAGACTAAAGGAGTAAATGCTTCGAAGTTCAAACTGCTGCTGCACTGCTCTTAACACATCCCAGTGATGTCAAAGCAGGTGTTTCCCAGTCAGCTGTCAAAGCCAAAAAAAACCTGCTGCCCGTTGTGATTCACGACTTACCTTCATAATTCATCTTGAAATTAATCTCAAAGATAACAACAGCCAGAAGATAAATGATAAAAGCAGATTCCCTCCGGCGGAAAGTTTCAGTGTGATGGGTTATCTCTCTAAGGCATTTGTGGAATATCTTAATTTCCTAATTATGATTATATTTCCTCTCTTATCAGAAGTTAAACGAGACATTCATTTTTTATATTTGGACAAAAATGATTATTCACTTTCTTGCTAAGAGTTAGATGAAAAGATGCCACTCCCATGTTTGTCCAGTAAATATATGCTAAGCTAAGCTAACTGGCTGCTGGCAGTAGCTTACCTCACAAACATGAGAGTGACATCAATCTTCTCATCTAAGTCTCTACAAGAAAGCAGGAGGACACAAAGCAGCCCCATCATGATTTTAATGTCAAAGCCCCCCTTTTTTTTTTTTAAATGTTGTCCATCATTTCCAGGTGGATGAAGGGGGCATTAAAGCCCTGCTGGCGGACTCATGGACCACCTTCATGAAGGCTCGGGTGATGTGCGGCGCAGGAAACACTCAGCAGCAGTACAACAACATGAAGCAGGCGGTGGTGCTGACAGCTCAGGACAAGAGAGCCGGGGTCATGTACGGCCTGTTTTCCAACGCATGGTGAGCTTAAATTGAAACACTTAAATTGGCCAAATGGAAATGTCACTTTAAAGTTGTTTTTCTTTAGTTATTTTAGATATAAAATATAAAAGAAAAAAGAACAAGGAAGCTTTGTTGTGTTGCATGCTTTGTTTCATGTTTCTGTTTGATGCTAAGCAATTTATTAACATAGATTTAATATGATTTATGGGTAATGAGGTCCTTCAGACTTTTATCTCACTTTTGCTTTTTCTTTTGAACTGTAGATGTTCAAAGCAGTCTAATTATGGGTTAGGATGATGCAACAAACACAGTATATGAACATTTTGATGAAGTGCGTTGATAAAAAAAAAAATCCCAACACATTTATTGCAGTAGTAGTACATGAATTATTCTTATTATTATTAGGATAATAGTTGACATAAAGAACATTTAGTGTGTCAAAAGCAGTTTGGAAACCACTAGGCTAATTTTTAATATTCTTTGACCATTAATGTGTTGCTTAATAGTTTATTGCTTGTCCAATTGCTGTGTCATCACATGTTTTGACAGAATATAACATAATACCGACATCACATAGTGTCATTACAGTACCAGTGTGATAAGCTAATACCAGCCAGACAAAGGACACCCATTGGCTGTGGACATTATACACTTATGAATGTAATTTTATCAGACATCTTTTAAATAAGACTATGATAATATTACACCTGTCAAGTTTTTGTCTGAACGGCAGTAATAAGGGAAATGAGCAGATAACTTTCAGGATTTTACAATTTATCAAATATTCAAAGATAATCTCCAGTATCATTATATTATCTAAATGATATGAAATTCATTTTCATGCAGAGTTTGTGTTGTAATTTTGTCTGAAAGATTAGATAACTTTATGAATAAATTGTAGGTAATAGCATGGAGCGGTTTTAAATGTTGAAACAGTGGAACAAACAGAGAAATAAGGAAAAAGTAAAGACTAACAGTAACTGACACTCATCCACCCACCGAGCAGTTCACACCACATATCAACTGCTGCTTCTGACACGCACAGACACACAATGTACACACACACACACAAGTTTCTTATTTGAACAGGAATAGAAAGTATCTTGTCAGTATTAGTTTCCACTTCATTTAAACTGTTACAGCAGTTTTCTGTGGGAATAAGAATCTGAACAAATAGAAGTTCACAAAGTTTGCAAGTCATGTTCCAACAGTATCAGCTGTCTGATGATACATCTGATAATACAGAAGAGAATACAGAGTAAAGAACAGATTGTGGTGTAATTTTCTGCAGGAGGACGTTGCCAAAATTACTGCATTAGTGTCTTGTCGTTTACCAAAAGAAATCCTGTTTACAATCAATGTCAAATGTATTATATTTGTATTACATTTTGTGCATCTTTAATTACAAAATACAGTTTTCATACTGCTATGCACATAGATACTATATAATTTTCAGCTACTTCAAGTGAAGTACACATTTATGTTATATGTGTTCTACTGTATGTATTATTTTTATGTTTAAGTTTGCAGGTCATACATCTATCATACAAGAGTAACTAATTTTTGCATTTTTCCCGTATTTTACTCATGTATTCGTGAGTTGTGAAGTTATTGCAAAAAAAAGCAGTTAACAAAGCCAGAAGGACTAACATTAATATCCCCTCTGCCCTGGCAAAACAGACATTTTTAACTTTTAATATATTTGTAAGAGACAATTTACAATTCTAAATATAAATGCTGCCATATGATGTTACTATACAAGGATAATTTCCTCTGCAGTCCTTTCTTGGGTCACAATTATAACATGCACACAATAACACAGGGTTAAAAATGTCAAAAATGAACAGTTCCAGTGTCACTCTAAAATAGTGGCATATACCCCTCAGAGGCCCCTAGAGCAGTGACCCTTAACCTCTGAGTTGGGCTCCGACGAGGGGTCACAAGCTAACTCTGAAGGGACTAACAGGACAGGAAAGACGAATAATGAATTACTGGATAATTTTACATCCTCTGTCCTCCAAAGACGATCTCTATGGATGTAATTACTCTTCTCTATGCCTTTGTTCAGGGGCAGAACAGTGATCTGTGCCTACTCCATCGAAGATATTGACCAAGCCTTCTCCACATCTAAACTGAAGGGCTACAGCAGTCCATTCATTGGCAGTCGCCCTGGGATGGTAAGAAAACCCAACGAGTTCTTTTTGTTCTTTTTACTCAAACCATCTGAAGAAAAACAGCACTGTGAATCTTTATTCAGCATTTATGAGCCTTTATTTCAGAGGTGAAAAGACTGAGGTTTTTGAATGGCATGAGATAATAAAAGAGAGGCAATTTTTGAATTCTTGTGTCCAAGGGTATTTTATTTATTTAAGTGCCCAGCCTGGTCTGAATCCGTTTCTCCTCACAGTGTGTCCGTAAAAACTCGACGGCAGGAGGTCACAATGACATCAAAAACCTTGGGGTGATCAGATACCACCCAGAAATTGAGGATGTGATCCGACCCGTCGGCGTGGCTCCGCTTGACCTCCCCACAGACGACCAAATCACACACACTGTGGCAGACATCGTCCTGGCCGTCAACGACGAGCACTACAGCGTCCTGTACCTCGGAACAGGTGTGTGTATGTCTTTGTATGTTAAAGCTTCAGCTGTCTATCAATGAGACAGATTTCTCCCATATTGAGAAATTCTTCACTTTAGCCATAAGTTTGTGGTTGTAAACAATCTGTTGGGTGGAAGTATGTATCAAACACTCTGACCTTTACTTTAATGCTAGCATTAGCCTTAACTTAGCCGTTGTTGAGTGTTAACATTTGTTACTTGGCCCAGTGTTGGGCAGTTACAGAAATATAATTACTTTTTCAGTAATGAGTAGTGTAAGGGATTACAATTTGAAATTCAGTAATTAAATTACAGTTACTAATCTCAGTAACGCTCCGTTACTTTTACACCTGGGGGTTGGTGTGCTCGCTGCCTTACTGGCATTAATGGAGGGTTGATATCAGCTACGTTCAGCGGACCGAAGTCGTCTTATTCACATGTTGTGTGTTCTTAGCTGGCTTGCTAACATTAGACACGGTACACCTACATTTAGAAGTCACCTGACGCTAGTTTAGTTCAGAATTAGAGGGTGTGTGAATCGTGCAGCTGAGGTTGGGACTTCTGGAGCACTGTGTGTAGTCACTGAGGCTACGCTAACACTAGCTGTTTGATCGTCAGTAAATCTTTCCAAACTGTATCCTGCTTGTTTGTTAAACAAGAAACGTCTCATTTTCTATTTGTACATAAATACAAAAGATGCAGTGCGTGGGTGTGGAGGATTTTGACTTGTTTAAAGGAAACTTTGACAGAGCTGATGCTGAGTAACAAAAGTAAAGTAACATGTGATGTATTTATTTTTGTTGCTAAGGTCAGGTGTTGGAAGGTCCGTATTAAAGCTGCATTAATCATTTTTTGGCCACCAGAGGGCAGAAGAAATCCGAAACAAGCTGACAAATGCATAGCTATGACATAATATTGCCTCATAAAGTTAAAGCTATAGTTTTAACAAGAATGAATTTAAATGCAATTTATTTAGTCTCCTTTCAGCTCTGGTTTGGTTTCCACAAAAAAGTGTCCTACAATCTATCTTTGGGTTGACGGAAATATTGGACTTTTAGTTGCTGGATCTTCATCTTTAGCAAGTCGATAACTTAGGAGAACAGTGAGACTAAACCAAACAGCAAATATGTCATAAAACCAAAAAAGATTAGCTAAATTAGGCTAAATGCAGCAGCTGCAGAAATGGTGATAATTATGGGGTTGTCACTATGAGCGACTCCTTTCCCAATACGTAATATGTAAAAAATATTGATTGATAAGTAGACCTATACAGCAGGCCCTGGAAGCAACACAAGCCAAGGTTGTAAATTCAGTAGTGCAACACTAGGGCAAGCCGGATTAAAAAGACATAATAACAAAAAAAAAAACATGTCCAGCATTTAATTAATACAGCTATACAGCTCTTAAAATAAAAATGCACGGCTGAAAGATGTGCTTAAACTTCTAATTGAAGTGCTGATTATTAGAAAGTGTGGGAAATTGACACAAGTGTCAAAATCTATTTTGTTCAAAATCTATTCAAATGTTTCCGGGCTCTAGCAAAACTGTTTTCTATTTGATCAAAGCAGCAATACTGAGGCGCTGCTGTTGCCCATAGCAGTTACTCCTAAAAATTGCCTTGTGCCTCAGGGAGATTACTATGGCAACAATCACAAGTCATATGCTCTTGTGTGTATGAGCGTCTCACCACTCTGTAGTTCACTGAAAGATAAGAGAGTGTCATCTTTCCTTGTGAAATTTCTGGCTGCTACAGTACGGTGGATATATGCTTGTCAGTCATCAAAAATTTCTGGGTTGGTTCTAATAATAACAGACAGAAAACAACGACGTACTGTTAAAAAAAGACAGTATGATGGCCTCTCGCTGTGGGCTTTACTAACTGTGTCAGTAATAGGAGGGAAATGGTGGAGAGCTATGAACAGCTACTGGTCTCTGTGGTGGACTAAAAAGAAACTAGAGCACATTGAGTTGCACTGGTATCTGAGGCCAGTGGAACAGGTTGTACTGGAGATCCGCCTGTTCCACACTTCACATTTCCTTTTTTTAAAATTCAAGAGCAGGCACTGTGGTATTGTGAAAGAACATGTGTTGGCCGTCACTCCTGAATATTTCTGCTTTTGTAATGTGTGAGAAAGAAACATACAAGGCTGTTTTGATCACATTCCCTTTTTTCCTCCTGTTGAATATTGCATCACTTTCACTTCGGGGGAACCAGCTATAAATATTCACAATCTAGTAACAAGTCAAGCTCATCAATCTGCATAATTAATTTCAAACTGCTCTCTCTACAAATGATGATGAGAGAGTCTCTTTTCTTGAAATAATCCAATCTTTAGTGAGTGAAGCAGCCAGACAGTCAGACAGTCAGCTGATGGATAGTTGGGTTAGAGCAGTCTAAACCAATCAGATGAGCAGAAGTGGTGCGCAAGGCTCCGCCTCACGGCTAGTGACAGTGAAATCGAAGCAGATGCATTGTGGGTAGCCCTGGGACATTAGTCTTCCCTTGTGATGGAAATTCCAATAAATATCCTTCACAAAGATGAGCTTGCAGACGCCAACCGCACCGTTAATCTTCGTGGAAGAAAAAGCAGCGGCTGATATTAGTGTGTTAGGGTGGAGAACAAATATCACACCGAGCGTTCAAACAATAAATATCCTCGAAGGGGATAAACTGACTCTCGATAGGGCTCCTTCTGCTGAAGACCAGTTAAATCTTTCATTCAAACCTAATCTACTGAGTGCCGTTTAAATGAACTCTGGTGCATTTGTCCTGTTTGAAACGCTGTCATCATTTGTACTCTGATGCAGACATAACAACGAGTGCCGAGGCCACCTTAGGAGGACTATCAGCCTCCGAGCGAGCTGCAGTGCAGTTTGTTTGTGATAATAATAACATGTCACAATCCTCAGTCCCTCTCTGCAGCCACACTGTCTGCCTGCCTGCTTGGACTCCACCTTGACGAAGCAGAGCAGACACAGGATTATGTGATGGCCAATATGACACATGCATGAATGAAAAAAAAAAGCCCAAACCAAATATATTTACTTGATTTGTGTGCTGATTATGGCAGCGATTTCCCCCCATAATGTCTCATTCCTCTGATTGTGTTAAGTGGGAGTCATGCAGGGTGTCACAGTCCCCCTGCTGGCCAATCAGAGCTCTCTGCTTTGGATTAAATGCACATGTGTGAGAGGGAGCGAAGCAAATCTGTGTGCAAGCGGGGACTTGCACAGATTTGCATCAGATTTTGAGGGAAAGTGTTACAAAAAAAAAAAAAAAATCATGCTCTCAAAGTGATAGACGAACCTCTTTACATATTCTGATGGCAATTTGACATGATGGCCTCATGTCTGAACGAGCTCACAAGTCACTTTTACATACAAGTCCTGATGGTATTTGTACTAGGTCTGACCTACAGTAGTAGTAACGTAACAAAACGTAAAACATAAAGTTTGAATTGAATTTAATCAGATAATGTAGCAGCACAAGGTAAAAAAAAATGCCCAGAGAGAGAGAGACAGATTGAATGCCCATGTAGCACAAAGATAATAAATCTGTTTAATAATAAACTAATAAACACTGTGAAAGATCCAATTCCAAATTGTTAAGAAGATTATTTTCAAATCATATCAATTTATGTCCTTGAACCAGGAAAAAACCCTCGTACAACCACAGTAATAATCTATTATTTTCAAAAGTCATTCATGCCAACTCAACCCAACTGCCAGAACAAAACGTTGGCATTGTACGTTTCTGCAAACCACGGATACGTTGAATGTCAGCGTTTCAATGTTGGCCATTATCCGCTGAATAATGATGCTTTATGATGTGACAACACTGCAGTTAAAGGTATAATATGTAATTATTCCACATTAACATGTCTAAAAACAACTAGACCTATGTTATATATGTTGTTGAGTTGTGTACTTACATTATCCCAAATGTTTCAAACAATTTTCAAACCCAGAGAAATCTGTAATTTAATCAAAGTAACGGACCGTTTCATTTGGTCGCCTGTCAATGACGTCATACCTCCTCTACCAAAGAGTAAACACGCACAAGATGCATACGGCAGCGCTGTGTTTGTCCGCTACAATGGCGTCTACCAAAGAGTAACTTACACACATACAAGATAATACATTGGTGTTGTGGTTGATCCACAGAAACTGTTATAAATTGACTTTTATTCAGTTTTAAGCCATATTTTCATGATAAATTTAGGTCGCTTTTAACTATATCTTTTAGCTGGAAGAAGGATTTTAGTCATTGGACGTCTGGATCTTAAGTTATCAGAGAAATAAACTGGGCAAACGTTAGCAGCAGCTCGGCTAACAGCCCCTCCAGGAAGTCTGGTGGTCACCAAACATCGTTGGAGAAATATTGATTTTTTAGGTGAAACAGCTTTAATTAGTAATTTTAACATTTGTTTTTGGAGAGGAGGAGACCTCTGCGGGTAATTCGGCTCCCGGGAGAAACCAGCCAAACATCTGAATCTAAAGTTATAAGAGAAATAAACCGAACAAGTGTTAGCAGCAGCTTAGCTAATGGCCCATACCGGACATCCGGTGGTCGCTGTACATCGTCGGAGAAACACTGATTTTTTAGGTGAAACAGCTTTATTTAGTGTTTTTACCTGTAACCTCTGGGTCCGTTTGTTCTGGAGAGGAGGAGACCTCTGCGGGTAATTCAGCTCACAGTAATAACATCCCGAACGATGAACACTGGAGTAATCTTATCCCGGTGAAGCTGGTTATTTAACGACGAAGACAACAACTCCCATGATCCCTTGCTACTTCACACCGTCATCACACTCCGTCTTTTGTTATTGTTTTGATTGAGAGACCCTTAGCGGCTGAAATCACACTTGAAACCACTTGGTTAGGGGTTAGGGAAAGATCATAGTTTGGATTAAAATTAAATAAAAAATAAAATAAAAACGGCCCTAAAAGTCCCGACGTCTCACTAAAAATACCCGGTTTTGTCGGTAGAAGCAGTCTGCTGATTTCCAACTTTCAACTTGCTTCCAAGAAACTTCCTAACCATCCAGTGACCCTCCTCCTCCTCCTCCTCCTCCTCCTCCTCCTCATAATAAGAAAGTCAGCTCATATAGATCTCTACGTTTTCTTGAAATGTTAACATGCTACGTATTACACGTGCTGGAATGTAGATATTCAACGTATCTGTGGTTTGCAGAAATGTACAATGCCAACATTTTATTCTGGCAACCAGGCTGTTTTGTAAAAAAGGCTGCAGTATTCACTCTCTAATAACATTGAATAATTAGTAGATTCATTGTGAGGAGCAGCAGCGCTCACAATGTCATTCATTAAGGTTTTTGTGGCAAAATAAGTTCCAACAGTGATGCAGCAACAATCATAATCATAACATTTTTTAACCCACTGCTGTTCTCTCTCTCTCTTGCATCAGGTGACTAATACTGTGCAAACGTTGTCTCTTTCCATAAATGCCTTGTCATGTCACAGATGGATGAATGCCAGCGATGTTACATATTCCATGTCTTAAAAGGGCTTTTAAGGTGGTCTACTGCCTACACGTCTTTAAATTAAAGCGAGCTGCTGCTGCTGCTGCTGCTGCTTTAGTCAAAGTGATGAATATAACTGTAAAAGCAGGAGAAAGATAAATTGTGGGATGGAAGATGATGAGCAGATACATGGAGGCAGATGTTATAGGACACACACAGTAGACATCAGTTCCACATTAAGCTAAACGATTACAAGTGGCGTTCATAATGCTTGATTATGTTCTGAAATCTTCAAAAAGTAATAAGATATTCATTTCAAATTTAATGAAACTCATTTCATTAATAAGTTTCATTTGTAAAGTAAATGGAATCATTTTTTCACTTTGAGTTTTTAAACGCACATAAAAAGAATAAATTCATAAGAGATTTATTAAATGTACCAAATTACCAATTTGTTATCATTAAACACTCATATTGTTTTATTTTTCATACAAAACTCGCCTTTTAGTCACAACTCCTGCTTCCTTTGTTAAAAAAAATCACTTTGATTCCTAAATGGGCCAAATCTAAAAAGCAACAATTGATTTTTTTTTAACATTATTATTTTGGATTAGACTGAACAAACTGAACTAGAAACACAGCCATTATCTTGCAGTATGAGATTAAAGCCTCGGTCTGTAATTTGCAGATAAAAAAATGCACACCCACCACGACCATCAATAGCCTTGTTTCCATACAGATTATTACATGGTGCATTTTTCCATTTTAATATGTATTGTCTCATTCTTCTGCAGGATTTGGGAGTGTTTTAGTCTGATGTTTTGGCTAGAGACCTCCATCAAACACTAATCTCCAGCCTCTTGCCTTCTATGTGTCTTTGTGTTTGTGTGAATATTTTTCCCTTTTGTTTTTTAATCTTTAATGCCATATTTCAGCAAACCAGAACACAGACACTCTTTGGCTGCTCAACACACTTCTCAGTCTCATGAAGAGGGACTAGACTGTAGGTGTCACGCTCAAGGGCACCTTGTTGACGGCTGTTATGAAAGTAGAGAACATTACTCACCTAATTTCCTATCATCTAATTCCCCCCACCGGCGGAGGCACACATCTTGTTATTCTAGTCACAGTCGTCTGGCAATGTGATGTATTTGGAGGCAAAAGGAATTCACTTTAAAATGTTGACCTAGAACAAACTGACAGGGCGGTGCCATGCAGTGTGCAGAGTCCTAATTAGCTAAATAGCTTACTGTACAGTCTTATAACAGTTTAAAACCTGTCTAACTAGTCTCGGTGGGACTTATAAGATACAGACTAATGGAATGCTGCAGGATTTGACAAAATTAATTCCTGCCTTTTGATCACCAGCCAGCAAATAATGCAGCAGAATTTATGAATATAATAAATAGGGACTTCAATATCTGTCATCCTGAAAACATGGCAGGCGAGGATATTCACTGCAATCAGTTGCAAAACTACTCACATATTTGTATAGCTGATTAATGTCTTGTGTCTTTTCAAAAAATATATATAGTTAATTTAAAATCAAACTACTATAAAACTGTAATTCCGTGATCATTTAAGTGATTGGTTTGATCATGTTTGTCCTTTTACAGACACTCAAAGCTCTGCATTAAAAACAGATGCAGGGGCCTGTGTTGCTGCGTTGTTTATTATGCCTGTGAGACGATAAAATATGATTCAGGAAGGCCGGTTCGATTAATGTATTCATGAGTCTAAAGGTTAATCAGATATCAAAACACAGCACAGGAATTTCTAATGCTATGAGACAGGATTTTTACAAGTTGAAAAGTTTATCCCCCCGTCTCAAAGATTGTGAGGTATAGAGTGATCTACCAGGACTGGTCAAAGATTGTTGTCGAGCTTTTACTTGTGTACAGATATAATGTGTAGCCAGTATAAGATGGAGTTCTGTTGGTTAACATGCTAACATTTGCTAATTAGCCCTAAACACAAAGCATAGCCTTGGATGAAGGGGCTGTATTTAGTTTTACAGGTAGTTGGACATCAACTAAATTATTGGAGAAATTAGAATTGTGACCAGATAATGGCACTAGATAAAAAAAGATCACCAAATGTATCACAGTTTATCCTGAGGAGGACATTTCATGGCAATCCATCCAATTCAATCAGGAGAGACTCTCAGTTCTATAAAGAAAATGATGTTTATTTGAACAGCATGAGAGATGAAGTGTCTTTGGCGAATAGACTCCATTGTGATTTCACCGGATATGAAAGGGGGAGGATAATGCATGAGTAGAATAGGATAAATGGTGATAAATGGCGTGGATCTTGGTGGCGTAGGTCGCCGCTTCTGAAGGACTCGGCCTGGTGCGGGGAAGGCGAGATGGTTATCGGGGATGAAGAGGAGAGGAGCGAGCAGACGCAGAGGAGGTGGATGGATGGGGTGGAGGAGGGTCGCGATGATTGCTCTGAAATGACAGCTGACAGCGGCAGAGAGGGAAAACGGATTTTAAAGTTTGACAGCTGAGCCGTGATTGGCGGTTAGAGATCGTGGAGGAATCTGATTTGATAACTAGGAGTGACGCCTCTAAATAGCTGATGTGAAGGCTGGTTATGAATGAATGGTTAAGATAGTCTTCCTGTCTGAATTTACGCTAAGCTCCATTAGCTGTCCAGACATTTTCATTAAAAACCACAGATATCAACCTCATGGTGATATATGTCAGTAGGATTCATCATCTGGGGAGCATGAATGTCTGCAAAAACTTCTGTGCCAATCCATTTACTAGATGTTGAGATATTTCAAGATGAATAAAACAAATTACCTCACTGGTGGCACTAAATGAAAGTCAGAGAATCACTAGAGTTAGTAGGCATCATCCTCTGGCGACCATGAATGAATGGTAATCCATCCAATAGTTGTATAGTAGTATAGTATTTCAGTCTGGACTAAAGTGGTGAACCCTGACAGACAGGACAATGAAACAATAACTAACTGACTGATCAAACACATTTTGTCAAGTCATGTTGATTTACATTATCTGTTAAAAGTTGCTCTTGAACACACTATATAGACTGCTGCTGATGGCCAACAACAAATCATCATGAAAAGACAAACAAAACTCAGGAGAAACTTAAAACGGGTGAAATCACTGATTTGCTAAACTGAACTGCAAGTCCGCTCTCTCTCTCTCTCTGTCCGACTGCCTCCAACATGCTTAGTCGGCCAAATGTCTGCTGACAAGTGCCAGCTAGAACCGATAGAAGAATGTTGTGTCAAGGCTCTAAAGAGTCACTTAGGGAAAAAAAAAGCAGCTATGAAAGGTATTAGACCTTTGAGAGCCAGAGGAGAAACTGGGGCAGTTAGTCTCTGAAGCCGGGGACTGAAATAGAACAAAAGAAAGATTTCTATACCTTCAGTAACTCGTTGACAGATTGACCACCAAAACAAATAAAGCTGTTTGGACCATTTCAGTCGTCGGCGATACAGCAGAAAGCTCCCCTCAGGGATGGAAGAAATGTCACAGCCAAACACTTGTTTCAAGTTGACTTTATGTTTGATATCAGAAGCTATTTCTTTTCACACAGTGTGACATTCGAGGTGGCAATAGCTTAAAGGTTAGCAAGGCTGGGAATAATATGAGTTAGGTAAGTGAGTGACTGTAACAATTTGTAGAAGTTGCACATTCAGAGACAAGGGAAAAAGAGGTTTTTTTTAGCAAAAGACGGTGAGTTTGAATTTTTAAATCCAGAAAAATATGTCAACAGGGGATATTGAGAAGCACTTTGTCCTTCGGAGGGAATTACTGCCAAGATACCGATGAGCAAAGAGTATATTAGCTGTTCTGTCCAACAGTCAAAGCTGTTAAGTGTGTGTTAAAATAAATGTGTGTACCCATATGGATGTAAAAAGGTAAAGGGAAGGTGATTCCTGTAAAAGAATATATACGCTCAGCAAACCCTCCCTGGATTAAAAAAAAAAAAAAAAAAACAGCAGCAGCAGATGCAGCAGAGTTCAGCATCATCACCCTTTTCCCCGCCTCACAATGTCTTGCTGCTATCTTTGTGCTGATACGCTGTTTTGATAAAAGAGCTAAAAATAGCGGTAGACAGGATTAAAGGATGATCATATGAGAATAAACTGGATAAAATGGTGAATGTTATCTTTGACTACAGAGAAAAAAGGGTTTGAAGTTTATGAAAAAAAAGAGACAAGGCAGTTTTTTAGGACAAAAGAAGTCTAGGTGACAGCAAGAACACGTGGCGAGCACATAATTACAAATGAAAAAGCGCCTGATGGAGGAAGTATTCAGGAAATGTAGATGTGAGATAAAAAGGTATCACTGTAATCACATATTCACAGTGGGGGGAAGGTAAAATAATCTTAGATGTGACAAAAGACAAAACAAGTTAGAATGTCTTTTTGCAGTGTTCAAGTCATAATGTAGAAAGCAAAGAAGTGGTTGTTCGGAGGCAGTAAAGGATCGCAGCAAGGGAGCGCAAATAGAAATGACAGAGGAGCGTTTTCATTGGCTTTCAGTCCAATGAAAACGGACCGCACTCAGCAACAAAAAAGGTAATACTTAATAAAGAAATACTGAGCAGAGCAGGAGACTGTAAACATCTATGAGAGTGATGCTGCACTTAGCTGCCTGGTATAGTGTTATAGGCTATTGTAGAAAACAGAGTCATAGCTCACAGTTAGAGTAATGACTTCTCCGTTTACAAAAACAAGCTGCATGCAAGACAGCACTATTGACTAACCGTGCAAAAAAAGAACAAAGGTGTATTAAATCCCTGCAGGCCTGCTGGAGCTTAGTACACCTTTGTTCAGGAAACAGGAAGCCCATTCTTGAACTCATAATGCAGACTTTAGTTGGACGGAATGAGAGATCGGAGTAAATATTCACACAGACCTGGTGCTGTGAAGCCCATTTGTGCAGCACTGGACATCGTTTTTCCACGTTGAAATCACAAACACCAAAAGTTCCAAAAGCAGAATAATTAGCTAAAACAAGCTATGCTGCAGGCCTTCTGTTTCAGCCAGTAGTAATGATAGACTTGATGCAATTAACAAACTTGCTCATCTTAACTTTTACTAATTAACTTCTGTTTGGCAGAGGCCACCTGTGATAATTGCTAATCGAGCTGTTAACTGCAATCCACTAACCATTGCAGCAACATTAGCTTGGCTGAAAGAGTACTGCAGTTTGGTTATTACATTTTATTTGTTGTGTGAACAGACTCTTGGCAGACATTTTGACTTGTCAAAGTAGGAAAAAGCAAAGGTGGAATTATTGACATTAATGATGGCTGCCTTCCATTTAAGTGAGCCAGTTTTAGGCTCTGGTATTGTGTGTGCTTACTCACTGACATGACGATACTGAAACAATTAATGGTATGGAGCCATCGTTAATGTTAATATTTACATTTGTGCTTTACATGTGAATGCCTGCAGTGAAAAGGGTCCATAGAGTAGTGAAGTAGTGTCTCAGAGCTGTTTCCAGATACGTTTTTCACACCTTAAGGGACAAGTTCACCATTTTTCATGTCTGTCTGAAAACAACAGTCAGGTGTCCATGTGAAAACCCAAACCCTTACCCTAAATACAAATACGTTATTCAGCAAAGCACAAATGGTGGGTTTTTTACGAATATTTGGTTGATACAAATATTTTAAAAATTATTTGTTTTCAGGAAGAAAAAAAAAAAGTTAAATACCAGCGCACAGGTCGGTTACATTACTATCTCAGTCTCTCTCCTCTGCTCCACTGTTACGACTATCAGCAGGTCTCAACGAGGGGAGTCACATCCACCTGCTACATGACGCACATTTCCTAATTTGGACATCACTCCTGGAGTTGAGGGTGTTCCTCAGAGATAAAGCTTAGCTACTGACACAAGTGAAGTGCTCCCAAGACAACACTTCATGAACACTTATTGTAACACTTTAATTTTCCAAAATTAAAAGCGTAATGAAAACAAAAATCTATCTGAAGCTTATATGAGCAGTCTGAGTTAGTCATTTCAAGTGGATATTTGCCACATTTACAGTCTTTTTAGCATCAAATTCCCTCTTTGTGTTTCCTCAGACAGTGTTTCCCTGTTGAGCTGCAGTCATAATGTAATGATACTATACACTGCCAGATTAATCTGCAATCAGGTCCATGGATCCTTTGAACCGCCCTCAGTCCAGTCTTTGTGCTTGTAGTTTTCCTACCTGGCCCCAGGTTTGCTGTGTGGTAATTTGATTTAATGCAAATAAATTTAGGAATAAAAAAAAGTATGAAAATGTAATAATGCAGGTCTTGAAATAGATTTTGACACAGAGCCCAAGTAAAGCAGGACCTTAAGACCTGTATCATGATAATATGCTACAGTGGTGCAACATAGTTTTAATTAAACTAGCAGAACCAGTTGGTCTGGAACCTCTGGGACTCCAGTTATCTGCTGTGCTCAATTTGTAATCCAGACTTTATACAATAATGTAGGTCAATGTCACGGCCATTGGTTACAAATATTTCAACATAGTTTTTCATAATATTAGTATGTCAAATAGCACTTGTCTGCTGTTGCTATGGAAAGGATCCCAGCCGGAGGCCAAAATAGAAGCACTAGGACATTGAATGATGCATCACATCATTCAGGGAACAAAACATAGCATTGAAGTTCTGTAATCGCCCCAGAATCCAAAGTTACTTTATTTCCACAGCTGAATTTATTCAAGGAGTTCATAAGAGTTCAACCTCATCATTAGCAGTATGAGTAACAGACTTCCTCTACCGTATTATTGTGGTCACAGTATGGTTTTTGCTCTATTCATTGAGGTTAAACATGGCTGGTTACACTATTTCTCTTTCCAGAAAAAAACTCTTCCTTCAAAATGATTGTTCAGAAAACTTCTAAAACTCTAGTCTGTCTTACAAAAATGGAAGCTGTGCAAGTGGAAACACTTTGGGCAGCACAACAGAGGCCGTAGCACAGATAGAGAGAAAACCAGGATGCACAAATTTTGACAAATGACAGGATTGTTGTGTATGTGGAAGACCTGTCATATAGACCTGTCTTTTTTTCTCCTTATTTCAACAGAGCAAGGAAAAGTTCTCAAAGTTCTTCACACCAGCGAGGGAGTCTTCATCATATCTCAGTACTCGATGTTTCACAATGAGGGTCCTGTTCTAAACATGGCTATCGACTCCCAAAAGGTATGATGTATAATGTTACGCTGGGTGTTTTCAGTTGCATTTCTGCTTTCATCATAAATAAGACATCATGCTGAGAGAAGCTGCAGAGTCAGGAAGATTAATTATAGCTGCATAACGTAACAATAAAGTGGGAAAAAAAGGAATTTTTACTGTAATCGTAGCGTTTGTTCATTGTTAGAGAGTTCAATCATTAAAGGTTTTTCAAACATTAAGAAAGTCAGGTGGTTGTTACAGCACCACCATCAGAAAAAAATGCTCCCGCAGTTTAATCTGCATCATTTTTGGATGACACTAAAGTGTTTCGATTTTAATTTATGGCAAGGAACTATTGTTAGAAAAAATAAACACATGGTGTTTCCAAAAATTAGGATTGGAAAAATAAAATAAAAGAAATTCTTTTGAAATAGTTTCCTGAGCATAATTAATTGCTCACTCATTTCTCTAATGAAATCTCTACAGAATTAAACATTTTTGCCAGAATTTCAATTTAGACGATACATGGCCACTGGCTTTTTTAGGTTTGATTGCCTAACGAATGAATGAGGGAATTAATACATGAATTAATATTCTTGTATAGATGAATGAGACCATTTAATCTTCCATTTGGGATTACCAACTGTTCAGTCTGGGTTTTAGTTAAGAATTTTATTGTATCATGCTACCCTGAAAATTAAACAGACCAGGGAAGAAACTGACTGCATATCATTATTTTGGCATAAAAATGGTGAAAATGTAGTACATTTTTGCACTGAATTATTCAAAAAATATTAATGTTGTTATTGACTCACATAGGCTATTCTGTCTTATCTTTTTCCTTCTTAGGGACACCTGTATGTTGCTACAGCGATGGAGGTCCAGCGACTGCCCCTGGCTGACTGCGGTCGCTATGGCGACACATGCAGGGAGTGCATCCTTTCTCGGGATCCGTATTGCGGCTGGGACAGGGCCAGGAGGAAGTGCATTGCCATCCCGCCTGGATACAACGTCACGACTGGGTATGATTAGATATGACGTCGCTGCTGAAGAGCTATTGGCTGTTTTTTTTTTTACACAAGCTGACAAAAGATGAGAGGGACGATTAGAGCATTAGAGATTTTAAGAACATCGTCTCAATACTTTCAGAGAGAGAAAAAAAAAAGCTTTGTGTGTTCTGACAATCATTGGCCCTGAGGTGATGAAACATGCTTTAACTGTGAAGAAACTGCAGTTCAAAGAAAAACACCACGATCACCAAAAACACCAAAAATGTCTTGTTGATTGTGTTTCACGTGGTTAATAAAATGCTTTTGCTTTAATGGATCTTATGCACTTCTAATTTTAAGAAAACATATGAAAATCAATCTGTAATAAGCCTCTGGCTCAGTCCCCCTCCCCCCTCCCCCTTGACATTGTTGAATGACTTGTCTCTGCATGTTTTAATTTACCAGTAAGTTGATGTTGAGGCCCATAAGCTATTTGTGAAACTATTTATTGCAGCTAATTTGTCCTTTCCATTATTTTCCAACAGGGCACTCATTCAGAATCTGGACCATTCGAACTCCTCAGTTTGCGGGGAAGCTGCTGGTGAGCCCTTATCTGCTCTCTCCCACTCTCTGTATCTTAATTAAACCAAAATAGGAACCTTTCTGAGCAGCTACAGTAAAAAGATGATTATCATATAATTGTGCAGAGTCCAAAAACCCACAGGGAGATTTTTTTTTTTTTTTTATATATCAAGGGCTGCCCTGCTTCGGAGCTCAAAACCTAGTTATAACCTCGACTAATCATGACAATTACTCCCCTCTGAAGGGAAGGATATCTCCTTAAGGGATCTTATTTCAACATTGCATTTATTTCCAGTTGTGTCAGAAGGTGTCCCACCTGTGGAGACATTTACAAGTTTCGGTCCCACTACCCAGAAAATAATACTTAAGACGATGAGAAGTAATGTGTTTTAATCATTTCATTGATATCTTGGAGTCCTTCAGCAATTGCACAAAACACAGCAATCATCATTATTTTTAGAGTTTAAAAAACCCATACTTAACCACAATTATAACATATTCTGCAATTGTGCTATTCTACCGAGCTCTGGTGGACATAATACAAATGGTGCATGAAATATTATATTTTTCGGTGCCATTTTTGTTGATGAATGAAGGGTCCCGGAGAGGACAAGGATGTGGAAAATTAGTTTTATTATGCGATATCAACCACATTCAGAATTGTCAAACCAATTATTTTGTAATCATGGAAACACGTACTTCACAGCTTGTTGCGCAGACATCACAAAGCAATTACTTGTTATAATAAAATGGCAAAATAATGACCACATAATAACATTTTTTGTAATCAGCAGAAGAACATTTAAAAATGATATTTCCCTTGATGTTATGTAGGTACTGTAAGAGCTCGTCAGGTGATTACTTGGGGCGGGACTCTTGACATCTTCCTTAGATTTTCTGATGATGAAGGTTAAAACTCTGGATGCAGCGGTCCTAATTTCTGAAACTGAAAATATATCGCCTCAGTGTGATGTCTTTCTCTTGTAAAGATCACGGTCAGATTAACCTGTGAGGCAAAAATGATATGTGGCCCCTCTTGGCACAGTGCCCCTGTACAAGACAGGTAATAATGAAAGGCAGTTATCACTCCAGTTGATAATGTACTTCAGTGATGCATACCGTATTCCCAAATTAATTTGGCAACCGCAAACCAACTGACACATAATGAATATTGAGACTTTGGATCCCTGAAGGTCTGGAGCCCTTCTTGCTCGATCTATTAAACAATATATGTTTAAAGCAGCAAATATAATAATGATCTGGATATGGACTAAATCATTATTGTGTTAGATATTACAGGTGTTGACAGATATACTGTATATGTTAATGTTAATACCACTATTAATAAGTCTCTCTAAGTGCAATTACTTTGTCAACACCACACATTTGAAACAATTAATTTTGGTATAAAACTCTTTATATTTTTTTACCCCGACAGCGCTGAAGCTGCGTCGAACTTCCCCCAGAGAGGTGATGGTGCAGTCCAACACCTCCATCTTTCTCCCCTGCCCGGTGCACTCCTTCCACGCCACCTACCGCTGGGAGAAAGACAACTGCGCCAAGAACTACCCGTGCCTCTTCTCCGGGGACTTCTGCGTCCTGGGGCCGGTCGTTGACACGCCTCTCAAGGAAGGCGTTTTCCGCTGCATGGCCACCGAGGACGGATTCAAGGTGGAGGTTATCTCTTTTAGGCTGGTGAACGACGGCAGGCTCTTGGCCGCCTCCCTGGCCTCCACCTTGGGGCCGTCGCTCCTGCTCGCTGTGGCTACCCTGTGGCTTCATTAACTGCAGCTAACGCTAATGCTAACCCCTCATCCTTACTGGCTCCCAATGACAAGGAGCGGCTGTTAGGAGGTTAGGTTCGCAGAGCATTGAAGTACATGGTTGGGTTGTATGGTGTAAATTCACCTTATTCCATATTAATTTTTAGAGGAAAAACTCCAGAAAACATCAGAATGAGTGATTAAATTCATTGTTTTTTTTAGCATAAAACAACACATCTGCAGCTGCAGCTTTCTTAAATGAGAACAAAACTGGAAAAAACATACATTAACATTCAAAATTAAAGTGACTAGGAGTTACTGTCCATGAATTGACATGTCTTGCAAGTTCAAACTAGATTCAACCATGATGAGGTGCTTTGCGAACCTTTCTTCTCTGACTCAGAAAGATATACATATCCTATGAGTTGGGCAAAAAAAACAAAAAAACACCAATACCAGGCCAATTCTTTTTACCATTTCTTTACTTATTTTGACTTAATTGTGCTTATTTGTGAATATGTAAACCTTTAATACCGCTCTTACATCCTATCATTCATCTTGTTAAACATTGGTATAGCTCATTAGTACTTAGAAAAAAATGTCTGGTATTGAAATTTAAAAAGCCTTAACACTTCTGGGACATAAACTCCTAAGCACAATTTTGCAGTCAAGGCAGAATACTGCAGACTCGGTTGGACTTGGCGCTATAATTAGTGCAGCTGAGTCTAACAACATCACAGGGAGGAAGTGTCAGCTTTTTGACAGGAAGTAGGTGGGTGGGCAAGAGCTCATTCTCGAACATCACTGTGTCTCAGCACCTCCTCCTCAGACGAGGCAGTTTCTTGCATCTTTTTATCAGATGGTATCAGACATCATTATTACGCCTTGTTCACAGCTTTGTCCATTGTTTTTCTTTATACATGCAATCGTCCTTTCATCCTCCCAAGAGAATCAGGATGTGAAAAACATAACATCGCCTACAACTCCTTTGGAAAAAAAAAAGTTACTTAAAGTTAGCTGCATGCATCAAACCGCCCTCAGAATCTTTGAACAGCAAAGTCATGAAATAATTAACTTCTTCTGTATCAACCACTGCGGAAATTTTAATTCTGGATGTTTTCTATTGGGTAATTTACTATGGAGAGATGATGGTTGCAAGTTTTGTCAAACAGCTGTGATCTTCTTGCTAATTCTGTGTATATTAGTGCAAAAATCCCAAGTGTCCATCAGTTTTTTTGGGAAACAGAGAGCGAACAGCGACAACGGGAGAGGAGCTGCAAATGACATTCAATTTCTGTCAAACCGACAATGCGTAAAGATGTGAACAAGGTGTTAACGCTATAGCAATTTCAGTGAACACATACTTACATTACAGTATCATAAGGGCAGATGGAGCTAAATGGAAATGCATAGTAGAGTTACATTTCATAGTTTGCCAGGAGAAAAAAAAAAAGGCTTTTACTTAGATCTGTGAAGTATGTTCTGTATTTTATTGCTCTGCTGATGCTGATTTTTACCATTGCTGCCTATGTATGTGACAATTTGTCTTGATGGTTTGGGTTTTTATGCCATTGTTAAGAATGTGATATGTAACCATTGACTGCTTTGCCTCTTTCCCCAGGGACATCAGTGCAAATAGACAAGAAAATGGTTATTTTTTTCCAATCTTGTATCTCTATACTGTGAAACAAAAGGCTTGACAGATTCCAACAAGATGCTTCACTGATGTACAGCAGCAACCACAACCAGAGGCGAGAACAGTGGCTTTCTTAGGATCATGCTACGAACACGTCTGCGACAACGACCTTTAAACGTTCCCCCGACGACACGAAACGTATTAATACTCAGAAGGTAGATTAAAAGCTGAATGTAAAAAGAAACAAAAGTCGTGAATGTAGCTGCAGTTCAACAGCACTGAAAATGCCAAAAGCACGCCGATCCTCATGAATACTGATCAGCTGACTGAAGTAGGCTTGTGTGGTGATGAATTATGCAGCGGATTAGCATGTTCTCCAGAGCTCTGATAATTATCATTCAGTAATGTTACATAAATCTGGCTGTGCTGAGCCCTCCACAGCGGCAGAAATGTCATTAATAACTAATTAGACAATGGAGCTGGTTCGTCATGCACTGTATTAAAGAATTCACACTGTCAGGGATAAGAGCAGCGAGCTTGTTCTCAGCTGTGAAAAAGCTCAAAGCAGTGCCATATTTTCTCACTCAGCTTGGTTGTGTGTTGCTGCTCGGGGGATCTGCTCGCTTGCTGCATTGCACTGATGCGGGCTACTGACTGTGCCAAAAAAAATGGAAAAAAAAAAATCACAAAATCAAAGCTATGTTGAGCCACCTTTATCTGGCGTTTAAATGTTTCTTCTTATGTTCGTTCGCTTCTTACCTCGCATTATATTTTTTGTACCAGACAAACCCTGAGCATGTGTGTACACCATCGGTCTTCCCACAACTCAAACTCACAAACACAAACCTACTGCAGGTCTAAACATGCATACTAATCATCTTTGTGTCTCTGTGTCGCCACCAGGGTGGGAAATTAACACCAGTCACCAGCCAAGCGTTTAGTAGAGGCTGTTAAAGTCCATGCCGCCAGACATTGTGGCAGAGAGCTATTTAACATACAGTACAAAGGCGCGCTCAGAGGCATTTTCTTGTGTAACGTCCTGTATAGCTATAAATGCTGTGTAAGTGTCGTTGTGGTTTGACTCAGAAAGCTGTGATCACAAGCCAGTATGGGATGCTAGTGTCATCCAATGCTAATTAGGCAAAAAAATGCATTAGCCAGTGTTACTATTAGTTTTAATCCTGTTACTAATAGCGTCTTAACTGTGTCCCAATTCCATACTATATGCTAATAGACTGTCTGTCTACAGTTTCCTAACAAGTGACCTCATTGCTGTGGAAATAATACCTGCTTTCTATAGGTCTCGGTGGATGGTGTACAAAGCGTGTGACCTTTAGATGGGAGACCACGATTCACTTATGCTACCATGAATGTTGGTTTCTTTTAACTGGCGACCATGATGTTTCACATAACTGAATAGTTTTAATCGCCTAAACCTACCTTGGCCATGGAGATGGCAGATCAAAAAATGGCCGAGAGGCATTTTATTTTATAATTCATATGAATGTCAAAATATTAGAAACACCTCTAAGTATACGACCCAATACAGCTAAACAGCACTGCAAACCACAGCCTCCAAAATGACCATAAAATAAACACCTTTCTGAAACAGAGACAATAAAAACTGAACATTACCTTCATGAAAGTAGGATTTAATGCAGGGCTGTAGTATAACACTGCATTAGTCTTATTTAGGGTGTAACCTAATAAACTGGCAAGTTAGTGCAAGAGCATTATGACATTAAATGTATTCACAATGCTAGCATTTATGGCGGTTGAGAACACAAGAGAGTACAAAAAATGCAATGCAACAAAGGAAGCTAATGTCAAATTTTTCAAATACATTTAGATGTATTCATTAGTACATCACAAAAAACAAGTGAGGTACACACCAACCCACAGTAAATCATGGAAAAGCCTTTCAAGAATAAGTGCCGCTACTTATTTTTAAGGATTACTTCCATCTCTGGAGGCGGTGATGGAAGTTGCTCCTCCTCTCAGCTGTTACATGATAAACACATTATAGGTCATTATGCTATAGTGTGAATTTGGGACAAAGGGTTTGTTTTTTCTCGTCAGGACAGGATGACGTGTCGCAGAGTGTTTAACATGGTTACTGAGTCGTTGCTGTGCAGGGCTGATTGTATTTTACCCTCTCATGAGGAGCAGCACTGGTCCTCAGGCAGGTGGAAACACGCCTCCATCATTCAGCACTTTACCCAATCATCATCTTCAGCTCGACAGGGCTTTGCTTTAATATCCGCTCTTTTTCCGGCTAAGATTTATAGCATTTACCAACACGTGCTGTAATCAAACCACATCTCCGCTCTGTTCAAGTCCTTGCTTTGATATGGATATTCACATGGCTGCTATATCAAAATTCAGTTATCGCTCATGCACTTACATCAGCTACCATCAGCCAGTCTGATAAAAGCTAATCTCCTTCAAAGCAAGCTCTTGATTTGCCTTCAGGAAACCATTTTGGCGGATCACGTTGTCTGCTGTAAATGAATCAGCGTCGAGTGAAGCAGGTCGCTGTTTTGTTTGCTCTGGGGTTTTGAGTGTCAAGTACTGTACATGATGTGTGCCCACAATTCTGTGTCTTGATATATCTAATTTTAAAAGTAACATGCCAAACTCTTATTATTATTAAAAAAAAAAAAGAGATTTATATTGGTGCCATGCCAGTCTAATGCCATCTCATAACATGTATTTTTAAATAACAAATATCTATAGTGCAATAGATATTCATGTAACAAATCCATATTGACATGTGTTTCCCTGAACATGTGCGGTGAAAATTAATAAAATATAAATATAAAGAAACAATATGTTGTCTTTATTTGAAAGCACTATGAAACTGAATGACATAATATTTTATTTAAAATGTACCTGTTAATGATGATGTAATTATAGTATTTATATTATATTAAGAGTATCATTAATGATAGAGATTGTGTATTAAGGTATTTTTAATGGATTACCTGCACGTGCAAGGGATGTTTGAGTAAACCTTCCCTAAAACTGACCAAATAAAATGGAAGTCAACCCTTTCTTTGTATTTTTTTAGAGGGGTTCATTTTATCCATCCTCAAATATGGGATAAACATATTGAATGTTTAAAATACTGAAAAATAATTGAAATATCAATTTCCACCTGAAAATTTTGGATTTGTCAAATATTTCAAATTAATGTGTGAAATATGGGGAAAATATCCCGTAAAATCCATTTAATTTTAATTAAGGGCTTCGGAAATTAAAGTATTTTTTTAAATTAGTTTTCACCTTTTCAAATTAATGGACGGACTGTCATTAGTGTGTATATGAGTCACATGGAGTCACTCCAGAGGTCGATAACGTAGGCGGGACTGCTTTGGAGGTCGACGATGTAAGTAGGACCACTCTGCAGATCGACATAGGCGGGAGCATTCTGGAGGTCGACGTCATGGGTGACACAGCTCTGGAGGTCACTGACACTGAGGGTCGAGGCATCAACGAAGCCACTTAGAAGGGCAGCCAAGAGGCTGGAGGTCAACAGAGACGGCCGAGTACTGGAGGTCTGGCAGGATGTTGGCAGAGACAGACGACGGCTGGAGATCTTCTTGGGCACCAGTGGAGACGGTCAGTGGGTGATGGTCTGGCATGGTCTGACTGGGTGTCAGCGGAGATGGTTGACAGCTCATGGTCTGGCCGGATGTCAGCGGAGACAGCTAAATGCTGAAGATCTGGCAGGGAGTCAGCATGGGCAGCCAACTACTGAAGGTTTGGCTTCAGCTGGGTGTCGGCAGGGGCAGCCGACTGCTGGAAGTCTTACCGGGTGTCAGCAGGGGCGGCTGACGGCTTGGGAACAAGCTGGGCATCAGTTGTGGTGCTGGACAGCGAAGATTCATTGGCGCTGGGCAGTGCAGAGGAGCTGAACAGCAGAGAAAGCCAACAGCCTCGGGAATTATAGAGACCACACTTTTTTCTGGGGGGCTCCTAAATGAGGGTACCCCTGGAAAATGGCAAGGTGAGACCCATAGAAAGGGGACTGCTGGGCAGGATCAGGCAGGAGGCTAGCTGACTCTGCGGCAGAAGTAGACTGGAGGCTAGCAGACTTGAAGACAGGCTGAAGACAAGCAGGCCCAAAACTAGCAGACTGGGTAGCAGGCTCAGCATATAAGGTTGCTGGGCAGGCAACAGGGGACGTAGGGGATCCAGACAAGGGTTATGGCAGATCAGGTGCAGAACCTTCAGGCAGGGCACTAGGTGGAGCTGAAACAGGATCTGCAGCTATGTAGTTGTCACAATCTCTGCCTGATCAGGCAAACATGTCCAAAGGGTGAAGGTAGGCAGGCAGGTCAAAAACAGTCAGAAGGTCAAAACCACAGGAACAGGTGTTGTGGATATTTTGAGCAATGGTCAGCAGTGGAGAAAAGCGCACACGAGACTTTTGATGTCTTAATGCTGAAAATGTTTATTGAAAGCACTCGGCCAAGTGGAGAAAAATTAGTCTGATTGGTTCACTAGTTTCTAAACAAGGGACTGCACTTTACCCGTGACCGTTTAAGTCACGTTGCATGCAATTTCAGCAGTTTTGGTTTGAGCATCTGACTGTGTCATCCACCTATCTGTGTTGTTTAGGGAAGCCTCCTCTGACCTTGGTAACCATGGAAATGCTGATATACTGTCTATCAGAGAAGTTTCTGCCTTCCCCAAAACATCACAGACAGCTGAAGTCTCAAGGAGAAGATATCTTAATCTCTGATAAAGAATTACAGTGTGACCTCAAAGCCAAGCTTGACCCAATGTAACCCAATTTGTAACCTCTAAAGATGGAAAATTCCCTAACAACAGGTATGAATGACTGAGACCTGAATACTATGTACTGAGCAGCTGATGAGGGAATGGGCAGTTACAGAGTGGCAACAGGTGAGCAGGTGGGTGCAAAAAACAGGAAGGAAAGTCCGGGGACATCTGGTGGACAGGTGGAGAACTGCAAGGATAAGGAAGAGCGTGCTGGGCTGAGGACAGAGGCAGAAAGGGAAACACATGAACGAGGCAGGAATCGTGATATGAATGAAGGCTGTTATGTGTTTGATATGTTTTCAGGGGTAAATCAAGGACTAATTAAGACTATATTAAGGGATTTTGTTTTATAGTGAGAAGAGAGAGAGATGTGTGAATGAGACATTTATTTCACACTTTTAACATTTGTTTTACCTAAGAATTTTTAATTACATCTGAGGTTAAGATGGAGACTACAGTGCATATTTAAGTTTGTTTCAGTGATAAAATACAGTGTATAACAAAGAATAGAGGTGCATGTAGACCTTACCACATGTTGAATATTGTGGATATCTGCACAGATTATCTGCACAAAATGGTTGATGCTCAGTTGGAGCTGCCTGTCAAGATAAGGAGGTTCCATCACCATCTGCTGGCCAATATTTGGTGTATTGGCAAGAAAATTGCCACGGGACATACAGCCCTTTTAGTATTTAAAGTCCACTGACATGAGTCATAAAAGCAGTCTCTACTGGTTATTTCGAAAGCTCTGCTTGATATCAGTTTGAATTTTTTTTTTAGCTGCTTCCATGTTGTTGCAGCCACTCTGCTGAAAGCCTCCTGCTGCCTGATTGATGGCATTTAATGAGTCAAGAGCCAGCAATCTACTTCCCGAATCAGCACTAAAGAAACACAGATGTCAAGACTTATCTGCTGCAATAATCATAGATGATGTAACACTTGCCAGCAGGCTTTATGATAAGACTTCAGAATGGAAAAAAAAACTCCCAGATAGATTGATGTTTTATACAGTAGCTGAAATATCTATTTGTGTTTTTGAAGAGCATTTAATGAGACTGCTGCTTTTGAACTATGAGTACCAAATGAAGTGATGACATTTATTTAGGTAGCTGATCATATGCATGAATGCTGATGAGTTCAGTCAAGGAGGATGAATTATCACACTGGTTTGAGTTCTCTTAAACACTTCTAAAAGCCTTTCAGTACCAACACTTAATGGCCTCCCTAATGGCTACACTGAACAAATCCTATTAGACACAAAAGTTTAGCTTTATGATAAATATTTTTGTGGAGCTCACTTTTGTTTTCATGCTTAAGTGGACATAAAGGATGTTGCATATCCACACTTTTCACATTATGCACATTTTTAGAAAATAGCCAAATGACACTGGAACGCTGTAGCAACAATAACACCTGTGCAGGCTTGTTTGTTTTAATCCATATCTTTTGTTTTATTCAAATCTGAATACGATTAAAAAAAGTTATAGTACAGAAATCCATGTTCAATAGTTTTGGTCATAAACCAAAGTATTGGATGATGGCACCAAATGAAAAGTTGAAGGATCACCAAAGTTATTATAAATAATCTTGATGGGGACAAGCGCTTGCGTACCAACTTTCATCCAACAGTTGTTGAGACATTTCACTCAAAACCACAAATGTGAACATCATGGTGACTCCAACATTACCAAAAAGGACAAAGCCAACGTATTTGGCCCTAAACAGACAGGATGTCTTACAGACCATCATGACTAATAAAAAAGCTGAGGAAAACCTGTGACTAAACACAGACTCAGTGCACAACAAGAAGACGTAAGTACAGTTGGCAATAAACAGAAGCAAATGAGTCACCCTACAGCAATGACCATGCAAAAAATACAGGAAATACAGCACAGCATAAATTCAAATAAGCTTTATAGGCATGACAGATCAGAAATCTACATTGCCAAAGCAGTACAGAAAATTATAAACATTGACAGATGATTAATAATTATACAATAATATGTAAATATAAACAATAATATTAAATACATTATTATAAAAGGCATTTTTACAGATGTAATCACCAAGAAACATTTACTACAGAGCTTATTTCTATTAGATTATGACAATAATTAATATATTTTGCAGCTATTACTGCACAATGATTTTTCTCCCCACATAGATAGGATAGTTTCTGAAGATCAGGGAGGTGGATAAATTCAATGATTTATTTTTCCAAAGGAAACTTCTCTCAAATCTTTATATTTGGCACAGCATAATAGGAAGTGAGATTCTGTCTCAACTTCTCCTTTATGACAAAGTGAACACAGCCTGGCTTCCCTGGGGAGCCTGTCCTGCCTGTGACGGCCTGTTTCTATGGCCAGGCTGCACATTGTCACTATTTTTCACAGTTTTCTATCAGTCACGGTGGTCAGGTTACTCTGCCACCATGTACTCTCTATTTAGGGTCAAATACAATTCTAATTTACTTTGTGATTTTGTGGTTTTGTTCCAATATTTGATATAATTTTCTTTTTGTTTTGAGATGATTTGGTTGGGCCAGATTGTTTTTGTTGTGTGTGGGCAGAGCTTCAGCGGCAGCTGGCAGAGGGGACTCTTTGTTCAACTCGTGGCACTCGTGTATTGGTAGGACTGGGGGTCGCTAGATTGGAGGTGTGATTCTGAATTTTAATTATTAAAGAGTATTGACCAAGTTCTGCCCTGCATGCATTATTGGCTGTGTGTCAACACTCTAACACCATCAGAGAAAGCTTGATAAAACAGATGTTTTAATTTGATCATTTGCAGCTAACTGTCCAAGAGGTTAAATACTTGATACAATTATGTCAAGCTATTATTTTCAGTCTTGTAAAAACTAGTAGTGTCGGCCTGTTGGTCCATCACCTTGCTCCATACTAAAAAATTTCGACAACTATTGGATGGATTTCAATTGACTTTTGTACAGACATTCATATTCCCATAGAGGATGACTCCATAACAACTTAAGGTTTGACATTTATGGTCTTGAGGGAAATTATTCAATAACTATCTTTGTGTTTAGTGCTGATTAACACATTTTAATATGGTAAATACTGTAAGATGGTGACTATGGTAAACATTATACCTGCTAAACATCAGCATGTTAGCATTGTGCTTGTTCAGCAGCTATACTGTAGGAAGTTTGGAAGTATAAAAAAGAAACAAGCTCCTTAGCTGGATTTCCAATAAATTTGCAATGGATATTCATGGTTTTAAAAAGATTTATTCTATTATTTTTTGATAATGCTTTTTTCTTGCTCCAAAAATGTCCACTTATTTATATGAAATATCAAAATTTAATTGGCAGATTGCAGTGAAATCAGCATATTCCTGCTCCCCTGAGGAACAAGTCCCCCAGGTTTTAATGACCGCATGGCCTTCCCTCTAACGCCACCCTCAAGACAAACAAATTGAAAAATCATCAGAAGCCTTTTAAACAATCTGAGCTGTACTTGTAAATATCCCTTGAGATCCTCCAGGGGTAAAAGTCAATCAATTCCTGAACTTTCTACCCAAGAACAAAGAGGTGCTTTTATCCAGGGCCAAGCGTGTGTCTCTATCTTACTCTGACAGCTCACTGTTTCCCAACAATTTCCTGCCTGTCGACTCTATTCTTGTTTTTCTGGCTGAAATTGGGAACAAATTATCACAATGAACCATTAAATATAAATCCTCCTTTTTCTGCAATTGGTTTGGTATATCCATTCTTCATGGTTATTAGGAGCAAGCATTTTCAAACAAGGACTTTTATGCACACACAAACACACACCCACATGCCAATCTTCTCAGTGGTTGTGTTGGCACAAACACAGCCACAGAAATAGACTTTCAACCCATTCTCAGAAAATAAATGAAACTATATTCCGTTTTAATTGTTTCCAGTCGTCATCACAATGAGGAGTAAAGAGAATCAAATGGTAATTGGACTATGGCTTAAATAAAACGGTTTGTATTTTGTTTAAAGGGTTGGTTAATCCTAGTTACAATAAAACATATTTTCTCATCCACCTCTGTAGTACTCTATCCATGGGGACAGTTTTGGTTTTACTTGCTCAGGATTTGGTATATCTGGTTCCTCGACAATTTTCATTAGAACTGCTTTCTACCAAAGAAATAGTCACTATGAACACTGGTGACAGCCTGTTCTGTGGATTACTCAGTACGGTGCATGGACTGGTGCTCAATGATGTATTCACCCAGTTCAGGCATGGTACTTGAGCTTTTTTGCCCACATGATTACATCTACTTCTCACTTCAAATAGCATCTCCTGGTCTATGAGTATAAATGAAAACAGTCTCAAAAATGTCCTTGTTGAAATGGATTCAGAATGGCAAAAGAAGACTCTGGCTCCAACATTACTCAGCTTGAAATTATTGAATTTCAGCTGCTGCTTCGACGTCCCTGTCGATAACTCCAGTTGCTAACTGCAGTGCAAATCACACTGAGGCTGCAGGTGTCCTGCACAGCCTCTGTCTTGTGTGTGAAGAATGTTTCCTCCTAGAATGGTGTTAACCTACTTTACCCTTCAAACAATCTTTCCCTGTTTGAAGGGGAAACCAGGGAGAGACTGGCTGGGGGTTAGGGATATGTTTGGGCTCAAGTTAAAACTGACGTATTTTTAACATTTCCAGGCAGGAGCGGAGCAGCGGTTTTAAAAGTGTGGGGGTTCTAGAGGTGAGACATGAGCCTTCGAGCCCTGTTCCAGTCTCAACATGCCAAATCAAAATGAATGTCATGCATTTAAACAATTTTTTCTACTACTGTAGTTGTAACCACTGCTTCAGCTTACCATAAAATAATTACTGAGACCATATGAGTGTAATTACTCAGCAGAATTTATTTAGGGTCTCATAGCAGTTCACTACTTACATCCAGTTATTTGTATGATTTGCTGTACTGGAGCATAGCTATCCTTATTGTACTTCAGATAATCATATTAATATATATAATACTTATTATATATAATAATTAAAGGAAACTTACTCTTCCATTAAAATGAAATGGATAGTTATAGATGCAAAACAAATTGAACTATGGTAACAAATCAGTATAAGTAAAGAGTCAAATCAGTATGAGTCATTTCTGAGTACATGGACTAGGACAACCTAAACTGTCCTCAATTTTTTTTTTTTTTTTAAAAGTGTCTCTTTTAGTAGGAATCCAAAGGGGACCTTAACTGTCTTCCATTGGGAAATGAAATACCAAAAGTTGCCCAGGAGGTTTTGTATCAGCAAGTGTCAGTTCCTCTCCAACAGCCACAGGAAACAAGCTGTTCCCCTTCATCTGAAGTCCACCTCAAAGCTAACAGGAGAATATCACATAAGCAGGTGATTCGAGGCTAGTGAGTGCAGAGAGTGAGCAACCAGCTCTCACAGGCCACAGCTACAACCATCTGAACCCTTTTTGAGCTCAATAATAAATAGTAATGTTACTGTGGTCTAGCTTTAATACACAATACAAATTATAGCTCATTCTAACTTATATTAAATGCAAAACACACATTAATCCCTAACATAAGGAGTAAAACCATGACGTCTAAAGCAACATATTCCTTTGACATTTAGCTTAAAACAGTATGAACTATGTGAGTTTACATTCTGGACACAGAAGTAACTTGTACATATTCTTACCAAAGTCCGCCCAGCACGGTGGCTAATTAGCGATTAGCTTAATTCATGATTAGCGTTTAGCATGCTACTAAACATGAATTTGGTCGTTAAGACTTTACCATAAGGCAGATAGATGTTACACATCTTAAATATGAATACTCACCTTTGTCTATGACTATTTTAAAAATGAAAATAGAAGTGACTTTAAAAACTAAATTCGACACCTAGCCTACATTTAGGATAGCCTGTTTCATTAATGTTCAATGATGTTAGCTGAGCTGACACATCACATAACAAGACAAAGTTACAAAAGAAAATTCAACATTACTAACTAGTTAAATAGCTGTTTCATACCTCTAATCTGTTATCAAAGCTATATACTTCAACTGTTTACTCTGCTCTGGCCTGGTGGGTTAGTCAAATGGCTGTGATTGGCTGGATGGCTGTTCAATTAATGTTTATGTGAAAGTGCGGGTGTCACAACAGCCGTAACACCCACGGCTGCGACGCCCCTGTTTCCAGGTCTATATTTTTTAGTCTGGGGTTCTACTGGAATATATTTGGATGATTTACAGTTAAACAGACTCCTTATTTATCTTATATCGGCCCCCTATGCAGCCCCTCAGTTCAGCCTCTGTCTGAAACAGGCTGTTTTAGCTCCTGTCTTTTTAATGCCCCCCTCCTGATGAGGCCACTACTACCCCTTGGCAAACAACTGGCAGCTCTGGAGGCTGTGTAAACAAAAAAACAGTAGTAGGATTTCTCGTTTCTTCTTCTCGTTCTTTACTCAAAATGGAAACTTCTTAAATCCATACACATTGGAGCCCAAATCGGATCCGAAATATGCAAATGGACAACATGGACAACCCATGGACAAATTTAGCAACATTTGCTACAGAACAAATGGCCATTTGTGTGCATGCGCCAACAATCTGATGTTGTAACAAGGAGGAGGTAGAGGAGTGTTCAGAGCTGGCTTTTGACTCGCTGGGAGAGTGTTTTTACATATGTTCACCTCAAGTTTTGGAACTTTGACCATGTTTAACATAGACATCCAACATCATCATCATCATCAAAGAGAACTAGTAACAGAATATCACAAAAAGCCTGATGTTTCCCCTTTAAGGTAAGGGGAAACACAAATTAATGGCGGAAACAAACTTCAGCACAGCATGGAACCAACCCAAACCATTAGTGCAAGATCAGTAACCTGACCTTTACCTGTCATCTTATCAAACAGGCTCAGAACTGGCTGATGGCACAGGCATTGTACCCAAAAGCTCCTTGCACCAGGGTTTTGCTATTAAAGAAAATCAAGTTGATTGCAGAGACAGAAACATTGTCCATGTTTGCATTGATTTATGCTCACTTGCTTCTATCTCTGCTTCCTCAGACCAACTTGTTGGCAAAAAGCAGAGACGTCTCCAACATTCACCGTCCATTCAGCCCCATTGTAATGAGTTGCCAGGCAGCAGAAATCTATATCTCAAAATGTGAACAAATAAAACTGCATTATTTGTATGGCTAAAATAATGTGCTAAATTATTTTCTGAATGTAGTCGCAGTTTTTCTGTTTTTCTGTTTTTCTGTTAAGGCGGCAAAGTGTTAAAAAAAAAAGAAAGAAAAGTATTGGAGCTTCTGAGGCAGTTACTATCTCACTCTCACTTCTTGCACATTCCTGAGCAATGAACACACACACACACACACACACACACACACACACACACACACACACACATGTACACAGACTGAAGAGAGAGAAAAACAGGGAGAGAGAGACAGAGAGAGAGAGAGAGAGAGAGACAATAATCAAACTGACAGAGTTGCCACAGGCTCATCCAGTGTTGACTCACTTGTCACCGAGCGTCTAACACAACAGCACAGGTTAAAATGTGGTATGAAAAGTCAAACTGAGGAAGAAGGTGTAGGAGTCTGACTGCCTTTCTGTTGGAGGTGAGTTGAACGATTTATTTTTCTCTTGTCTGTTTCAGCCTTGTTCTGTCTTGTTGAGTTTGTTGCTGGAAAAATATGCTGTTTTCATCACATCTTTTAGGACTATCTTACTGTAACTGGATTATCACTCAATCATCACACTTTGTATGTAATGTAAAGTAAACGATGAAGGTTTTGGATATGGCTATGGTAAAGCACCGACACTGTGTAAACAGATATATTAGACTCTGATTGAAGGCTGACTCATCAGTCATCTGTCACGTACAGTCTTATTAGGAACCGTTAATCAATCAGGATAGTTGTCAGCTTCCCTTACATGTCTCTTTACAGTCCACCTGTCTGAGAGGAAGTGGAGAAAAAGACGTAGCAAAGTTTTAGAACGAAAATTTGTTGGAAACTCATTTTGCACATTTTCAGACTTGGCTTGAGTAGTTCAGTCCAGACACATGTAAGTTATTAGTGTCCTTAAGACACAACTGAATGAATTAAAATAACTTTAGTGGTCCGATGATGTTTTGTTTAGCACTGTCATCAGGTCAATTTGTTAGTAATAGTGTGATGGAACGGCATCCTCACTTCGCTGAGAAACAGATGCTCTGACGTCACTGAATATGACAGCATCCACAGAAGTGATCATTTCCACTGCCTAAAGCTATGTAAATAAAATAAGATTGATTATCTATGTGAGGTGATGTCATTTTATTTGTAAACTTTGCAAATATTCATATGCTGCCTGCCATAAAAAAGATGATTTTTTTCTCTCTTGTGAGTCATAGAAAGCTTCAAGCTTAGAATTTGGAAATTTCCAAGCTCTGACTTGAATGGAACAAACTATCAGCTTTGTCGATGTGAGCATGTTACCGTGCTGGTGCATGCTGTTACTATGCATGCCTCATTGAGCTGGTAGCATGACTGTATAGACTATTAGTCTTGTTTGGCTATTTAAATCACGAAACAACTGTAACATTGGGTGGCAGATTTCTTCATTACTAGTTTTTGGATGATAGTTGAACTCTGTAGCCCAGAGGAATAAGCTATTTCATGTTTTGGTTACATAGCCAACATTTAAAAGCAGGGTTTGATTTATTGTTGGTTTTGGTCTTATAAAAAGATAAACTAACAGCAGGCTTATCCTGTAATACACCCATCTCCTCAGGCACTCAACTCTTGGCACCTTTGAAGCTCCAATGGTAAACAAACAAATTTCAGGCTATTTTAAGCAGATGTTGGTGTCGGTGCTGCCTGGCTGATAATATTTGTGGCTTTTCCTGTGAGACACTGTGACGTGTACTGTGATACTGTACGTGTTTAAAGCCATTTTGAGAAGGTTACAAGCTACAGGTGTTACTGGGAGCAGGCAGATGTTGGGGGCCAAGGCTCCTGTGGTTTGTTGGGGATTTGTTTGAATCTCTGCAGCTGTTTAAAATCTTTCACAAACAGTTTTGTTTTGCACAGTGTGATTTATGTGCCTATAAAGTAATGGACTGACATATTCTGTTATTATGAAGAGTTGTGTTCAACTCTCGAAAGAAAACAATAGCTTTTCGACCTTCCCTTTTTATATTGTATGTCCTAGAGAAGTGTTTTTGCTGACACTCTCACTTCATGCACCGGATTTATTTTTCATTAAGTCTTTTCAGTGGTATTGTTACAGCTCCATTCTAACCCACTGTATCTATTTATTTATTATTTTATTTTATCCAGATTCAATCTGTGCAAGAGGTCTGTTTTTCGCTTTCTCTATCAACTGTTTTGTAATTATTTTTCACTTAAGTTGATCATTATGATACTATCAAAAATGAATGTTCACACACCAGGAGGCTTGTATAAATATTCTCCAGTGGTTCATGTTTATTGTATAACAAGTGCAGACACTCTTCAGCACAGGCAAGCTATGCATGGTGCATTTCTACTTGTTTTTGGCCACCAACTTAATTGTCATTTTGAACTTAAACACTGAACTGTGCGTGACTCCTCCTTTACAAACATACTTGAGTTACCAATTTATCAATTAAGACTGATTTGAGTCCAATCTCCCCCTCTTTTTGAATGTCTTTAGACACTAGCTTCACCAAAAGTACCAAACTCCCAGGGAAAACTGCCTTAAATCTGGATGAAAACGCCCAAACTCATCTCATTATTCTGAGTTTGCTGACACACATTAAACCGAAGGACTTCCTCAAGCTTAGACTGAGTTTGATTGACTTGAATCATCTGACATTAGCTGGATATTTAACTTTGACTTTACCTTAAAAAAGGAAACGCAGACCCTTTGCTCTACTTATCCTGGTATTAGGCATTCATTGATTATTCATTCATTCATTACTCATTCACTGGCACAAGGATGGAGTCATATCAGACTCACACAGTACACATTGTTCTGTACGGTGGGTTGTTCTCTGATGGAGGCCAGATTTTTGTGAAATAAAGATATTTAAGTTTTTGCATTAAGACAAACAGCCTTAACCTTTTTTTTCTTACTTTGGTGCTTTAAATAAATATTGAGAGAGCCTTCATTATCCCCTTAGTTACTCTTCCTCCGGCAGAGTATTTCCTGTGTAAAAAGAGATTAGAAGTATTGAAAAACTTTCACCCACATTCAGATTTCCTCTTTTGGTAATCAGAAGGAAGTAGATGCGAAAAATGTTTTGACAGCTTTCTCAAAAGGAAGTTCACTCCACAGGATCTTGGTTAAAATGGACTGAATGCCCTTCTCTGTTGTAACCACAATTTTGTAATTTGATGACATAACATTTTTTTGACCAAAACGTGGCAAGATGCAGTTTTAAAGAGTTCATTCACTGAAACTAGGGGGGTTTTTGGAGATATCTTGCTGCTTTTCATCTGAACTACCTCCTAAAAATACTTTTTACTTTTTTTGTCCTGCAGTTTATAATTTCTTTTAAAACTTATGGTTTCAGCAGCAAAATTCCTTTGTTCGTTGTGGGTTGGTGGTAGAAATCTCAAAACCCTGACAAACAAAACCATCTTCATGAGTGGGAGAATCATTTTTGTAATGTGAGTAAACTTCATAAGACATCACTACTTTGAAAAAGAAAAACAACTTGGTGTACGTCATAAACAACCAGAACATAAGCATGTGGAGTATCTGTCACCGTAGAGGATGAACATGATGACGGAGCAGAGTGTTCACAGCTTGAGCAGAAGTGCTGCTGTGTTTGTGCGTAGTGTGTAAACATGAAGCATCATTAAACCAGAGTAAAGAACACTCAACGGCGAGACGAGTCTGCTGCCAAATTAACGTGTCGGACGGGCGGTGGGCACATCGGTGCCAACGCATGTCAATGAAAGAGCTGTTTGCCACTAACTATTGACTGATGGGTCAATATCAGATGCAATAATAGAGCTTTGAGCTCACCGGATGACGCCATTCATGGTATATAAGAGAGATATCACAGTTTAATCAATGATAGAGCCGTGTATCATTTCTTTCATAACCTGGTTGCTCATTAAGTGCAGGGCTACCACCTTACACTCTGGAGTGCAGCACGTGGATTGCGTTGAGTTGCTATGTACCACACCAGCAGTACAGTACACCTTGTCCTGCTGAAACACCTGTATCCTCCTGTGACCTTGAATACAGAAATGTAATTAGACCGGAGATTATTATCATTTCTGTTTGTCAGCAGGATATTGCAAAAAGTCCTGAACAAGTTTTTCTTAAATCTGTTGGACAGATCATCCCCCCTGGGTGACTTTGTTAGTTTCAGAGGAATTTAAAAGGACAGGTTCACATTTTTTTGTCTTAAAACAATATTCCAAGCAGACCAACCGTTACAAATCACTGTTAAAATAATGATGTTTTACGATGTGGCGACGCTGTGGTTCAGGTCTGGTTAAGTTTAGGCACAAAAAACACTTATGATGAGGGAAAGATCATGATTTAGATTAAAATGATCACTTTGTTAAGGTTAGAGAAATTTACTACTTCCTTAAATTTAGTTGACCCTTGTTTTCATGGCAACAATAATAACCACGGGGTTAAGGTTAGGGGACGATTGTAGTTACGATTTACAAAAAAAAACTGTCCCAACTCGCGGTTGGAAACAAATAGAAGTCTCCTGTGGCACCACAAGTCCACTGTTAGGTTGTAGCCTCCTCCTGATTCGGAAATTCATCAGCATAAATATTAGGGGTGTGCCCGAATACAAATACATTATTCGGCAAAGCACAAATAGTAGGTTTTATACGAATATTTGTTTCATACAAATATTTAAAAGAATATTTGTTGGGGGTGTTCCCCAGAGATAAAGCTGAGCTACTGACACAAGCGCTCCATAACCTGTTGTTCCCCTTCTCCTTTGCACAAAGTTAGGTTGTAAAAAATAGGCAATAAATGAAAAGTGCAAAGCAATAATTGCCTTTGAAGTTCCTCCCTACACATTATATGGTGTGCTGTCTCTGTGTTATGGGTGTATAAATAGGTAGAGGTCTGTCTGCAATGAGGCGATGAGTAAAGTTTTAGCTCAGTAATCAGCGCAGTCGTCTATGATCTGGGAGACTCCAGTTAGAGACCCAATGTGGGGACCTCCTTCGTAAGGTAGTTTATTCATGAACACTTATTGTAACACTTCAATTTTCTAAAATTAAAAGTGTCATAAAAACAAAAACAGGATCTTTAAGCCTCTTTCCACTTTTATTTAAACACAAATACAGATACAAATACAAATACTGGCATCTCTGCACATCCCTAATAAATATAATACAAATAACTTTGGCCGCTAGATGACATCTGTCTCTCAAACATAACTATATGTCGTTTTTGAGTGACTGACATTACGACCTATTGTGTCGTTTTTCTTGGGAGGACAGTCTCCAATAATCATATGTTTATGACTTCTTGGTCACTGTAATCATTCCTCTTCTCAACTTTTAATGGATGAGATGCGGAAACTAAATCCACAGTCCTCATTCTGTGGAAAAATACATTTTTAATGTTTAGCCTGAAGCTATGAGACTCCTCAGTCAGTCAATAGTAGCTCCACCATCTGTGTATTAATACTACTGTAGCAACCGATTAGCAAACATCAAAGAGGAGTGTGTATGAAAATATCCATGATAGCTCAGATTGATTGAAGTTGAGTGAAGTCTGACAATGTAGAGCTGCTATTAACACGCTGTTTATTATTATAGAAAACATTATTACTTTGTCATTTATTGTCTCAGCTTGTCAGAACAGTTGTGACAGTATGTTACAGCTTAACTGGATTTTTCTCAAATGTCCCAAGGCTGTTAAGGGGAAAATTCCACATCTAACAGCATTCCCTCTGAACTACCGGTGCGTTACGTTTGCTTCCAACACAATTTACAATTTACAAAGACCAAATACAGTTTTCTGTTTGTTACAGATGCTGGCTTGTTAATGATTTTGGTTGAGAGATTTAAGATTGTTCATTTTGTAACATCTTCAATTAGTAAAAAAAAAAAGATGTACGGCTACAAAGAGGAAGACTTCAGAATTTCATGCCACTATGAAAAAAAAAATAATAATAATAATTTGTCACTTTTTGCAGTTTGCGTGTCACCAATTTTATGACAGATGACAGGGAGTTTACCTTTCAAACAATGGGACTTGTTGTATCACTGAAACATTTCCGTTTATGTTGTTTACTCTCTTTCTTAACACATGACCGGCTCAGCAAGATTAAGTGTCAAATAGACATCCTTTTGTTGCAAACCCTATTCAACCGTGTCAAGGTGATTGCACAGATACTGGTTCTGTGTGTCCTCACCAGGCATTACGGATGATGATTTGGAGCTGAAAATGTCATCGTTGCCAGGCGGAGTCAGTCTATACTTTTTAAACATGACAGGATTTGTGAAAGTTATATCTCAGGTGCAGAGGACACAAATATTTACAGTTGTGTTTCCAACTCATAATAAACTACAAACCTGGCAGTGAGCCAACCTGCATGTGAAAAATATTGACAAGGAAAAAGGCCATGTGTTTTGTATGGTTACACAGTGAGCCACATGTACAGGTGTTTTAGTTTGTGTGACCTAGAAATCTTTAAAAATCTCAGAGGTATGTTGACACTGAAGTGATTGCAACATGCGTTACCTGAGGCTGTGTGGAGAATAACACTCAAACAGAGAAGCAGCCTGCAGCATTATCAGCATATTTGTTCACATTCCTTTCGCTGAAGAGGCCGCTTACTTCCACACAGCTGGAGGGTTTTTACATGTGGAAAATGCACGCAAATGACTGAACCACTAAGACCCAGAAACTCCTGCCAGGTTGGTTAATATTAAACCAGCTGGAGGTCATAAACACAGAATCTAGACGTGTGTAGGTTATTGTGGGAGCGGACAGGTTTGGTTGACTTCCCTTGACCTCCCCTTTTTTTTCCCCCACTTGATTCATGACCAGATGTTTCGTAAAAAAGTCTAAAAGTGGACTTTATCTGACCTTAGTGTCTTCAGAATCTGATACACTTACCCGTTTTTTGGAAAGTCACCAGTTGAGTTCTCACTATAGCAAGACATTTGTAAGGGAAACACTGTGAAATGGGGAAAAGATTGTGGTTTGGCTTCGTCTCCATAGCGACGGCGGCAAGTGCTCATGGGTATCTTAGTATTTAGGGCCATCCACCATGCCAAACTGACAGTCAGAACATGATTTCTCAGAAACAAAGTTGAAATAATGAAAGAAGTGGTGGCTATAACATAAACCTATTGCATCATAACAGTATCCAGGAGAGTCCCATGTTTCTATTTTGAGTAACAGTGAAGATATCAATAAAAGAAAATAAATAAATGGAAATACAGAATTGAGAAGGAAAACTTTGTAGCAGTCACATTGTGAAAACTCAATCCTGAAGATCACAGAAAAAAAGTGGTCATTTTAACCCAGTCAGAGGAATTAATCACCATAGTTACTGAATTCATTCATATCCAAACATCCATCCATTGACCCAAAATCCCAAAATAACTCGACTGACAGTTTTCATAACAGCAAAATATTCACCTGTTATCTGTGAAGCTGCAACAGAATTTTGATTCAATGCTTCTTGCCGAAATGCACCTTGGGAGTTTTAACTCTCAGTGTTGGTTATTTATAACTTCTTACTATACGTTTTTATTGACAAGGGCTTGAACCTTTGACTTTCTGTCAAAGGACTAGTTATTTTCAAACACAGTTGCTCATCTTTTGTGGTCATGATTCAGCAGTTTCATTCAGATCCGGTTTGTGGAAGTGTTCCAACTGTGACTCATGTAACTTTGTCAATGGAAAAAAAGACTTTTAATAGCTCCTCTCACACAATTCTACTTATCATGAAATGATACATAAACACCAGCTGAACACACTGTAGAAATATATATGTAGACACCACAAAGGCATGTACTTTATTTGTCTATTTTAAGTTTTTTTGTTTATAAAGTTCATTCTTTAATTGTGCCTTGAGTTTTGACCCTAGAACAATAAAAAATAAATACGATAGTGACAGGCAGACCATGGCAGTAGATACCTATGACTAGATTTTGATTTAAAGTTCAGTAGTGGATTTTTAACCAACTCTTAACAGGTGCATCATGTGTGATTTGGGGCCGTTATGCTTTAATCATAACGGGTACATAGTTTAATTCATGTTGTTTTACAGAGTGATGGTGGAAAGGTACGTTTCATTACCGGACAGGTGACTATTTTGTACAGTCATTGTGCAGAAACAGTGGAAATGGCTTTGCTACATGTGTGTTACTGACAAGGAAAGGGTTAACTGAGCCTTTTCTCTACTTGGGTCATATTGTTGTGACTATCAAAAATTTCTACCAGCGTCAGAAACTTCTAGGAAGTTTACAATTTTTGTGGTCCCAACATGGTATCTTTGTAGCCGACGTAACCCCAACATGTAAGTGCGGGGTAAACCCTTAATGCAAAAGTATAAATCCAGCTTTAGGCCTGTGCATTGATAGCAAAAAGTTTGAGACTATACTTAGTAGCCCTAAAACTGAAAAACTGCCATTAACTCTAACTAAAATTGAATTGAGAACATTAGCCGAATGCTTTAAACGTGAATGCATGAAGTCTGAGACAAAATTGTAGCTTTGTTATTGTCAAGTGATATTACAACATCATTTTACAACGGCGCCATTCATGCAAGGAGTCTCACTGAGTCAATATGCTTGATGTTTATCTAATAAATTGTCCATTTCCAGAAATAGCTGTCCACTGTTGACCAGATTATATAGCTGAGGGGTGTTTCTGGTTTCCTCAATCAGCCGCGTCACAGCTGTTGTTGTCTTGGATGTTTAGATGACAAGGAAGGAAGCTGATGGCCACCCCCCCACACACACACATACACACACAGTAAATCCAGGGTGACATTAATGAATACAAGAGTAAAGAATACAAGTATTCATCTGTATTTATCTGGGAGAAGCTGCTAACAATGACTCATTCAGATAACTGTTAATCAGAGATAGAGATGAGGACTGATTAGCTAAATATTAAATGAACACATGTCGAGGGAGTAGCAGATGTGACATTTAACACCACAGTTGTTTTCATTTGTTATTACTCACTGCAATGGAAAGCACTAAATATATATGTGAATAACAAAATATCTGCTCCGGTTTGATTGTGTTAGAGATGTTAGCCATAATAAACTAAAACTTCAGTTCATCTGGTGACTCATCAAGTTTGGAAGGGCTTAAAAAAACACACATATTTCCTTTCAATCCCAGTGTTTTTGCAGCTATGTGGGCAAACTGGTTTTAATTTGGCTCCCATTCCTGCATCAAACTACATTACAAAATTACATTCAATTTATCCTCCACTTCACCACATGACGCTCGCTGGTTGTCTGAGCCGTCACAGATTAACAGACCATACAGTGGATTCATTACAATGACCTAAAATGACCTGAAATAAATAAGGAAACAGTTAATTTTTACACGCATCATATCCGCACGGACATAAATATTTATTCAAGTCACGTCACTTCTGGTAAAACTGATAAAACTAACACTGTTTGTTCAGTGGGAGTTATCAAATTTGATGGCTCCTCCATGTGACCAAAACAGTGTGTAGCCTTAACAGGGAATATAAATAAAGGTTGAGGAGAGAGGAGAGAGTCAGTGTTTACACCCCGAAGCACGAAACTAGTCTTAAGAGGGTAAGTACTGTGCAATGTATAATGCTGTTATCCGAGTGTTGTTGTATCGTGGATGGACCAATGAAAATGTCTGTTTTATATGCATGAGTCAGATGTCCTTTTCATTGCAGATTTGCTGCCTGAGTGCACATAATAACCATAGCGTGATGCATGCAAAAGAAGCTAAATGTCAGTTTATTCAGCGAAGGCACAAAATTTATGATTTCATGGGGAAATTATGGGAAAACTGACCAAAAATCTTGTAGAGGTAAAGATTAAGATTAGCTTCCTCTGTCACCTCATGCCTCAACTATGACTTCTCTGTTGTGTGCTATATTTAGCTTTTTGTGCTTTGTTTATATGACCAGAAAAGCCTGAATTCAGGATACAGGAATTAGATGCCAGTGTATTTCAGAGAAATGACGTGCTGTTGAATTTCACAGTTAATTATGCTCAGTACAGATGATGTAATTTTAAAAACTACACATCTTCCTCTGTGCTGCAAACCGAGACTTTTATTTGATGCAGTGACGCCCCAGATCAAGATTTTGTGTCATCTATATGACTAGGATTGAGATGAGATTGGGTTCATGTGAAGTGTTTTTTTTTTTTTTTAACCAATGTATGAGTAAACCAATATCCAAAGTAAAATTGTTAAGAGGAGTAGTGTTCATGTTGTCACATCAGTTGAGCAGTAAAGAAAGTTAAAGGTTAAACCAAGAGGAAGAAAGCTGAAAGGAAGTAAGGAAGGACAGAATAGAGGGTGAAAAAAGGAAGGAAAGAAAGGAAAGGAAGAAAGAGATCATGAATACAAAAAGGAATAAAGTAAAGAATCTTGTATAAATCTTGTCTTAAATAAAACCTTAATCTTCAAAGTACATATTGTAGTGGAATAAAAAGTACAGTATTCCCTTCAGATGTGTACAGAAAGTTTAAAGCATCAAAGTTTGAACATAAGTATTTTCTGCATTTCTGGAGAGAGGGTTTGGTTACAGTAATTGTTTCACAGAACATGTGTGAAAAACACAAGATAATGGTCAATGTGCACTTTGTCTTTTGAATACAGAGAAGCTGATCTCTCCTGTTCTTGTTCCTTTTCCAGGTCACTGTAACAACTGTCATGATGATTGTGAGATTAATTAATTTCAGTGCTCTCCTTCTTGGAACACTCACATCCCCAACGCCAAGTCCATCTTCTCCTCCCACCAACAACAATGAGGAAGGACCCTGTCACATCGACAAATCTGGCCGCTTTGCCGACTGTCTGGGAAGGCAGCTTGGCAGTGTCCCATGGAAACAATTCCCATCCACACTGGAAAAGATAGATCTCTCCTACAATAGACTTCAAGCTATCCATGCTGACGACTTCCTCCGCCTCTCTCAGCTTCGCATCCTTCTGCTGCAGTACAATAACATTTCACGCATTGACAATGATGCCTTTAAAAACAACACTCTACTGGAGAATCTTAACATCTTTAATAACTCCCTGCAGGAAATTCCTGCCACAGCTCTGACTCCTCTCTTGAATCTAAGAGAGCTCTCCATGTCTAATAACCTTTACAAACATGCCACTCTGGCTGATAGCTTCTCCAAATTTGTCAAACTCCAGTCTCTGTCGATGGGTGGCCCTCTGGTGATGGGGCTAAAGAAAGAAGATTTTCAGCCATTGAAGAACATCAGATTACAAGGCTTTGCCATTAAATGTTCCTCCAATCTGAGTTACTATGAACCTGGAAGTTTACAAGTTATCCAAACGCAGCAGATGGGCTTTGATATGGCCATAGATCAACAGCCAAATGCTCTCCGCGACATGCTGCATGACCTCGCCAACAAGACCTTCGTAGTCATCCAATTCCGTAATCTCTTTGAGTTCATGTACTACATGGGAGAGGAGGACATTTTCCAGGGTTTAAAGGGTATCAAAGCCCATCAGATCATCTTTCACAGAGGTAAATTCAATGAGAACCTACTGAGGATGGCTTTAATGAACTTAGAAGTCGCCCCGGTCAAAAGGTTGAGACTTCAGTACATCGACTTTGCCCGTTCACCCAAATTTATTGATAGTGGAGCAGGTTCAAGCATCAGAGACCTGGCACTGGATAGGTTGGATCTTTGGTGAGTATCTTCTTTTGGTTTTGGTACATCATGTACCAGTATGAAATATACTTCATTCTATGTGAAATTTGACTCTTGCTTGTCATAATGCTGCATTATTGTTACCAGACGCTGTCTCAACATGCAGTTTTTTCTGTTCTGTTCAGTTTTAGCGTTGTTTGAGTATAAGCATATGAATCATGTGTTTATGTTCATGATTAGTATTTACTAAGTAGATACTAAATATTTAATCCCTCTAGTAATTCAAATTCAACCAAAATCCACAATCTGTGTGAGATTTTGATTTTTTTCAAACTGGAAGAATGAAAAAAAACAACAACAAAAAAAAACAGTTTTAGTTCCCAATGCTGAATAAAAATCACTAACTCTTCAAAACAAACTTCTTGTAACTACTGTGAAAAGGACTTTTTTTTTCTCTTTGAACTTGTCTTCTCATCCCAGCCTTTTAAAGTTTCCAAAACTGAACCTTTTCTAATCTAATTTCTAAAAAAAACAACCATTTGGTTTATGTAGCATTTTTGCAGCACTACACGGCATGGTTTACAGCTGATTTGTAATAACTTGTAACTTGAATCTAAAACAACACACAAATAGATGTAAATTACATTTTTACCAAAACATATTTGCAATTTAGTTGTATGAGAATGTAATTTCTAGGAGACAAGGTTGGTTTATGTAGCACATTTGATACACAAAGGCAATTTATTTTGTGATTTTCAGTAACCAGGGACTTTGCTTTTCATTTGCATATACGTAACACTGCAAATCTCTATTTCTTATAGGTACATCAGCAATCCTGATGTGCTGCGATTTGACTGGCGCTTCACTTGGCTCAACAAAATTAAAGAACTGTCTATCCAGTATGTGTACTTCAACTCTGTGCCTTGTGATGCCTGGGTTGAGATGGAAGGTGTGAAGTTTCTGGATGTCTCTAATAATCGACTAAAGGATGAGTACGTCTTCAACCAGCGGTGTGATTACAAGGGCAACATGCCAAATATTCACACCTTCAACATGAGCTCCAATGAGCTGGCCAGCTTAGAAGACTTGTCAGCACTAACAAGAGAGTTCCAGCAACTGCAGGTGTTGGATTTAAGCAACAACAAACTGGGAACTGCCAAACACAGTCAGGACTGTGTTTGGCAACAAAATATCACTCGGTTTATCGTTCACCACAATACATTCGAAAGTGAAGCCCTTCGTTGTCTGCCCACCACAGTGCACTATTTGGACCTGTCACACTGTGACCTGGACCAGCTGGACATGACGTACTTTGAAAAAGCCACCAACCTGAAAGAGCTCCTGCTCAGTGGGAATAAAATCAAGTTCATCCCGTCTAAGTGGGAAAATCCATCACTGCAGTCGTTGGCTTTGGATGGGAATTCATTTGGTCTCATTAGCAAGGAATCCTTCCAGGACATGCCTCAATTATCTCGCCTGAGGGCGGGGAACAATCCTTACCATTGTACTTGTGAGCTACATGCTTTCGTCCAGGACACAATGTCAAAAAGAAAGGTCAACCTCACAGACTGGCCTTGGAACTACAGGTGTTATCACCCAGAGGCCTTGCTGAACACAATCATATCCAAGTACTTCCCGGGTCAAGTGGCATGCGATATCAGACTAGTTATCATCATCTGTGTTGCAACTACTGCAGCAGTGATCTTGATATTGATGCTGATTTGCTATATTTTTGACCTCCCGTGGTATACTAAAGCCACATATCAGATTATCAGGGCCAAATACAGAGCTCACAAGGAAAAAGCAGCGGGGGAACCGGGGACTTTTACTTATCATGCCTTCATATCGTACAGCCACTCTGATGCAGACTGGGTTAGAGACGAGCTCTTGCCCTGTTTGGAGAACAACAGGAACCCATATCAGCTGTGTATTCATGAGAGGGACTTTATGCCAGGAAAGTGGATCATCGACAACATCATCGAGAACATTGAAAGCAGCCGTAAGGTACCAAAATGTAGTTTTGTAATATAAGCCTTGTACATTCCAGTTAAGACTTGCAAAACCATCCTGTTTTTGCAAATAAGGTCTGTGGGTAAATACTCATTGCGAAACCCAACGGTTTTTGAGGAACTTTGTTTTCAGTCATATGATGAGTTGATGAGTCAGCTGAGCTAGGTTGGCAATGGCAACATCACCAACTAGGCCTGCTCATTCAGTCCTATTAGAAACTTTTTTTTTATGCAATGCTTCTTGCCAGGCTGCATATTGGATTATTGAAAATAAAAGATCTACTGATAAAGTTCTCTAAGTTACAATTGCTTAAAAATTGGGCCATGGTTGGGGTTAGGACGTGGTTCAGTAATGATTTAACAAACCACTATTGAGTTCCCCTTTTGCATTTCCCCTCTGGGCATTTCCACTGCCATCTTAGGTGCTACTCAGGTACTTTGAAAACTTGAAATTTCATGAGTTTTGTAATATCGATTCTTCAAGGACTGAGGAGACAAATTAACAACACTTAAGAGGCAGATGTCAGAATTGTGACTCACCAAACTAGTGATTTGTTGTTGGGTGCCATTTGGCCATTGTTGAGCATCACATGCTGACTGACGCCCATAGTTTTAAGGTGTTCAGTACTGTTTAGCAGTTGTCAGTTTTTATGGTGGTCACTTATGCATTAGGCATGTTAAAAATCCAAGAGAGTTAGTGAAAGAGAGCTCTATCATTGGTAAATTTGTGATTTCATTCATTCAGTGCAGTGGAGTACAGTGGGCTTGGAGTGTTTTGAGAGCTTCTTGGATGTACACAAAGGATTATGATCCATTTTTTCCCAGATCATATCAGTGTTAACCAGTATCACCCTGACTAGCACAACTCTTAGCGACATCATATATATGTAAAAGGAAATATTACAGTGCAGTTGTAATTCATGTTTTCATTTCCTCTTTTTTTTTTGTCTCCATCTTCAGGTAATATTTGTCCTTTCACGAAACTTTGTGAACAGCGAATGGTGCAACTATGAACTGTACTTCGCTCAGCAGAGAGCAATGGGAAAGACCTTTAGTGACATCATCCTGGTGGTGAAGGAGCCCATTGATCCCAGCTCCCTGCCCAGCAAATACTGCAAGCTTAAGAAGATGTTGAGTACTAAGACGTACCTTGAGTGGCCCCAGCATGTGAACCAGCAGGCATTTTTCTGGGAGCAGCTGAGGAGCGTTCTGGGCAAGCCAGCAATGACCCGAGAGAGGACACACAGTGTGAAGAGCAGAACCTCATCTGTGAGAAGCATTTCTTTGATGATGGAAGATCAGAGGCCAGAAATCGCGATCCCTTATATGGACAAAGAAGCAGAACCCGAAAAAGAGATTGTTAAGAGGGATAATGATCACCTGGCCAATCACAGACAAATCCCAGTGGTGGCATTCTGACCAGCAATTTAAAAAAATAAAGATTGTATGATAACTTAGATTCCTTCAGTATTTCTCAGTAAAGGCCTGAACACAGGTAACCTTTTGTGTGTGGGTTATGCCAAGCTGGGAGCAAAAGCCAATGTTTCATTATGATGACAGACAATAACACGATCCCTCCCTGCCCATGGCATTGTGTCATGTTATCCCCGAGGGCCGAGCTGATGCCCTCTGCTCCGCTTTCCCTCTGAGTGTCTCAGGCCAGGGTGCCCCCACTGACAGGAGCTGAAAGGCCACAAACTCAGTGACTCAAATGAGATCTCCCATGTCGCACTCTGGATAACAAGCAAGGTGCCAGGAGGATGTGGTGACAGGTTCCGCATTGTGAAAGGGCCGTGCTCTGTTACACTTTTGGCCCTCAGAGGTATGAGATCATGAATGTTCAAACTCTGGTGTTACAGGGCCAAGTCAAAGGCCACATGATACCAATGCTTCACAGGAATAGCATTTTTTTGGGGAGATTGGTCCTATTATTAACCCACCTGAGAACATAATAAATCAAAATCACCTGTGAATCTTCATAGTCTAGGCAACGCTTAGTGATAGTTGGTTCTATGCCATTAGTTAAACATTAAAAACTGAGACAACTGGTATTTGTAGCACTCCAGCACTTTGAATATGGATAATTCATAGTCTTAAAGTGGATGACAAAAAGGCCAAAGGCACATTATTGCCTTAAAAAAGCTCTTATGCTTATGTCTTAGCAACTAATTGCATACCTACACATCCAGCAGATGTATATTTATGTCCATTTATGTTTTGTATATAAGAAAAAAAGACCAATACAGCCAAGTTCTTCACACCAAGTAGGATCAGAGCTGAGACTCAACTAAAAGGTGCAGAATAGAAACGTAAAAGCCATTTACAGGCATGTCTGCAGACCTTTGACCTGAGGAAGCAAAACTATAGGCTAAATGTGCACTGGATGCTTTTATATTAAAAAAAAACTATTAAAATCAGCAGGCTGTGTACAGAAACTTTTAATCAAAATGTTTGAACTTATAGGTGTCTTTACAAACTTGACAAAAACAAATGTTAGCAGAAGTACTAAAACACTGTATGATAAAGCAACAGTGACTGTAAACTTGTGGCTGTCTTATAAGTTTATGATTTAAAGGAAGCAGCACTGGATGTTAATCACTTTGTAATGGAAAAAATGTTTCTGTAAATAACAATCTAGCTTTTTATGATAATGATTTAGTATACTGTCAAATTTAAAGATATTATTATCATTATTTTTTAAGCATTTTCTTTGTCCAGCACTTTATTCAACATGAGCTTTGCTATGATCGTTAGTAATGAATTTGAGCTGAGTTGAACTCAGACTTGTTCCATAAAGGTTAATATGATTTTTTTTTTAAGCATTGTGGATTTTTTTCTGTTTCTTACTTTAACTCTGTTCTTTCCACTTTCACATTCAGTATTGACTCTGTATTGTGTAAGAGTTTTTAATCATTTTTTTTAAATATGTGAGTTTACATGTGTGGCCATTTGCAGAGTTTGCAAATGACCAGTAGATGACACCCTTGAACGTATTTTTTTTCTGGTTGATGTTGTCATTACTATCCCAGAGAGAGAGACAGAGAGAGAGCGACAGAGAGAGAGACAGAGAGAGAGAGAGAGAGAGAGAGAGAGAGACTGAAGGGAAGGTGTGTCCAAATTACTTTTGACTGGTGCTGTATTTGCAATACAGACATGTTTATTTTTGATGCAGACTCCAAATATTTCCACCTTAAATTTATCATACAGTATCTGCCTAATTTGTATTACTTGTTAAATGCTGGACATTCATAATTCTTACGATGCTACTGATGTATTATTTTGTTATTGAATAAAATATCACTGTTTTAGTCATGAATAGTGTGATTATGTTGGAGGGGCAGAAGTCTCACCAAGTCTCAGACCAATAATAAAAAAATCTATCACTGATCTGAGAAAGTTGAAGGTTTTCTTTAATAATGTTGTAAGATTTTGAATTTGGAAGCAGTATTTAGTTTCAAGATAATGCCAGTCCATGTAATATATATATATCTCTCATACTAAATATGAACTGCCACCAGGGAAATTACGTCACTGTATTCCTAAAATATATCAGATACTGTAGCCTACATAAAATTTGGTTATGTGTACACACATGGAAAGCACTGTTAGATATCATTTGGTTTTGAGAAAAGAGGCCTCAAGTTAATTTTTTTACTAGCAGCCATGCAAATATGCATAAAGCCTTCACACCGGCCTCCTGAGGATACTGATGTAAATCAACCCCAACGATTTGCATTCACTGAAAAGATGATTTCAGTTAACTGGCCTGCTCTTCATTTGTGTTGCCACTGGTCATTCAAGTGTAATCAGTCCCTTAATTGCAAATGATGTTGCGGGAGAGCATTAGCATATTCAGGTTACAGTATTTCTTGTATTTTGTTTCAGCACTAGAGGCGAATGTGACTCATAGTAATCAAGACATTTCGTATTTAATTTGGAATATTGCACATGTGAGACTTTTTGAAGATAAAACTACGTACATCAAGTTAAACAGAAGCTTCACAGCTCTGGTCTGAATCAGTTTCTTGCTGAAAGCTATAGTTTTTTATGAGGAAGGACTTTAAATGGTTGACAATTAAAGTTTAATCTAAAATGAAAAAAAATGTGTTGTTGTTGTACAAAAAGCATATTTTGCTTATACAATATATTATGGATAATGTTAAAAGACATGAACAAACACAAGATAAAGATTTGTAACACTATGAAAAAATACATATGGAGTGCAAGTAAAAATTCATACATATGCAATTATAATATTATAGATAAAATGCTAAGGAAGGACTACATCCCCGATCACATGTCACCCAGTTATCCAATCTCCAAGTGAAAGCTAATGTTACTGCATGCTCTCTGGATGTGTATGTGGCCAATAAATGCAGCTTTAAGAAAGTAGATTCCCAGTTATTAAAGCATTAATCATCCAGGTTCATAATCTGGCAGTTTTATTCTGCTATATATTTGTTATTGTTATTCTTATAACTGAGGAGTGTGTGTATTTTTTGTGCAGTGTAACCAACAGCTCTTACAGGGTGAGTAATTATTCCATCTCTCATGCTCAGGATGAGTCACCTGATGCTCAGTTTTCCATATAATCTTGGTGGGTGGTGATGGTGATGTCGTTATAACCATACATGCATATTTGCACACCCAGAAACACACTCAGATAGCTGTTAGTCACAGCTGTCCTGCTATGACAAGGTCAAAATATCAGCAGTGAAAAGCGTCTTTTGTGCTGAGCAGTAGCCATAAATCGCCTGTGGTTACCTTACAAGGCCAGACGGTTCACCTGTGCAGGAGGTGATGTTGCTGCTGTCCGGAGGGAGGCGCCTATCATTCAGATTCATTTGCACGCAGGTGAGAGGAGCCCATATAACTGATGAGATGAGAGCTGAATCCACTTCCTGCAGCACCTTTCAGCTTCAGCGGTTCAGGTGAGTCAATGATGTTTGTGCTTGTGTGCTATTTAATTGTGTTGTGTTCCGAAACTAAATGCAAAAGATTAAAACCGTCAGTTATGAGAGGTGAAAGTTCAAAAGTCCACCAATGGAGAAAAAAATATGATAAAACGTGCAAACTGATAGGAGTTTTTTTTTTTAATTATTTTGTTCTATGACTTTCATGTGGAATGGTATCTCGGCCTGTTTTTGAACATTTCCGAAAGCTGCATGCTTTACTCTCTGCTTCAGTTAATTAATTTGACATTCAAAGCCTTTTTAATTAGCTCGCTGATCGCGGCGGGAGTAAATGATTAACGGCAATCATCGAAACTAATCAAGGGGATGGCGCCACATTATTCAAGAAAACATTATGTAGCCTCTCATATCTTGTTCTGAAACTCTGAAGTTATTCATAGAGTCACACACACACATACAGGTATAGAGCAGCCTGAATAATGGATGAGAGCACGTCTCCCCTCATATAGGCCAGATAAGAATCATCGCAGTATAAATGATGAAATATGACCAAGCTCTTAAGAGTTAATCATCAGCGTGAAGGCATCAGGTAGGTTATGTAACGTAATGCAAGCCTCGATCTAAATCTACTTTATGTACAGGCTGCCCTGCAGGGGGTCTGTCCTTTGTGCTCCACTCCCCCCCCCCCCCCCCCCCGTGGCAGCTTCTCAGGTGTCTTAGTAGTGAAGGGCAGGTGTAAGGTTAGATTAAAACTGTTTTAACTCCGGCTGTCATGCCTGACCTTCTCCATCTGTATTTTATTTGGCCTTGAGCTGAGTTTCACACAAGCATCAGCAGGTTTGATACAGAAGTTCAATTATTAAACACACACACACACACACAAGATATGGTCACATTCTTTGTTTATGATTTCATTATTTAAGGGGAAGACGTTAGAGACAAGACTGGAGCACACTGATTGATTTGCAGCCTTTTTAATAGCGCAAAAGGAAAGACATGTAGCTCTTGCTGTTATTTTTTTGTAAGTACTCAAGGGATTTCTCTCTCTTATGTTTATGCAATTACCCACCACAATCAACAGATTGATGATTGATGCTCCCCCCACCACCACCACAGGACAAAACAGATTGTGAAACATTCATCTCTGCATGGTGTCTCTCAAAATGAAGTTTTTGACAAGCACAGGCACAACAAACAGGTTTTTAGAAATCACTTAAAACACAGTTTGTGAGTGTACTTCACTTCAATGTACAAGAATCAGTCTTTTTTTTTTGTTGCATTAATTGATTTGTCACTTTATTATTTACTTATTCGGGTATTATTTGAACGTCTCATTTTGTAACACGTGTTTTATTGCTATTGAGGCTGATGATTCTCTTCCTGTTTCTGACTATGAGCCAAGAAAAGATGAATATTTGAGTTTTTCTATGGTTCCTTTTTGTAACACTAGGCCTACAGGTGACACTCACACATGTAACTGTATCAGAAAACAAAATTGGTTTTCAGGTTACTCAAGTGTTGAGGAGTGATGAACGAATGAATGAGGAAATAAGCATTTGCCTGATGTAGACATGAATCCATTGAAACAAACAGCCTGACATTCCTACTTTATTTAATCTGTTAAGTTGTCAGAAACGTGCATAAATACATGTTTATCTAAAAATATTTAATGGTGGCTAAGGTTGTCAGACATCCTATAAACTACACCGAGCGTTTATGCACACTCACACATCCCTTTATATCGTCTGTTAGTTGTGCTCAGACTGGGCTCCCTCCTGCAGCATTTTCTTCTGCAAATTCCATAAACCTTCACTGAACCCTCACATTCTCTGCCCGTCAACTCCACCTCCTTTTAAAAATAACATCACTGACAACCTGATATCTGCAGTGAATTTATTTAGTTTTTTCCCGTTCAGCCTCCTGCTGGAAAGAAAAATCACTTATCTTTCAGCATTCATGGACACCTTCTGTACCAGTAACGGAGTTGATGGAGGTGTCAGAGGCTGCTGGTTCTCTGCTTACAAATTTTAAAATGATCTTGTCCAATCTGTCTTTTTGAATGATTTCTTCATCTGTTATGCCTGTTTTTTTTAATTGTGACTCTCTTGATTTTTTTTTTTTTTGTCCTTCCAGGCATTAAGTGTACGACTGAAAAATGAGCTCCCAGCTGGAACAGGCCATAGAGGGCCTCATCCAAGTGTTCCACTCCTATTCGTCAAAAGAAGGCGACAAATACAAGCTGAGCAAAGCGGAGCTGAAGACCCTGTTACAGCACGAACTCTCAGACTTCATGGCGGTGAGTATCTTGACTGAACTGGGAAGCAAAATAGAAATCTTTACAGACTTGATGTTATGTTAAGAATCCTAATGTCACAAATCTATGCCTCTACTGGTTAGTGAAGTATGAACAAGACACTACAGTGACTGAAGTTAACTGAAGTCACGTAGTCTGTACACAGGTTACTTGCTATCCAGTCAAAAAGGAGACCAGTCTGACCAGTCTGCACAAAGCATAGCATATCTCCACCTAACTTTGGTTATCAGGACAGCTGCATATCCCAGCCAACCTCAGTAGACAGAGAGATGAACCGCTCTGAAATAGACAGGTCATGTACTGCTCCAAGGATAGAAAAATGACCAGATAATGACCCGTGGTACACAAATATTTCCCCCACACATGTAACCAAAAGTTATTTGCCATTCACAATACTTAAAATGCAACAAATGATACTTAGAAGACTTAAATACCACTAAGGTTTTACTACTTAATTTATTCAGCTTCTCTGGACTCAACCACAGACTGTTTATTTTGTTAACAGACTAAACCTTTTATAGACCTAAAAAAGACATGCAGTGTTTACAATTAAACAGAAAATCAAGAATTTCTACCAAACAAACATCTTAGACATTTAGCTCTTAGATCAGGGGAAAGCCGGGCATTTCCCATTGTGCATTGAGGTCTTACAGCAGTCGAGAGCAGATAATAGTGGTTCGGAAAACTGCAGCCGCCGTGATCTCATGAGGTTATCGTTGCTGATGTCTGATGGCCAAATTCAAGGTATCCCTCCTCTGAGGCATCCTGCTAAAACTACATTCAGAATATAAAACCCTTAGAAAGCAGAGGACTAGTTTCAATTCATGTGGTCAGCAACTTATAACCACCTGAATGCAGACTCATGATTGGTACAACATGGTTAAGTCATATTCCCAGACTCTGTAAGTCGACAAGGACTACATGAATGCATCATTAATTAACTGACCTGCAATGGGTTATGGGGTACCAACGAATGATTTCAAATGAATGTTAGTTCATTCAGTTCAGTCTGTTTGTTTCAACTGTGTAGACACAAAAGAAACCCGCACACCGATTATTTGTTCCATCAGATTCATATCAAATTTCACCTGCTTAAGGTTCAAGGACAAAAATTTTGTTAAAGTGATCATCAGAGAGCAGGAGCTTTGTTTGTTTGCTATGGGGTGCAAGAGTTTTGTTGTAATTTACCTGATGTATTTAGTCTCAAAATGTTCAAGTACCTCTCTAATTGCCTTCAAAGTACTCTCCTTGAGATGTGATACATTTCCTCTAGTTATCTTTTGTCATTGTGTCCTTCTGCTTCAAGCTGTAGGCATACGCCACCTAGATGCATATCCGATAACTACACCCTACTCCCTGAGCTATCTAAGGTTTCCAGGAACTTTTGGTTTCCTCCATAGAACTCAAAGGAGACAGCTTCTGAATTGTGGCACAGTTAACCTCTCACATGCTGTTTAAATTTGAATGTAGTCAAACCCTTTAGTGACCAGCAAGGTACCTGAATGTAATATCAGGCCTGTATCAAAGTGCAATGTAAATAGTACAGTCAGTTATCAAACAGTTATCTATTCAGATGAAAAAGGCCCATTACTATTATGGTCTGCAGCATTTTGGGAATGGCTATGATGACTGGATATTGTACCTTAACACCTGGGAACTTCAGATTTCTAAGGCTTGTAAGTGTGTGTAGTTGCCATTAGAATTTGATCTTGTAAAACAAATTTCTCTCTGGTTCCATTTTCATTTTCATTGACGCCTCTTTTTTTTTTTTTTTTTTTTTTTTTTTTTTTTTTTAGGGCTGCAATGACCCGGGAGGGATCGACAAGATTATGAGCGACTTGGATGAAAACGGAGACCAAGAATTAGAGTTCCAGGAGTTTGTTGTTCTGGTCGCTGCGCTGACTGTCGCCTGCAATGAATTCTTCGAAGACCACTGCAAAAGCAACGACAAACAGAAAGCCTGAAAATCTGTTATTTTACATTAAATCAATGACCCCTTTCTTAACACAGTTTATATACTAACAATGTTAGGGACGTAAATGTTTAAATCAATAATAACAGCACCTTGTAATGTTGCAAAAGACTCATCACTGATGACCAACTTGATATTTTTATGTCCTTCAAAAGACTTGCATAAATAAAGATGTAATCCTGTTTCCACATGTCTGTTATTTTAGGAGGTATTGTTTTAACACCTATCACAAGCACATGCTAGAGAAATCTGTCCCATTAAATATTTTTTTCAAAGATCACTATGACACATGAGTAAAATAAGACCAGTAAACATGTAGGTCTACTACATGAAGGCAGCCTTGGGCACCACCCAGTGTCTGTTGTTGGTTACTCAGCCTGTTGGTCCTGACGTCATCCTTTCCTCCCAGTTCAATGGCACGCTGCTCACCCAGCAGCTCTGCTCCTCCTTTTTTTTTGTTCTGCTTTTCACTGAGCCAGGTACAATAAATGACATCAGTCCTGCAGGCTCTGAAACGTCGCCTGTCCTTCGTCAGACACATTATATCTGTGCATTTCAAAGGAGGAGTACTGTAAAGTCACTGACAGATAAAAAAATAAATAAATACATTCATTAAAAGAATGCGCTGCAGGCAACAGAGGCTTTCATGCAATTATGAGAGCATTTGCAAAATATTAAACCAATTTGGTCTAGTTAAATCCCTCTCTGAATTGGTCCTTGTCTTTGTATAAAGTTACATTAGTACATCAGGTGCTTAATAACTCCTGGTTTTACCTTTTTTCAGTGTGATTCAGTAGTGTCATTCCTCTGATGTGAGAAGATTAGCAAAACACAGGATTTCATGGTGGAAATGTAATCTTTTTCATTTTCACTACAACTACATTGTTACACATACAGCTTTCAGTATAAATTTGGTAAGCATGAAATTATTTTCCTTATCTATTAATATAACTTGGTCAGATTACAGATAAGCTTTCCTCATATCAGAAAGAATGAATAATGTCCAATTTAGTCTGATGACCAGTAAAAAAACAAAAGTATTCAAAGCAAAGGGCCCAGTTTTTAGATAAATGTCTGGCAAGAAACTATTTGCAGAGTCTTGAAAATTACTGAAAATATGCATGGTGTATCCTTCCAAGTTACTTAAAGAGAAATGTCAACATTTGAGAGCTCTTTGCTGAAGACTGAATTTTTAATGTTATTTGAAAGTGACACTGAGGATATTGACAAAAAAAAAAAAAAACAGATTGCAGCCAAGCCTAATGAAATGCACAGATTGACTCAAATTGCAACACATAAAGTGTGCCAGGGTTGCAGAGCCTGACGGAGGCGGCCTCTTCATTAACACAAGTAGGGAGGAGAAGCATTTAAGGTTAAACGCAGCCCTGAAAAGGACAGCGCACAATGCAGTTTGGAGAAACTCAATACAGGCCCTTACAAAGTCGTGAAGCTTCTTCAATTATGCATCAGCAGCTTGTCTGACAGGCATTTAAGGTGAAACTCACCAGAAACACAAGCTCTGGTGTCATGATACTGCAGCCGCGAGCACAGACTGTAGATAAAAGGTTTGTCTACTATACCTATATAAATCTACCCTGCCACCACCAGACGGCAGCAGATAGACACCGAGGCTGCAAATGCATTCAGCAGCACTCTGAAGGAAGCTCTTATGAAATGATTATCCCGCTTCAGGGCGTGCATCCTTGCAAAGAGTTATTCGGTTACGGCTCGCTCCTTTGTTCAGATGCAATCTTAGAAATGATCGGTGTAGTTTGGAGAAAAGGTCACACAAACAACCTAAGCTGTGTCCCAGTTTACAAAACAAACATATCACACACATATCCCAAATTGTGTTGCGTTCTTTAAACTCCTCACTGGAGATGACACAAAGAAACAGAAAAAGACATGTTTGAGTAGTAATACAAACATATGACTAATTCATACCAATGGTAAGGTATGGTATGTGTGGTATAACACCACGCTTGATCTTTTAGTTGTTTTTTGATGGAGTTATGTTGAAATAGGGTGTAAATTAGGTTGTTGAATTGGTTTGATGTGTATGACGAATTGAGAAAAATGGGAATAATCCTAAAGCTATCCTTTACACCGATGCCACTCCAGAAAGATTGTCAAAAGTTGACAATCTTGAGAGAAATGTGGTGAAATCTTAGGTTGTAAACCCAGAACGATGGTCCTATTATACTGTCATCATCATCATAGTTATAGTTGATGAAAGTCTGTATTGAGACACAAATTCAGGTCTCCTGCAGAAAAGTGTGTCTTTCCTTAACTGACCTCACACCAAGACCATGTTTGTGATGTTACTAGCAGAGCAGGTTCATCCTGCTTCACACAATATTAAACAAACCACATGAGAGTATTCTACCGTGCCGTACTATATAAAGAAGGATACGCCCTTAAAACTGGTCTAAACATGTTTGACTGAAAACAATGTAAGCTCTGTAGTGTCTCTCACTGGCCTTCATACTGTCTGTCAGTGCATAAAAAGCTTATGTTGGTTGTCTGTTGAACCTTTTGCAACACCAAGAAGCTGTATCACTTTGGAGTGTGGAGCTGATACATTCAGGATGTTAGTCCCAATTCTTTTAAGTTCAGATTGCTTTGATTATTTAATGAGACATTTCTACATTTGTGTTTTTCTCTGTGCTCTTCTTGCTGGTTTGAAGTGGGCGGGGCACACTTGGAGAAATGTGGTGCCATACTCAATGCAACAATAAGGAGTCAAACCTAAGCAAACCACAAACTCACAGTCCTGATACAGGAATAACAAAAATAAATAAGAATTTTGCTACCCCAGTTTTAACTTTGTTTGTTATTTAGTGATGAATACCTAGTTTAGTCTTGTCAGCAAATACCCAAAAATCAGATATGTTTAGGTTAAAGTGACAAAGCTTGCTAGCAGGGTCGGCCTTGACTCTGTTGGTGTCCTGAGCAAGATTTTAATTTGGAGCCCCCACTTCCGCCACCGCCCTAAACCCCATCGCTCCCCAACACTGCAACACCCCTTGTTTTACAATTGAACTTGAATTGAACTGTACGCAATAATACATACAATTATGCCTACAATAACAACAAGAAATGGCTTATTCAAAAACAACTTGTATAGAATTATAAGGGACATTGACACTGCATTTTTTAAAATTAAAAACATTCACATTGACAAAAATTTCATAAAAGAACTGAACAAAATGCAACAATAGTACCTCCAGACCTAGAACTTAACATATGGATTAAAAAAAAGTTAATCAGTAGTACCTCCTAATAGGGCTGCAAGATAATAGCCAAAATTACATTATTTAGATTATTACGCCCCACCCTGAAAGAAAATTGGATTTTCAGACCTAAATATTGATACATATGGTTTGAAAATAAAATAAAAATGAACAAAGACGTCCTACTTATTTTACGCCACCCACCTCATTTGGCGCCCTTGGCAATTGTCTATGTGGCCTATGCTGCAGCCTGCCCCTGTCTGCTAAGAGCTGGAGGAACTATGGCACATGTCCAAAGGGTGGTGGCGATCTGACACAACTTCACATAGGTTAGTCAGAATTTTGTTGGTCTCACAATAAAGTTGTTCTTTATCATAGACTATATATAAAGCTGGACTTAGCAAGGTGTGATGTCACCCATTGGTTTGAAGCCCAGAGTTGTTGCTTATTGTCAGCACCATCTTTTGCATCAGTAACCAGGATCTTCTGAATAAGGAGTGCAGGATGTTGCCCTTTTTGCTCTGAAAGCTACCTCAGGCCAAAGTGAATGCTAGCTTACTGGGAACACTGAGTGGTGCACACAGGGCTGATGTTAGGTACTTTTGTGCTAACAGTGGCAGGTATTGTAATCAAGTAAGATTAAACTTACTGAAATATTGCGACAACCCTCTGACCAAGTTTGAGTCCTGGAGCCAGGGAGAGCAGCAGGTGAGCCAACTGTCAATCACAGCTGTCAATCAACGCCCACTACTACTACTAATGGAGTATCCAAAATGACCACCAGCACACTTATTAGAGGGTCTGAATTTAACAACTGAGACCAGAATGACTAGTTTAAAGAAATTGTTGACTTAGTATTTCTAGAGAGAAGTCGATGCTTTTTGAATGAGTCAGCTGGAGCATCTAGCTCCTAGCATCTAGCAATGTGGTACTCCCTCATTGGCTTCAGCCTCAAGCCGTGGTAGTTGCCACTTGTTCTTTGTACAACAAGTGTTGTTGGCATTTTGACCTTTTCATGGCAGCAAACAAGGAAACTGTGTGACTCCATTATAGAGCCACAAAGTCTACAATGGCAGAGTCAAAATCTCCTCCTTTATACAGGAGGTGCTCTCAGTTTGAACTCATGTCAGTTACAATGGATGTTGTTTAACTCAGGGAACAAACCCTATAACATAACAAAACACACAAAGAAAAAAAAAACATTCTCACAATTGTGACGGATGCTCTGAACTTCCCACGCAAATCATTACTGCACCAGTGCCAACAACAAAAGACAGGTGTGGTTACACAAACAAGTAAAGGCATTCAGTCTACTTTTCAAACCACAGAAATCAAATCTAATAGTAATATGAACTGTCAAATTTGCACACCTGGCTTGGGGCAGGTTTGTTTCAGAGAAACTGCTCAAAACATGCAAACAACTGGCCTACTGAAGTGAAGTAAGTGAATTACTGGATACTTTGTGACTCTAAAATCCTTCAAATAAGTGAAATACTGGATATTTTTACCTCTTCAGGCATTACTAAGAGATCACAAGTGTGTCTATATATTTTCTATACTCTAAACTACTTAAAGCCCCTGGAAAGGCAAATCCATGTTTGGCTATTAATTATGTAATTTGAGATCTAATGTGCATATAGTAAACACCTGAAAAGTATGAGAACATAGCCTTTTACATAGTGTATGTAATTCTTTAGAAAGTTTCTCTCCCTTCCCTTGTCACTGGGTTGCAGTTAGGCGCGGCTAAGCAAGGGAATTTATTATGTAATAAATACCTGCCCAATCATATTCAGGAGAAAGATGATTGACGTGGCTGATTTCACAACACTTACTCTCATCTCCTCATGAGAAAACAATGCAGTGCACTTTTCTTTGCTTTTAGATAGAATGAGAATTCAAATTAGCCTGATATGGTTTGAAAGTTACTGTGTTAAGCTAACTAGCAGACTTGGGTACACCACCCAAATCTGTATTAATCACGGAGTGGATAAGTAGCTCAAAAGTGTAGCATAGTAATGCTAATGCTAACCGTTTCATGTAAGTGAATGAAAGATGCTAAAACACTTAGCTTCATAGTCTGGGAGGTATAGTTCAATAAAAACAGATATGTGTGGTCTACTCTAGTCTGCTAGTTAGCCGATTAGTCAAGATAACTAGTAGACCACTGGGGTAGTTGACAATAAGCTCAAAAGTTTTGAATAGAACAGTTAATGCTAACCATTTCATGTAAGTGAATGGAAGATGCTAAATCGATTAACGTCATACTCCGGGGGGTATAGTAAATAAAAACACAGTTTCAGGTGGTCTAACCTAGTGTGTTAGTTAGTGGATTATTCAAACTTTCAACCAAGTAGGGTCCATTTGATAGATTTGGTAGTTAATAGCAAAACGTTTAAGCTAATGCTAACTGTTTCATGTAAGTGAATGGAGGATGCTAAAAGGATTAGCGTCATACTCTGGGAGGTATAATTAAATAAAAACAAAGATTTGGCTGGTTTAACCTGTTTTGCTAATTAGTCGATTAGTCAAGCTTTCTAACCAAGTAGGTGAAAATGAAAATGACATTTGATAGGGCTTATAGCCCTACTTTTAATATTTGGGTATTAGTTTTGCAATTTCTATTGCTGCTAAGCTGTATGATTATATCTCTTATCTTGCCAAATATTACTTTCTGCTTTGCTATAATTTGTTCGTTTGTGGTCACATCTTACGTTTTCGTTCCCCTTCCTTTTGGATTACTCCACAAATGTCTATGGTCAAGGAGCTGGACCAGTAGCTAAACCAGACAACGCTACCCAGGATATCAACTTTTTTTGTTTTTTAATTAACTGCAAAAAAGATGCTATGTATTTTTATTTGTGTATGTGTGTGAAAACCAACACAGGGATTCTACCAGAATGTGAATAAAAGAGGCAGATATCTCAAAAAAATCAGCATACACATTAAAAGTCACTGGGTTAAGATTTTTTTGGGGGTTCAGCACAACACTGGGTTAACATTACCCAGTAACAGTCTGTTTTTAAACCAGTGTTACACACAACAAGCTTTAGCTAAAAACTGTCAGAAATGTATTGTTTGTTTGTGGTCACATGTTGTGTTTTTGTTCCTCTCTCTTTTGGATTAAAAAAATGTCTTGAGTATTGTGTTGGTGATATATTGACCCAAGCTGGGTAAAATTTTATCCCAGTGATTTTTAGTCTGTAGCCAGAAAGAATGAGTGTTTTCTTTGTCATTTGGCTGAACCAACCCTTTAAATCGACCAGGTGGAGAGAGACTGTGGTGTATTTGCAGTGTGGGGTGGGGGTGTGGATGACTCATACCTGTAATACAACCCACCAAATAGCCTTTTATTACACAACTCCTCACATATGCTTTTTTGTAGAATTTATATTACAGGAAACATTGAAGTTTTCATCCAAGCTGAAGATGTGTGCAAAGTGAAAAAGGTGAAAAAGGTAAAACTAAACATGATTTTATTCATGCTGGCTTACAAGCCTGCCTCACCTAATGTCCTTTCACCAACAGCTTTTTTTTCTTAAAGGTCTGTTTGCTGTGCAGAATAAACAGCCTTTGGTTGCATTTTACATACCAGGTGACTCACCTGTCTGGAGGGAGGCACCCATCTGTTTTTCTTTTTTTTTTTCTCAAAGGAGGGAAGTCTATATAACTGATGGGATAAGAGCTGAAGCCACTTCCACTTCCTACTCCTTATACTGCCAGTATCCAGGTGAGTTCCTGCTGTTGGTTTTCTATCATGTTAGCTTCAAACCTTCAATATTTAAAACAGTCAGATCTGAGGTGAGACTTGTAAATATGTTTATGGATTATAGAAGAATGTTAATGTGGCATCACAGGTTTTTTTTGTTTTTTTTTTAACATTTTCAAAACGCTGTACATGCCTCAGCCTGTTTTGTCTGTAAACAGTCTTTATAATGAAAGAGGACCAAAATCTCTTCAGTTCAGTGTAACGCCTTGAAGGCACAACGCTGTACGTGCAACATAAGGAAAGTCACAAGTTAAAATCTCTGTGCAACCTGCCCGGCAGGATGTCTGTCTGTTGTCCTCATCGTACAACCAGACTACATATTATTATTATTATTATTATTATTATTATTATTATTAGTGGGTCCTCTGTTGCATTTATACTGGATTATCCAACTAGTATTACAATTTAGTGTGCAACTGAGAAAGCATACATTAAAGTACATAAGTTTTTTTCATTAAAAATGCAAATAACAAAAGATTCAAACAAGCTTCAAAGACTGCAGTAATTAAAAATGAAAGTTAGAGACTAAAATTAAAACTAAACTTGTGAGCTGAAGGCAAGTCAAGTGTAACTTAGAGAGAAGGAAGAAAGCCATGTGAATTATAAAACAGGGATATGTTAAGTTATTAAAGTGAATAATATATTATTATTAACAACACTGAATTGTTTTTCCTCCAGCTACACAAAATATTTACTCTTTAGCTTTCTACAGCTCTAATAAATGACAATAAAATGCCATTTCATAACTACAGTTGTTGATTTGTGACTCTCTTGAATTGTCTTTCTAGGCTTTGATTGCAAGACTGAAAACATGGCTACCAAAGTTGAACAGGGTATGATCGGCCTCATCGAATTGTTCCACTCCTATGCCTCAAAAGGAGGAGATCCCACCCAGCTGGACAAAAAAGAGCTGAAGACCCTGCTCAAGACAGAATTCCCCAACTTCGCATCAGTGAGTGTTCTTTTTAACACATTTTCAGTGCAAAACTTCAGTCCCTGCACATTACTTATTTAATGATAAACCATTTTACTTTTTTTAATTAAATCTGCAAAAAGGCCAAAACTAACAGTGTGTTAGTTTGTCTCTTAATACTTTTCAATTTTCCCAGCTGCTCTGTAGATATTATGTCTATTGGATATTATTGTTCAATAATAGCAGAGTATGGAAAATGAATGCATAAGTGACCTTAGTGCCTTTTTATCTCAAGATGACCAAACTATTATGAGTAAGTGGTACAATTCAAAAAAGTGTTTTAAAAAAAAAAGTGTATTTGAGGCTTGTAAGTGTTATGTGTCTTCAGTCTTGTAAAATTAATTCTCTTTGGTTGGATTTTCATCACCCTGCTTCTGTTTTAGGCATGCAAGGACCCAGCAGAACTTGATAAGTTTATGTCTGAACTGGATTTCAACGGCGATGGTCAAGTGGACTTCAATGAGTTTATGATTATGGTCACTACAATGACTTTAGTGTGCAATCAAGTGGTGATGGGGGCAAGCAAGAAGTAGAGCAACTGTGACAACCTGGAAGTCTGCCATTTAAATTCAATCCATTTGAAATTCTTAACAGCATTTACACAGTAACACTGTTCATCATGTTATAGATGTAATGGTTTTAATTGTTTCTTAATCACAAAAACTTGTAATGTTGCCAAAAGAAACACCACTGACGAATCAATAATTTATGATTTTGTCCAAAACTCATCATCTCAATAAAGATGTTATACTGGTTTCTCAAGTCTGTCATTTTTTGGAGATAAACTGGGCCGCTCAGTAATGTCTTAAAATATTTTAGAGACAGATTAAAAGAATCTGCCTGGTTTGCAGATTGCTGGTTTGCTGGTTTGAAGTCAAAAGACTTTTCATTATAAAAACATTTTTAAAAAATCTGTAAGAACACAAGGGAACTCATGTATTTTTATACCAGTAAACATGTGGAACAGACTAAATAGTTTAAATATATGAAGGCAACCATGAGCACCACCCAGTGTCTGTTGTGGGTTCATTCATGTTAACCTGATGACCCCGACGTCATCCTTTCCTCCCAGTTCAACAGAGAGAATATTTGCAAACCATTTGAATAAGTCTTGTCTTAGTATATGTATGGTTGTTTTGCAGAGGTAGATACATGTAAGGTGAGTAATGACTCATGGTTTGACCTTTTCTCCAGAGTGATTCAATCGCAAACATCCTCTGAAACAAGATGCTAATCAGAAAAATAGAAATATTTGAGCTGCCTGACAATCACATGAATCCTACAAAGTTCAGTCATACTGAAGCTCCCAATCAGTGTTTTCAATGATGAATATATATATATATATATATATGTATATACCAATTCACACAGATACAAGCTTTAATGTTCAAGCAGAAGGACAGACAATAGACAACAGTTTTCACGGCAGACATTTTGACTTGTCATAAACATAAATTAAACAGACTGAGTCACTGCTATATTTTATTTATTTATTTATTGGTGTATTTATTAATTCAACCTTTATTTACTGTATGCATGGTAGTCCAATGAGAGCAATCCACTCTCTTTTGCTTTTCTTACTTCATCAGGGTCAGTGTACAGCACATAACATAGAATATTTCAATAAGATGGATGTGAAACAACAAAAAATTCACGTACAAAAGTGAAAAAAATATATAACATACAACCAATCATATACAAACATACAGCTTGTCAGCCAATGGGGTATTCACACATAGATGGGATGGACACGTGGTCATGTGGATCAAGGCCAATCACATCCCCAGACTTGCAAAGAGGCAAGGGGTGTGTTCAATAATAGACATACTGTAGGTGACACCATATCAGGACAATAAGCAGGAGAAGTTCATCTATGGGGAGGTACCCAAGTTTGTGTAGTCCTTTCCAAAACGGTGTCTATTCATTCTGGTATATTTAAAAAGGATTAATAAAATGCTATATATTCATTGCAAGTATTTTATCTTAAAAAGAAACAACAACAGCAAAAAAGTAAAACTCAGACAAAATACAATTAACTTGAAGAGCAATGAGTCTATTATCTATCTACGATACTGTAAGATATCACAGCATAAGATTTGATTATACTATGATATAATGTACATGTATGTTTACAGTTATCTCTGATTGTTTTACAGTTATTTCTGATTGTGCATGTTTTTAAATGAGGATAGTTCTCCCAGCAGAAACCTCGTTGCTGCTCGGATTCAGATAAATCTGAGGAAAAGTCCAGTTAGCTGAAAATAAGAAAGTAATCGTCGGAGGAGTTCCCTGGGCAGAGACTGTAAAATACAAACAGCAGCAATATGGTTCGCTGGTCTAAGACAGAGAAAGATCATAACGACCAAGCAGCAGCTTTATAAACATGCAGCAATAGCGCCATCAAGTGTATGCAAGTGACACCTACAGGTAGATGACTGTATCGACATTAATAGTGTTTATATTAGAATGTAGGCAGGATTTTATGTGCAATTCACTCTATTGCTGTATTTAATTCAAGGCTTTTTGTTGATATTGTCCTTTGAATATCAAACCGTTATTGTTTTATGATCCTTTAACCAGTTTGTTACTGTTTTGTAAAGTAATACAGTATGTGCCTTACAGTAAAAAACAACAACACTGGGCAGTACTATTAAGTAAGTCACATGCATAATAAATTAATGAAAACAAGACAAATAAATACTAAGACCTGAACAGAGTTGGTGAAGACTAAATCCTGCACTTGTACTGACAATATTTAAAGTCATGATTATATCTGATTATATGAAAATTAGATTCATATGCGGCTCTGTTATTATTGTGTAAAAATGTTTTTCCTTCCTGATGATTCACAGCAAGCAAGCAGGGCCGGATCAACCTACTTCTGGCCTTGCGTGTGCACCCTGTTGTCTTTACATGTAAGTTCTCTCTCTCTCTCTCTCTCTCTGTCTCTCTCTCTCTCTCTCTCTCTCTCACACACACACACACACACACACACACACACACACACACACACACCTGATTAGATTTTGCCCAAAGAATTCAACCAATATTCCTTTGTGGTTGGATTTTACCTGCCTCAGACTGACAGTTAGTTTGTGGTAATTTAATTATACACACACAAAAAAAAAAATCAGTTATGCACCAGTTAAGTGCATTATAAACTGAAAGAATAACAGTAAATATATATTTTAATACATGGGTCCCACTATAAGACAAGGTCTTAAGTTTAGGTTAAAATGCAGGAGCCTTTATTATTTCAGTTTATATTATGGCTTTGTTGTGCATGTTACCAACTACATAATAATATTCCAGTTAATCAGATTCCCCCAATGTAATTGCAACATAATGTATATTTAATTGAACTACAACTACTGCTGTGCATATCCAGTGCAATAATGCAATATAGTATAAAGAACTACAATGTTACAACAATGGAACAATCTAAAATATCTGTATTTATCTTGTAAATTCCATATGTATCTTGTTAATTCTTCAGTTACAGAAAACTGTGCAATACACATGGTAACCCATATAACTGTTTGGTACACAGTGCAAGTAGACTTAGAAACTGCTATATTTCCAATAACTTGCACTATTATCTAACATGGCTGCTACTTATACTTGTATCTTATCTGCACTAGTTTCAGGATTAAGGACTTGACATTTTTATATCTATATATTATCTTGTTTTATTCTTGCTACTTATCTTTATTTTTCACCTTTACTGATGATATTGTGTTGTTCATGAGGACATTGCTGTTTTTTTTTTGTTGTTGTTGCTATTTGTACTTATGAGCAAGATGTTGTAACAATGCAATTCAGGGAATTTCCGACACAACTTCACCTACTTCCAAGATGCATGGAAAGAAGTCTGAAGGGGTTAAAACTGCAGCCACACTTGTACTATAAAGAACAACGTGTTTCAGCTTGTGGCCTTCGTCAGGGTGCAACACACTACAACGAACATTTAAATGAGATGGGTGTGAAACAAAAATTCATTTACATTTAAGTTAAAAAATATAAAATACAACCAATCATATACAAACACACATCTTGTCAGCCAATGGGTTATTCACACATAGATGGGATGGGCACGTGGTCATGTGGATCGAGGCCAATCACATCCCCAGACTTGCAAAGAAACAAGGGGTGTGTTCAAAAATAGACATACTGTAGGTGACACCATATCAGGACAGTAAGCAGGAGAAGTCCATCTACAGGGCGGTACCCAAGTTTGTGTAGTCCTTTCCAAAAAGGTGTCTATTTATTCTGGTATATTTAAAAAGGATTAATAAAATGCTATATATTCATTGCAAGTATTTTATCTTAAAAAGAAACAACAACAACAAAAAAGTAAAACTCAGACAAAATACAATTAACTGGAAGAGCAATGAGTCTATTATCTATCTACGATACTGTAAGATACCACAGCATAAGATCTGATTATACAATGACATAATATACATGTATAATCTCTGATTGTGTATGTTTTAAAGGGGGATAGTTCTCCCAGCAGAAATCTCACTGCTGCTTGGATTCTTCTTTTCAGACAAATCTGAGAAAAAGCCCAGTTAGCTGAGAGCAAGAAAGTAATCGTCAGAGGACTTCAACCAAGTTTGAAAGAGGAATTTGGTGCTGGTTGTATATGTTTTGTCTTTTGATACCTGCCTAATGAACTCTATCTTTACTGTGGAATGTCATCTTGGTAATAAAAGGTTCTCACTCAAGTTCTGCACAGTTTTTTGTGTATAATCCTACAACTGTCCTTTGAGTCAGGGTGAATTCTGGAGTTAAAAAGAGAGGGATAAAAATAAACAAATAAAATAACGTTGGACTGTCAATAAAGGTCAACTAAAGGGATGTAAATATGTTCATTTTTTGGCCGCATAATCAAGCAAATAATTATGGATGGGAGTGCAAGTATGTAGATATGTATATGAATACATGTGCATGAGTATATGCGATGTGTGCATGTTTGTGTATAGATATAGCTATATATATATATATATATATATATATATATATGTATATATATACACATACACACACACACATATATATATATATATATATGCATGTATATGGGTTCAGTTGTATGTATATGGATGTGGATGTGTACCTATACTGCACTGTCACAACTGGTAGCACTTTTTTTTTTCTACTTTCCTTTCTCTTTTTGAATATGTTGCTGTTGTTGTTGGTGGTGGTACTGTTAATATTTTCCTCTATATGTATGTGTATGTATTCCTTTGGCCTTGTGTTATAATAATTAAAAATAAAATAAAAAATAAAGTGCATCAATAGTACCTCCTTGGACTGCATGATAATAGTACCCTTTAGACTCATGTCCAAAGGAAATCCCACATTCAATAAGTTCAGTTTACCCATTTTATTTTCTCAGTTTGCTCTTTTTTTCTTCATCCTGTTTAGAGGATGTCAGTTGAAGAAAAAAATGTGCACATGACCTTATCATTTTCTTGTAGCCATCTCAGGCTTCTTCTGTCATCGGAGGTGCGAGATAGTGAGAGATGGTAAAGCCATGATTAGGGAAGAGTTGATTACAAGTCAAGATATTGTCTCAATCTGTTAAAATTGCAATGTTCAGTATGTTGACCGTGTTGTCAGTAGTTGGTGCTTGTTTACTCATGTTCACTCATGCTGGACTGACAGTGTGGCATGAGGAGAGGCGCACCCACAATTCAAGTTTGAATTCATATTTAGAAAGTAGAAAACTAATCTCTCTCTTTGCAGACTGCTTTTTCTGTCTGCTGCTGTTTGTCAAACAACCAATAAGCAACAATAAATTACAAAAAGTGAATATAATATAGCTTTATGAAAAAGATAAGTAGAATAAAACAAGATAATATACAGATATAAAAATGTCAAGTCCTTAATTATGAAACTAGTGCAGATATACAAGTATAAGTAAGTATAAGTTGCAGCCATATTGGACAATATTCATATTTCCAAAGTTATAAGAAATAAAACACTTTCTATTTGCACCAAACATGTGTACTAAAGAGATGTATGGGTTACTATGTGTATTGCACAGTTTTCAGTAAATGAAGAGTTAACGTGTGTGTGCACCTGTGTGTGACATGTAAAGGCAACAGGGCGCACACACACAAAGGGAGAAGCAGGTTGAGCTTGTTGTACATCAACAAGATAGAAATACCATTTTACACATGAACAGTACAAGTGGAGGGTTTTGTCTTCACCGACTTTGTTCAGATCTTAGTATTTATTTGTTTTCATTCATTTATTATCCATGTGACTTACTTAATAGTACTGCACAGAGTTGTTTTTTTAGTGTAAGGCACATACTGTATTATTTTACAAATCAGTAAGAAACTGGTTAAAGGATCATAAAACAATAATGGTATGATATCCAAAGGATGATGTCAAGAAAAAGCTTTGAATTAAATACAGTCATAGAGTGAATTGCACATAAAATCCTGCCTACATTCTAATATAAACACTATTAATGTTGGTACAGTCATCTACCTGTAGGTGTCACTTGCATACACTTGATGGCACTATTGCTGCATGTTAATAAAGCTGTTGCTTTGTTGATCCTTCTCTCTATCTAAGACCAGCAAACCATATTGCTCATTTGTATTTTGCAGTATCATGACATCAGAGCTTTTATTTCGGAAGATTTTCAGCATAAATGACTATCAGAGTAGCTGCTGGTGCATAATTGAAGAAGCGCCATGACTGTGTTAGGGCCTGTATTGAGCTTCTCCAGACTGTATTGTGCGCGGACCTTTTCAGGGCTGCTTTTAGCCACAAATGTTTCTTCACCCTGCTTGTGTTGATGTGAGGCTGCCTCTATCAGCCTCTGCAACCCCGTCCTGTCACACGTCTGTGCTGGAGTCAAACCCTGCATTTCATTAAGCTGTCTGACTGTGCTGTAATCAGTTTCAGCTGCTCTGCTGCTGGGAAGTGTCAATATCCTCAGTGTCTCTCTAGATAAGTGTTAGCAGTATTAGCACCTGCCATCTCTGCAAAAAACTTTCCAAGTTTGACATTTCTCTTTATGTATCTTAGCAGGATAAAGAAATCTGTATCATATCAGGAGAAGGCTTGATATCTCATCATTGTGACTTGTACAGTAGTCTTCCCTCTGTCAGTTACAGTAGGAGAGACTTGCATTTCTTAGTATATCATCTTTTCTCTTCTATTCTATAGGCAAACTCACTGTTTTACTTGATTTCAGGAGTGTCTCAATCTGGAGGACCCCAAATTTAAAACAGAGCTTGGTGAAAAAGGCCATTAAATGTTTTTTTTTCTCCACTCAGAGAGAATAATCTGCAGCAGAAACAGAACACCTGGTTTCGCAGGTTTTAAAATGTTCAGTCCATCACTGACTATTCCTGTTCCTGCAATGGTTAAACCTGAATGAAGAACAGTTCTTTAAGGTTAACAAGGCCTTCATTATATATTGTTGTATTGAGATTTTATTAAATGCTGTTTTGATGCCCTTTTTCACCATCTCTCCATTTTTAATGTTTGTCTAAATGTTGGCTTTCTGCCTTTTCTTCCATTGTCCTGAGAACACAGAGCGTCCATACAAAAGAGAGTAGAGTGCTCTGATTGGACCACCAGGCATACAGTAAATAAAGGTTAAATTAATTAATTAATTAATTAAGAAAGATGAGCCTCAGACTTTTTCATTTCTCTTCATGACAAGTCAAAATGTCTGCCGTGAAATCAGTCTATTGTAGGATTCATGTAATTGTCAGGCAGCTTATTTCTCTTATTTCAGAGGAAGTTTCCTTTTGAATCGCTCTGGAGAAAAGGTCAAACCATGAGTCATTACTCACCTTACACGTATCTACCTATGCAAAACAACCTTATATATACTAAGACAAAACTAATTCAAATAAATTGCAAATATTCTCTCTGTTGAACTGGGAGGAAAGGATGACGTGGAGTCATCAGGTTAACATGAATTACCCACAACAGACACTGGGTGGTGCTCATGGTTGCCTTCATATATTAAAACTATTAAGTCTGTTCCACATGTTTACTGGTATAAAAATACCTGAGTTCCTTTGTGCTCTTACAGATTTTTAAAAAATGTTTCATAATGAAAAACTACTTTGTGGGTCGTATTAGGAGTGACATCTTTTCACTTCAAACCAGCAAACCAGCAATCTGCAAACCAGGCAGATTTTTTAATCTGTCTCTAAAATATTTTAACATTACTGAGTGGCCCAGTTTATCTCCAAAAAATAACAGACTTGAGAAACCAGTATAACATCTTTATTGAGATGATGAGTTTTGGACAAAATCATAAATTATTGATTCGTCAGTGGTGTTTCTTTTAGCAACATTACAAGTTTCTGTGATTAAGAAACAATTCAAACCATTACATCTATAACATGATGAACAGTGTTACTGTGTAAATGCTGTTAAGAATTTCAAATGGATTGAATTTAAATGGCAGACTTCCAGGTTGTCACAGTTGCTCTAGTTCCCCTCCATCCCTTCCAGCATTTCATTGCACATCATAGTCACTGTAGAGAGCATAACCATAAACTCATTGAAGTCCATTTGACCATCGCCGTTGAGATCCAGTTCAGACATAAAGTCATCAAGTTTCGCTAGGTCCTTGCATTCCTAAAACAGAAGCAGCGAGATGAAAATCCAACCAAAGAGAATTAGTTTCACAAGATTGAAGACACATAACACTTACAAGCCTCAAATACACTTTTTTTCTAAACACTTTTTTGAATTGTACCACTTACTCATAATAGTTTGGTCATCATGAGATAAAAAGGCACTAAGGTCACTTATTCATTTATTATCCATACTCTGCTATTATTGAACAATAATATCCAATAGACATAATATCTACAGAGCAGCTGAGAAAATTGAAAAGTATTAAGAGACAAACTAACACACTGTTAGTTTTGGCCTTTTTTGCAGAGTTAATAAAAAAAGATTATAGAATATTGCCAGTCTTATCCTTTAAAAACATCGTAAGTGCCACCACGTCTAAAATATTGAGGAAAAACTCTAACATGTAATTTATCATTAACTAAGTAATGTGCAGGGACTGAAGTTTTGCACTGAAAATGTGTTAAAAAGAAACACTCACTGATACGAAGGTGGGGAATTCTGTCTTGATCAGATCCTTCAGCTCTTTTTTGCTCAGCTTTTTGGGGTCCCCTCCTTTTGAGGCATAGGAGCGGAACAATTCGATGAGGCCGATCATACCCTGTTCAACTGCGGTAGCCATGTTGTCAGTCTTGCAATCAAAGCCTAGAAAGACAATTCAAGAGAGTCACAAATCAACAACTGTAGTTATAAAATGTCATTTTATTGTCTTTTATTAGAGCTGTAGAAAGCTAAAGAGTAAATATTTTGTGTAGCTGGAGGAAAAACAATTCAGTGTTGTTAATAATAATTATATTATCCACTGTAATAACTTAACATATCCCTATTTTATAATTCACATGGATTTCTTCCTTCTCTCTAAGTTACACTTGACTTGCCTTCAGCTCATAAGTTTAGTTTTAATTTTAGTCTCTAACTTTCATTTTTATTTACTGCAGTCTTTGAAGTTTGTTTGAATCTTTTGTTATTTGCATTAATGAAAAAACTCATGTACTTTAATATGTACTTCCTCAGTTACACACAAAATTGTAATACTAGTTGGATAATCCAGTATATACAAGAGTGTGTGCAACAGAGGACCCCCAAATAATAATAACAATAATGATGTAAAAAAAACAAAAAACACCCTGTGACACAACATTAACATTCCTCTATAATCTATAATCATATTTTCAAGTCTCACCTCAGATCCGACTGCTTTAAATATTGAAGGTTTGAAGCTAACATGATAGAAAACCAACAGCAGGAACTCACCTGGACACTGATGCAAACAGGAGTTGGAAGTGGAAGTGGCTTCAGCTCTCTTCCCATCAGTTATATACACTCCTCTCTTTGTGAAAAAAAATCAAAATCATATATGTGCATATACCTCCAGACAGGTGAGTCACCTGGTATGTACAATGAAACCAAAGGCTGTTTATTCTGCACAGCAAACAGGCTTTTAAGAAGAAAAGCTGTTGGTGAAAGGACATTAGGTGAGGCAGGTTTGTAAGCCAGCATGAATAAAATAATGTTTACTTTTGCCTTTTTTCACTTTTCAGGTGTAGCAGGTGCAGCATTATTGCATACATCTTCAGCTTGGATGAAAATTTCAATGTTTCCTGAAATATAAATTCTACTCAAAGGTATAACTGAGGGGTTGTGTGATTAAAGGCTATTTGGTGGGTTGTATTACAGTTGTGAGTCATGATACTTTCATGGAGGTTTACTTCCCCCCGTCAAATACACCACAGTCCTTCTCCACCTGGTCAATTTAAAGAGTTAGTTCACTCAAATGACAAAGAAAACACATTTTCTTTCTTGCTACACTTTGAAATCACTGGGATAAAATTTTACCCAGTTTGGGTCAATATAGCACCAACACAATACTCAAGACAGTTTTTTAATCCAAAAGAGACAGGAACAAAAACATAAAATGTGGCCACAAATGAACAGACCACCTCCCACAGGGTCTGGGATCTTTGGAGACAAGGTGTCACCTTCAACTGCCGGCTTCTACTAAAGGTCTGGATGCAATCTAAGGCAAAGTAACCCCCGCCTCACTCAAGGAGAACATTGACCAATGAAAAAAGAAGGAGGGTAAAAGAATATTTAACTACATAAGAAAGGGGAAATTCTTAATTAAAAAGCAAAGCTGGTAGAACAAGAGGAAGTAGAATTTAAATGACAAATTATTTGGCAAGATAAAATATATAATCATACAACTCAGCAGCAATAGAAATTGTAAAACTAATACCCAAATATTAAAAGTAGGGCTATAAGCCTTATCAAATGTATAGAAAATATATAGACACACTTGCAACTCCTTAAAATGAAGTGATGCTTGAAGACATGAAAGTATCCAGTATTTCATTAATTCAGAGGGTTTCAGGGGTCCAAAGACGTGAAAATATCCAGTATTTCACTTATTTAATTTACTTTAGAGTCACATAGAAATGACAGCATTCAGTATTGCATTTACTTTAATGTTTTTTTGAGGCCAGATGAGTTGAAAGTATCAGTCATTTAAATTATTTAGAGGCCCAAAGAGGTGACAGTATTCAGTATTTCAATTGTTTGACGGATTTTAGAGGCACAAAGTATCCAGTATTTCACTTACTTCATTTCAATAGGCTGCTCTTTACATTGAGCAAGTTTCTCTGAAAGGAACCTGCCCCAGGCCAGGTGTGATTGTCAGTGTCAAGATTGTCAGTTAATATTGTTACTGGATTAGATTGCTGTCTTTAGGAAACGAAAAATGAATTCCTTCCTTGGCTGTGCAACCACACCTGTCTTTGTTGTTGGCACTGATGTGGTAATGAATCACATGGGAAGTTCAGAGCATGGGAGGTTTCTGTGTGTTTTGTTATATAGGGTTTGGGTTATAGGGACTTAAATAACACCCATTGTATCTGACATGAATTCAAACTGAAAGAGCCTGCTGTATAAAAGGAGAAATTTTGACTGATGAATATAACTTTAAAGGTTCAATGCATAAGAACTGACGACCAAATACATTGTTTGTTGTGGCCTTCAGAACGACACATATACAATCTTTTCTGATCTGATGCCAACATCATGTTTGTCTGTGCCTTACATTACACTATTGTTTGGTTAGCTTTAGGCATAAAGATGACGTGGTTAGGGTTAGGATTAGGGAAAGATCATGGTTTGGGATGAAATTAAAACTTTGTTAAGGTTTGGGGACCTTTGTCGTCATACTGTACAGTAAATACATTAGTTACCACTTGCTTAAGGTCAGGGAATGACTGCGATCATGGTTAAAAGAAACCAACACTGATTGTCAACAGTTAAAGTTCAACATTTTGTTGACCCAACTCCTCCCATTGTAAACTTTGTAGCTCTATAACAAAGTCACACCTCTGTTGCTCCCATGAAAGGGTCAAAATGCCAGCGACACTTGTAATATAAAGAACAAACGGCAACTAGCATGACAGCCACTAGATGGTCCAATTGACTCTCATTCAAAAAGTGTCAAGTTCTCTCCAGAAATACTAATTAAGCAGTTTTTTTCCCCGAGTCATTCTGGTCTCAATCATTAAATTCAGGCCCTGTAAGTGTGCTGGTGGTCATTTTGGAAATAATACTCCATTAATAAGATTTGAAGACTTATAGTAGTTTTGATGTTTGCTGCGTGGGCGTTGATTGACAGCTGTGATTGACAGTTGGTTCACCTGCTGCTCTCCTCAGCTCTGGGACTCACAATGAGTTAGATTGTGTTGCAATATTTCACCAAGTTAAATTTTACTTGAATACAATACCTGCCCTGTGAGCACATTTCAGCTAAGGTATCTAACATCAGCCTTGTGTGCACCACTCAGTGTTCCCATTAAGCTAGCATTCACTTCGGCCTTATTTGGAAGATCCTGGCTCCAAACGCAAAAGATGATGCTGACCATAAGCAAAACCTCTGGGTTTCAAACCGGTTCCAATGCAAACCAACCAAACAAACCATTAATTTGTTTTATACACAAACTCATCAAGAGTTTTCAATTCACTAATTGTAATTCAAGTGAATGGGCCCAAATCTTGCATAATTTTAATGCCACTGGTGTGAGCAAGACAGACATGTCTCACCATGCAGAAAATTCTCATCCTCACACCGTTCAGATTTGATGTTTCGCCATGACAGAGGAAGTTGCTATAACTTTATTGTAAATGCTCCAGTCTGCACCAAACTTTACATGTTTGATAAGACTCCCGGCTTGAACATGTCTACATGAAAAAGTGATTTTTGTCATGCCAAGTGAATTCATCATGTTGCTAAAGTTATCAGTCTTGTATCTTAATTAAAAAAGATACGTTTTGGACATTATTGCATTGTAAGCTACAAAACAAGGTCATAACTTAGCATAACTGTGGATCTGAGCCACTGTGTGAAACAGCTTTGTCAAAATGGAGATAGTGGGGTAAAACGTGCCAGTGATGTGGGGGCAAGATGAGTCAATGGCTCAATTTACCCCCAAAAATTATTTTCTGATATTCTAGAGACCAGAGACCCTGTTCATGTTAATGTTTGATCACTGTTACAAGTATTACAATGTTGATGAATAAATACCTAATTGTTGACTGATGTTAAGTTTAAGCTACACACAAACATGCTGTACATATAGACGGGTGACAGATTAAAGAAAAAGCCAACATAAAGTGTTTTAGTAAGGTGTTGGGCCACCAGAACAGCATTAATACACCTTGGCATTGATTCTACAAGTCTCTGAACTCTTCTAGAGGGTTGAACACCATTCATTCAAAAAGATATTCCCTCATTTGGTGTTTTGATGATGGTGGTGGAGAAAGCTGTCTAACACATAGGTTCAAAATCTCTCATAGGTGTTCAAATAGTTTGAGACCTGGTGACTGTGAAGGCCATAGAATATGATTCACATCATTTTCATACTCATCAAACCATTCAGTGACCCCTCGTGCTCTGTGAATGGGGGCACTGTCATTGAAATGGAAACATATACACTTATGTTATTGTCTTAAGATTATGTTACACTGCCTTTATGATCTCTGCTTCCCGTGTGATCCCGTGTTCCTAACAGATACTATCAAAGGTGAGGTGTGGGACTCGGTCATTGTAACTTTAGAGGGAATGTCCATGGAGGAAAGGCAGATAAGGATTTGGCCTTCAATTCTTAATTCTCAACAGAGACCGAAAGAAACTCCCTACAGATACGGTGAATCAGTTTAATCTTTACTGAAAATGTTTAGGTAACATGTTGAACAACAGGACACAAACATATAATTTTACTGAAAAGTATGAGTTTTTGCCTTTGTTAAATTGATGGAATTAATAAAGTTCGAAATTATCTCAAATTTGTTTGATTTTGTGTAATTTTTATATCAGTATTTAATGGTAACACTATTTTCCCATAGAGCACTCAATTTACCCCATCCCCATGCTCATTTTACCCCTACCTTGGGGTAAGTTGTGCCATACTAACTTTTTTTGATGGGTGATTGTTCTAAAACCATAATAATTAGATAACTTGTTTTAATTTCCATGGGCACACAGCGACCTGAGGTATACATAGTTACCACTAGTTGAAACAAATACACTTTCATTTTGCAGTAAAATCATCAAATGTAAAAAAGTGGTTCATGTTACCCCGTTCTCCCCTACATGCCTGTGACAGAAGCCCATCGATTTCACCACAGCCCGACGTGCACAGAGGCACAAGGGCCCGTTAAACACTGCTTGCAGTTTTAATTACTAAAAGATACTTGATTCTTGATTGTTTTCTCTAGTTTTTTTTTTTTTTTACTGAGTTTAACTGTAATTCTGTATAAGTGGTATATTCATAAAATTGCCTTGTCTAATATCTCACTGGTTTAAATATGACAATTACTGAATTGATAGGCTACATGATTTTATAATGATCAAGGGGAGCAGATTTCCCTTTTTTTTTTCCTGTGACAGTCAGAACCTAAAGGGAAGCTTTCAGAGCTGTGCAAGCACAAAGATTTTCTGCTAAATATAAAATAAATGTTGTTAAGTCCCTATAACCTAAACCCTATAGAACAAAACACACATCTCAAAATTGTGACAGATACTCTGACCTTCCCATGCGATTCATTACCACACCAGTACCAACAACAAAGACAGGTGTGGTTGCACATATCTTCTTTTCCAATTTAATCCAGTAACAATATTAACTGACAATCTTGACTCTGACAGTCACACCTGGCCTGGGGCAGGTTCCTTTCAGAGAAACTTGCTCAATGTAAAGAGCAGCCTATTGAAATGAAGTAAGTGAATTACTGGATACTTTGTGCCTCTAAAATCCTTCAAAAATAAGTGAAATACTGGATATTTTCACCTCTTTGGACCCCTGAAACCCTCTGAATTAATGAAATACTGTATACTTTTACCTCTTCAGACATCACTTCATTTTAAGGAGTCACAAGTGTGTCTATATATTTTCTATACTCTAAACCACTTAACATGATGAAAATGATCATGACATTTGATAAGGCTTATAGCCCTACTTTTAATATTTGAGTAGTAGTTTTGCAATTTCTATTGCTGCTAAGCTGTATGATTATATCTTTTATCTTGCCAAATAATTTGTCATTTAAATTCTACTTCCTCTTGTTCTACCGGTTTTGCTTTTTAATTAAGAACTCCTCCTTTCTTATGTAGTTTAATATTCTTTTACCCTCCTCCTTTTTTCATTGGTCAATGTTCTCCTTGAGTGAGGCAGGGGCTCCTTTGCCTTAGATCACATCCAGACCTTTAGTAGAAGCCGGCAGTTGAAGGTGACACCTCGTCTCCAAAGATCCCAGACCCTGTGGGAGGTGGTCTGTTCATTTGTGGTCACATGTTTTTGTTCCTGTCTCTTTTGGATTAAAAAATGTCTTGAGTATTGTGTTGGTGCTATATTGACCCAAATTGTGTAACATGTTATACCAGTGATTTCAAAGTGTAGCCAGAAAGAAAATTGTGTTTTCTTTGTCATTTGAGTGAACTAACTCTTTAAATTGACCAGGTGGAGAAGGACTATGGTGTATTTGCAGTGGGGTTGGGGGTGTGGATGACTCATACCTGTAATACAACCCACCAAATAGCCTTTTATTACACAACTCCTCACATATGCTTTTGTGTTGTGCAGAATAAACTGCCTTTGGTTGCATTGTACATACCAGGTGACTCACCTGTCTGGAGGTATATGCACATATATGATTTTGATTTTTTTTTCACAAAGAGAGGAGTGTATATAACTGATAGGAAGAGAGCTGAAGCCACTTCCACTTCCAACTCCTGTTTGCATCAGTGTCCAGGTGAGTTCCTGCTGTTGGTTTTCTATCATGTTAGGTTGTATATACTGGATTATCCAACTAGTATTACAATTTTGTGTGTAACTGAGGAAGTACATATTAAAGTACATGAGTTTTTTCATTAAAAATGCAAATGACAAAAGATTCAAACAAACTTCAAAGACTGCAGTAAATAAAAATGAAAGTTAGAGACTAAAATTAAAACTAAACTTATGAGCTGAAGGCAAGTCAAGTGTAACTTAGAGAGAAGGAAGAAAGCCATGTGAATTATAAAATAGGGATATGTTAAGTTATTACAGTGGATAATATAATTATTATTAACAACACTGAATTGTTTTTCCTCCAGCTACACAAAATATTGACTCTTTAGCTTTCTACAGCTCTAATAAAAGACAATAAAATGACATTTTATAACTACAGTTGTTGATTTGTGACTCGCTTGAATTGTCTTTCTAGGCTTTGATTGCAATACTGAAAACATGGCTACCGAAGTTGAACAGGGTATGATCGGCCTCATCGAATTGTTCCGCTCCTATGCCTCAAAAGGAGGGGACCCCAAAAAGCTGAGCAAAAAAGAGCTGAAGGATCTGATCAAGACAGAATTCCCCACCTTCGTATCAGTGAGTGTTTCTTTTTAACACATTTTCAGTGCAAAACTTCAGTCCCTGCACATTACTTAGTTAATGATAAATTACATGTTAGAGTTTTTCCTCAATATTTTAGACTTGGTGACGCTTATGATGTTTTTAAAGGATAAGACTGTCAATATTCTATAATCTTTTTTTATTAACTGTGTGTTAGTTTGTCTCTTAATACTTTTCAATTTTCTCAGCTGCTCTGTAGATATTATGTCTATTGGATATTATTGTTCAATAATAGCAGAGTATGGATAATAAATGAATAAGTGACCTTAGTGCCTTTTTATCTCATGATGACCAAACTATTATGAGTAAGTGGTACAATTCAAAAAAGTGTTTAGAAAAAAAGTGTATTTGAGGCTTGTAAGTGTTATGTGTCTTCAATCTTGTGAAACTAATTCTCTTTGGTTGGATTTTCATCTCGCTGCTTCTGTTTTAGGAATGCAAGGACCTAGCAAAACTTGATGACTTTATGTCTGAACTGGATCTCAACGGCGATGGTCAAATGGACTTCAATGAGTTTATGGTTATGCTCTCTACAGTGACTATGATGTGCAATGAAATGCTGGAAGTGATGGAGGGAAAGTAGAGCAACTGTGACAACCTGGAAGTCTGCCATTTAAATTCAATCCATTTGAAATTCTTAACAGCATTTACACAGTAACACTGTTCATCATGTTATAGATGTAATGGTTTGAATTGTTTCTTAATCACAGAAACTTGTAATGTTGCTAAAAGAAACACCACTGACGAATCAATAATTTATGATTTTGTCCAAAACTCATCATCTCAATAAAGATGTTATACTGGATTCTCAAGTCTGTTATTTTTTGGAACTAAACTGGGTTGCTCAGTAATGTCAAAAAAATATTTTAGAGACAGATTAAAAACATCTGCCTGGTTTGCAGATTGCTGGTTTGAAGTCAAAAGACTTCACTCCTAATACAACCCACTAAGTAGAGAGTTTTCACGTCAACCTGATGACCCCACATCATCCTTTCCTCCCAGTTCAACAGAGAGAATATTTGCAAACCATTTGAATTAGTCTTGTCTTTGAATATATATGATTGTTTTGCATAGGCAGATACATGTAAGGTGAGTAATGACTCATGGTTTGACCTTTTCTCCAGAGTGATTCAATAGCAAACTGAAATAAGAGAAATAAGCTGCTTGACAATTACATGAATCCTACAATAGACTGATTTCACAGCAGACATTTTGACTTGTCATAAAGAGAAATGAAACAGTCTGAGGCACATCTGTATTTATTAGATTAATTAATTAATTAATTCAACCTTTATTTACTGTATGCCTGGTGGTCCAATCAGAGTACTCTGCTCTCTTTTGCATAGCTCTGTGTTCTCAGGACAACGGAAGAAAAGGCAGAAAGCCAACATTTAGACAAACATTAAAAATGGAGAGATGGTGTAAAAGGGCATCAAAACAGCATTTAATAAAATCTCAATACAACAATATATAATGAAGGCCTTGTTAACCTTAAAGATCTGCTCTTCATTCAGGTTTAACCATTGCAGGAATAGGAATAGACAGTGATGGACTGAACATTTTAAAACCTGCAAAACCAGGTGATCTGTTTCTGCTGCAGATTATTCTCTCTGACTGGAGAAAAAAAACATTTAATGGCCTTTTTCACCGAGCTCTGTTTTAAATTTGGGGTCCTCCAGATTGAGACACTCCTGCAATCTAGTAAAACAGTGAGTTTGCCTATAGAATAGAAGAGAAAAGATGATCTACTAAGAAATGCAAGTCTCTCCTACTGTAACTGACAGAGGGAAGACTACTGTAAAAGTCACAATGATGAGATATCAAGCCTTCTCCTGATATGAACTCCAGAGCACTATAATACAAAATATCGAAAGTTTTCAGTTAAAAGTCGAAAATACTTAATGTTAAGATACAGATTTCTTTATCCCGCTAAAATAAAGAGAAATGTCTCTCTGACATCTCTGAAAGCTTTTTGCAGAGATGGCAGGTGCTAATACTGCTAACACTTATCCAGAGAGACACATTGAGGATACTGACACTTCCCAGCAGGCAGAGCAGTGAAACTGATTACAGCACAGTCAGACAGCTTAATGAAATGCAGGGTTTGACTCCAGCACAGACGTGTGACAGGACGGGGTTGCAGAGCCTGACAGAGGCAGCCTCAAATCAACACAAGTAGGGTGAAGAAACATTTGTGGACCAAAACAGCCCTGAAAAGGTCCGCGCACAATACAGTTAATACAGGCCCTAACACAGTCGTGAAACTTCTTCAATTATGCACCAGCAGCTTCTCTGATAGTCATTTATGCTGAAACTCCTCCGAAATAAAAGCTCTGGTGACATGATACTGTAAAATACAAAGCAGCAATGTGGTTTGCTGGTCTAAGATAGAGAGAAAGATCATAACAACCAAGCAGCAGCTTTATAAACATGCAGCAATAGTGTCAAGTGTATGCAAGTGACACCTACAGCTAGACGACTGTACAGACTAGGGATGCACGATATTATCGGCACGCCATCGGTATCGCCCGATAAAAGCTCTAAAATGAAATATCAGCATCAGCCATTTCTGCCGATTAAGAGAGGCTGAATTGTTGCCTTCTCCTCCACCGCCTGACTGTGCTTCCCTCCACAGACTGTTTCACCCTGGGTCAATCTAAAGTCTCTTAATTTATGTCTCCCAAGCCCCCAGGAACAGCGCTGGGCTGTGAAGCCAATTCAAAATAGCGGCCAAACTGTGTAATTACAATGTCACGTGATGCTATTGGGCCCAAAAATACTTTTTTCCATAGACTTACATTGTGAAAGAGATGTCTGTAAATCAGCGGATAAATTTTTTTGAGCATCAAAACCCCTGCAAAATGACTCGTCTCACTATCAGAATTTGATCCATTAGGTCCGATCACATTTTGAAAGCCTAAAAGAGCCGCACGATTGAATTGTATATCCCCATTCAAGTTAGCCGGAGGGCTAAACCGGAAGTAGCCAACTCGGCCGGTGAAAGCCACTAGTGCGCTTCCTCTATGGGCCCAATGATCCTGGAAGATCCGGGTAATTTCATACATGGAAGTCGAACTTTTTTGGCTTCATGCACCACTGATAGGAAGCTGCAGCTTGGTGGAATGCCCATAGAGGGCAATGCTGCTAAGGGACCGAGGGAGCCCAAGCCAACTCTGGAGAGACTGACTGATGGTTCTTTCTAGTGTCTCCACAGTTGACATAGGCACCTCGCAGATAAGCAGGGGCCAAAGGAGCCTCGGCAGGACTCCATGTTGATACATCCAGGCTTTGAATTTTCCTTGGAGCCCCGACTTGTCTATTGCTGTGAGCCAGGATGTCAAGTCACCCTTGGTTTGTTGGAGTGCGTCTGTATCCCTCAAGGAACGCCCGGGCTTTTGACAGGTTTTTCGGTCACCGTTTGAATTGGTGTCCCTCCTATGGCAAAGCGGAACCGATCAGCCACTCTGCTTTTCTTTAACATTAATACTAATGTTAAAAAAAATGGAAAAACTGATCATCCAACTCATTGATGGGTCTTTTATTAAAACCAAATGCTGAACAAGACTTTTTAAGGCAACCACAATGTTACAATTAACTTTAGTGAACTGAAAAAACACTGCAAAATAGCAGCAGCTATGCCCATACGCAGTGGTTATGTCACGTAAGCAATGTTGTCGCCGTGGTAGCAACTTGTCAATCACAATGTAGCCCTGCCCTGAAGCTCCTACTTTATCGTCAAATTTAAATTAAATGGGACCATAATTTACAAAATGAACATCATGCTGTATTGAAGAGGACTTGAAACTAACGATTGAGACCATAAACTCGTTAGGAAACAGTTTACCTAGGTAATAAATCAAGAGAGAAGTAGGGTCATTTTCCCATAGACTTCCATACAATCTGACTTCTTTTTGCAGCCAGTCGCCCCCTGTTGGCCATTAGAGAGAATGCAGGTTTTTGGCACTTCCACATTGGCTTCATTTTTCAGCCCAGGAGGTTGCCGCTTGGTTCAGATCAGCTGGTGGCTCTGTGCAGGCTGCTGGTCATCATGAAAGTCTGTGTCTCCATCTGCTGGTTAGTTGCTGCACTGTATGCTGTGTCCAGTTACAGCCTATACCCATTCTTCACTGAGGTAATGTCAGTATTTTTTTTCTGGGAATAAACACTGTATATATAAATCTGACTACTGCTTAGGCCAAATTAAATTACAAGGATTCAGTGCTTCTACCTGTTTTTGTTTTATTGTTTTGTTTGTTTTTTTGATGGGAAATAAGATTTATAGAAAATATAATCAACCAATTAACTGTATAACTGACCCAACTCCATGTCCTTTTATTCTTTTATTATCTGAGATATTTTATCATTATGTCTTTAATTAGAAAGAATGATTTAATTAGATGCTAGCGCCATCTTCTCTTACTTATTTGTAAAAAATTTTTTGTCCTCAACAGATGTCTGCAGCCATGTTGAGCTGCATGGTGAGATTGTAATGCTCATTACAAACCAGGAAACAAGACAGTGAAGGCAGAGCAAGAGAAGTTAGTTGACTTAATTACTAAAAGATACTTGATTCTTGATTGTTTTTTCCAGTTTTTTGGGTTTTTTTTTACTGAGTTTAACATTCTGTATAAGTGGTATATCCATAAAATTGCCTTGCCTAATATCTCACTTGTTTAAATATAACAATTACTGAATTGATACATATAATGTATATTTTTTATTTATAATGATCAAAGGGAGCAGATTTCAATTTTTTTAAATTGTGACAGTCAGAACCTAAAGGGAAGTTTTCAGAGCTGTGCAAGCACAAAGATTTTCTGCTAAATATACAATAAATGTTGTTAAGTCCCTATAACCTAAACCCTATATAACAAAACACACAAAGAAAATCTCATAATTATGCTACCTGCTCTGACCTTCCCATGTGATTCATTACCACACCAGTGCCAACAACAAAGACAGGTGTGGTTGCACAGCCGAGGAAGGAATTAATTCTTCTCTTCCAATCTAATCCAATCCAATAACAATATTAACTGACAATCTTGACTCTGACAGTCACACTGGGCAGGTTCCTTTCAGAGAAACTTGCTCAATGTAAAGAGCAGCCTATTGAAATGAAGTAAGTGAATTACTGGATACTTTGTGCCTCTAAAATCCTTCAAAAATAAGTGAAATACTGGATATTTTCACCTCTTTGGACCCCTGAAACCCTCTGAATTAATGAAATACTGGATACTTTTACCTCTTCAGACATCACTTCATTTTAAGGAGTCACAAGTGTGTCTATATATTTTCTATACTCTAAACCACTTAACATGATGAAAATGATCATGACATTTGATAAGGCTTATAGGCCTACTTTTAATATTCGGGTATTAGTTTTGCAATTTCTATTGCAGCTAAGCTGTATGATTATATCTCTTATCTTGCCAAATAATTTGTCATTTAAATTCTACTTCCTCTTGTTCTACCGGTTTTGCTTTTTAATTAAGAACTCCTCCTTTCTTATGTAGTTTAATATTCTTTTACCCTCCTCCTTTTTTCATTGGTCAATGTTCTCCTTGAGTGAGGCAGGGGCTCCTTTGCCTTAGATCACATCCAGACCTTTAGTAGATGCCGGTAGTTGAAGGTGACACCTCGTCTCCAAAGATCCCAGACCCTGTGGGAGGTGGTCTGTTCATTTGTGGTCACATTTTATGTTTTTCTTCCTGTCTCTTTTAGATTAAAAAAATGTCTTGAGTATTGTGTTGGTGCTATATTGACCCAAACTGGGTAACATTTTATCCCAGTGATTTTAAAGTGTAGACAGAAAGAAAAAGTATTTTCTTTGTCATTTGAGTGAACTAACTCTTTAAATTGACCAGGTGGAGAAGGACTGTGGTGTATTTGACGGGGGGAAGTAAACCTCCATGAAAGTATCATGACTCACAACTGTAATACAACCCACCAAATAGCCTTTAATCACACAACCCCTCAGTTATACCTTTGAGTAGAATTTATATTTCAGGAAACATTGAAATTTTCATCCAAGCTGAAGATGTATGCAATAATGCTGCACCTGCTACACCTCAAAAGTGAAAAAGGCAAAAGTAAACATTATTTTATTCATGCTGGCTTACAAGCCTGCCTCGCCTAATGTCCTTTTATAAAGAGCTGTTCTTCTTAACGGTCTGTTTGCTGTGCAGAACAAACAGCTTGTGGTTGCATTGTACATACCAGGTGACTCACCTGTTTGGAGGGAGGCACCCATCTGTTTTTGATTTTTTTTCACATAGAGAGGAGTGTATATAACTGATGAGATAAGAGCTGAAGCCACTTCCACTTCCTACTCCTTATACTGCGAGTATCCAGGTGAGTTCTTGCTGTTGGTTTTCTATCATGTTAGGTTCAAACCTTCAATATTTAAAGTAGTCGGATCTGAGGTGAGACTTGAAAATATGATTTTAGATTATAGAGGAATGTTAATGATGTGTCACAGGCTATTTTTTTTCTACATTATTATTATTATTATTATTATTTGGGGGTCCTCTGTTGCACACGCTCTTGTATATACTGGATTATCCAACTAGTATTACAATTTTGTGTGCAACTGAGAAAGCATACATTAAAGTACATGAGTTTTTTCATTAAAAATGCAAATAACAAAAGATTCAAACAAGCTTCAAAGACCGCAGTAAATAAAAATGAAAGTTAGAGACTAAAATTAAAACTAAACTTATGAGCTGAAGGCAAGTCAAGTGTAACTTAGAGAGAAGGAAGAAATCCATGTGAATTATAAAACAGGGATATGTTAAGTTATTACAGTGAATAATATAATTATTATTAACAACACTGAATTGTTTTTCCTCCAGCTACACAAATATTTACTCTTTAGCTTTCTACAGCTCTAGTAAATGACAATAAAATGCCATTTCAGAACTACAGTTGTTAATTTGTGACTCTCTTGAATTGTCTTTCTAGGCTTTGATTGCAATACTGAAAACATGCCTACCAAACTTGAAGAAGGTATGATGGTCCTCAGGGAAGCGTTCCACTCCTATGCCTCAAAAGAAGGAGACCCCAAAACGCTGAACAAAAAAGAGCTGAAGACGCTGATTGAGACAGAATTCCCCAGCTTCTTATCAGTGAGTGTTTCTTTTTAACACATTTTCAGTGCAAAACTTCAGTCCCTGCACATTACTTAGTTAATGATAAACTGCATGTCAGAGTTTTTCCTCAATATTTTAGGCTTGGTGACGCTTACGATGTTTTTAAAGGATAAGACTGTCAATATTCTATATCTTTTTTTAATTAACTCTGCAAAAAGGCCAAAACTAACATTGAGTGACTCTTAATACTTTTCAATTTTCAGTATTGAAAATAAATGGATAACTGACCTTAGTGCCTTTTTATCTCATGATTTTACCTCATGCGTCTGTTTTAGGACTGCAAGGACCAAGCATCACTCGATGAGTGTATGTCTGATCTGGATTTCAACGGCGATGGTCAAGTGGACTTCAATGAGTTTATGATGGTGCTTGCTACAGTGACTCTGGTGTGTCAGTTCATGGCAGAAGAGATGGGCGAGAATTAGAGCAACTGTGACAACCTGGAAGTCTTCCATTTAAATTCAATCCATTTGAAATTCTTAATAGCATTTACACAGTAACACTGTTCATCATGTTATAGATGTAATGGTTTGAATTGTTTCTTAATCACAGAAACTTGTAATGTTGCTAAAAGAAACACCACTGACGAATCAATAATTTATGATTTTGTCCAAAGCATCATCTCAATAAAGATGTTATACTGGTTTCTCAAGTCTGTTATTTTTGGAAACTAAACTGGTTTGCTCAGTAATGTCGTAAAACCATGAGCACTACCCAGTGTCTGTTGTGGGTAATTCATGTGAACCTGATGACCCTACATCATCCTTTCCTCCCAGTTCAACGGAGAGAATATTTGCAAACCATTTGAATTAATCTTGTCTTTGAATATATATGATTGTTTTGCATAGGTAGATACATGTAAGGTGAGTAATGACTCATGGTTTGACCTTTTCTCCACAGTGATTCAATAGCAAAGGTCCTCTGAAATAAGAGAAATAAGCTGCCTGACAATTACATGAATCCTACAATAGACTGTTTCACGGCAGACATTTTGACTTGTCATAAAGAGAAATGAAACAGTCTGAGGCACAGCTATATTTATAAAATAGATAATTAACTAATTAATTAATCTAAACTTTATTTACTGTTTGCCTGGTGGTCCAATCAGAGCACTCTACTCTCTTTTGTATGGACGCTCTGTGTTCTCAGGACAATGAAAGCAAAGGCAGAAAGCCAATATGTACACAAATATTAATTCACTAACCAAGACCACGCCAAGAACAATATGGATTTCGATGGTTTAATTGAGATAATGAAAGAGAGCTGAGACGTTGATGGATAGGTTGGAGAACCTGATGAAGGGATTAGAGATGGAGGGATGAAGTGATGGGGGAGGAAATGGGTGAAGGGTGAGAGTTGCAAACTGAAACAAGAAGGGAGATGAACGGATAAGGTGTGCCTAAATACTCTGTTGTACGGAAGTGGGACGTGTACAAGGCGTGGTCTTTGTTCCCAAACATTGTTTATAAATCTATAAAACTCATAAATGGAGAGATGGTGAAAAAGGGCTTTAATAAAATCTCAATACAACAATATATAATGAAGGCCTTGTTAACCTTAAAGATCTGCTCTTCATTCAGGTTTAACCATTGCAGGAACAGGAATAGACAGTGACAGACTGAACATTTTAAAACCTGCAAAACCAGGTGATCTGTTTCTGCTGCAGATTATTCTCTCTGACTGGAGAAAAAAAAACATTTAATGGCCTTTTTCACCAAGCTATGTTTTAAATTTGGGGTCCTCCAGATTGAGACACTCCTGAAATCAAGTAAAACAGTGAGTTTGCCTATAGAATAGAAGAGAAAAGATGATATACTAAGAAATGCAAGTCTCTCCTACTGTAACTGACAGAGGGAAGACTACTGTAAAAGTCACAATGATGAGATATCAAGCCTTCTCCTGATATGATACAGATTTCTTTATCCCGCTAAGATACATAAAGAGAAATGTCAAACTTTGAAAGTTTTTTGCAGAAATGGCAGGTGCTAATACTGCTAACACTTATCTAGAGAGACACTGAGGATATTCACACTTCCCAGCAGGCAGAGCAGTGAAACTGATTACAGCACAGTCAGACAGCTTAATGAAATGCAGGGTTTGACTCCAGCACAGACGTGTGACAGGACGGGGTTGCAGAGCCTGACAGAGGCAGCCTCACATCAACACAAGCGGGGTGAAGAAACATTTGTGGACCAAAACAGCCCTGAAAAGGTCAGCGCACAATACAGTCTGGAGAAACTCAACACAGGCCCTTACACAGTCGTGAAGCTTCTTCAATTATGCACCAGCAGCTACTCTGATAGTCATTTATGCTGAAACTCCTCCGAAATAAAAGCTCTGGTGTCATGATACTGCAAAATACTGTAAAATACAAAGCAGCAATATGGTTTGCTGGTCTAAGATAGAGAGAAAGACCATATCAACCAAGCAGCAGCTTTATTAACATGCAGCAATAGTGCCATCAAGTGTATGCAAGTGACACCTACAGGTAGATGACTGTACCGACATTAATAGTGTTTATTAAACGCTATCTCCTCCGAGGGCGTAAATGGTATCGGCTTCCAACTGGAAGCCGATACCATTTACCATGTACCAACTTGGTACATGACTTATGACACTGTGCTGAATAATAGTTGTTAAAAACTTTGTAATAACTTGAACGGTTTGGATTTTATAAGCCCTGAAAGTTGAGCCACATTGCTCAAAAACAGTAAAAGATAGAAAAGTCATGTAAATTCAAGATTTGCAGGTCGAAGTCTCGTGATTCATTTAAAGTTCAAATGAAGTTTGTATCTAAAACTATGTGGAAGCAGTCAATGTTCAAAAAGGTGTGGGTTCACTCACACTCTCCATTCAAATATATGAGTATTTTTCTGTGTCCAGCTGCAGTTACTTATTGTGTCTACACACCTGACAGTACACATTTCAATCAAACTTTCAAAATAAAAGCACACCACACTTGTAAGAAATATCCCTCAGTTTTATAAAGCAAAATGATTTCATTGTTATTGTTATGATTATTATTATTCTGCCCCCCCCCCCCCCCCAGATTAAAAATATAGACCTGAAAATGTGCATGATATGTTTTTTTAATTTAATCCATGGCAGGGTGGGGAAGTCAGAAAGTAATGAGAGACGACTAAGATAAGGTTCAAGATAATGCTAGCCTGCCATCTTGATAGTGCCCGACTCTGCCTAACTCCTGGCTAGTCCAAAATAGGCAAAGAGGTGGAGCTGAGGTGGTCTGAATGAAGCCTGGTAGCTGAAACAAGCCACCTAGCAGCTAGCAACCTGTCACTGAAAGCAGGCACATCCTTAATATGCATAACTTTACAGCTTGATAAAATTTAAACGGGTGGGTACAGTTGTCATGATAGGGGAAATTAGCTATAGAGACCAAAACCGTTTTTTGGACGAGGCTGTAAACATGTTTATTTCTGCTGTAAAGTTGGACATTTTAATATGGGAGTCTACGGGGATTGACTCGCTTTTGGAGCCTCAAGTGGCCATTTGTGGAACTGCAGTTTTTGCATTTCCTCTTTGGCTTCATTTTTCAGCCCTGGAGGTTGCTGCTTGACCACCACCAATACCAACATTCTCAGTTACAGAAAGGTTGAAAATAAATTGCGAAGGAGGCCACATGACTGAGTTTGCCTGGGACCCCAAATCACTAAATCCGCCCCTGTCTGTAATAATACATGATAGCAAAAAGGCTGAAAATGTTTTATTTTTTCAGAGTCTGGACGACATCCGTACATAGTTCCCATGAAACTCACATATTAGTGTCGCCGTACATTTTATATACTATACTTAACTGTGTTGGGTGTTGAGCTCTCTGTTGCTGTTCATTTTTTGTTATGCTGAGTCAGCAACGTAGGTTTTCAAAATCAACAATACAAATAGCAATGCAAGCGATGCTTACAAAACATTTTTGATTGATTTTTGAGTTCGCTATTGGAATTTCAGTGATTAAATATAAGATAATAATACATTAGCCAATGTTTGTTTTATATAATATAAACAAACACAAAAAGATTTTCTTAAATGTTGTTACTTGGTTTATTTTACACTTGAAAATTTGTCTGTGTTGTCTGGTGGACAAACTATGTATCAGTGAAACTGATTCTTAATGATGAACAAATCTTTTACTGCAATTTCTTCACTTTTCAGCCTACATTTACACAGGCATGTATATATCTGTGATAAGCTAATATATCAGTCAGTACATCTTAACTGAGTAGCATCATCCACCCTTTTAATATTGTCATTGTCACAAGGAATATGGAAAATGTCATCATACTTTCCTGCACAACATATGAATCAGTTTGATTATGCTCTAATGTCTTTACTTTATAAAACTGACCAGTGGTATAAATCAGATCAATACAGCTCATTTACTTTAGTTGTGTCAACAGTGTCTGGATCTCCAGAAAGCAACATTTCTTATAAAAAAGCATCAATTCTTTCTGTGTAAAAAAAACAAAACAAAACAAAACACAGCAGTCCACCTAAAGAACAGAATCCTACAGGCATGCAGTTTGAACAGCATCATAATATTATTTGTTCATTATTAGTTTGACAGCTTTCAAATTAAAGATGCCAAATCCAGATTATTGATCACGTGTTGTCTTGATCTGAGTAAGCTCAAAAATCATCGGTCGATCACGGTTACCCTGGTTCATAAAAATGTGGTAATATCTCAGTTTGATGAGATAATCTCAGACATTCTTGATTTTATTGATCTGGCCTGAATTTGGAGATATTGACACATTTTGGAGAAAAATTCTAAAGTGAATGAAAATTCATTGCAAGTGTGAGATTTAATCAGTTTTCAAGACTTTAGTGTGAACATGCATGTGTTAACATGTGATCAGTTTATAACTTCATAACAAAACAATAACCTTCAAAAAATCATTTTTAGTACTAATTTATTATTAGTACTAATTTTCTATATTTTTGGCAGAAAGTCTTTGTGCGTGCATGACTCTCTCGACATTCTCTTTCTGAAAGGTTCTGACTGTCAGTTAAAATAAAAGAAAATCTGCTTGCTTCAGTCGTTACAAGTAATATATATATATATATATATATATTAAATGCATCAATTCAGTAACTGTGACATTGCAACAAGTGAGATATTAAGCAAGGCAATTTTATGAATATACCACTTTAATGGAATTACTGTTAAACTTAGGAAAAACAATCAAGAATCAAGTATCTTTTAGTAATTAAGTCTTTGCAGTCTTGTTCCCTAGTGTGTAATGATCATTACAATCTCAGCATGCAGCTCAGTATGGCTGCAGACATCTGTTGAAGACAAAAATAATCTTTACAAATAAGTAAGTGAAGATGGTGCTAGTGTCTAATAATTAATTCTTTCTGATTAAAGAAATAACGACAAAATATCTCAGATAATAAAAGGATAAAAGGACATGGAGTTGGGACAGTTAGACAATTAATTGGTTGATAATATTTTCTATAAATCCTATTTCCCTGGCCTAAAAAGTAGTCAGATTTATATATACAGTAAGTGTTTATTCCCAGAAAAAGATACTGACATTATCTCAGTGAAGAAGTGATATAAGCTGTAATTGGAAACAACATACAGTACAGAGACTGACCAGCAGATGGAGACACAGACTTCATTATAACCAGCAGTCTACACAGATCCACCAGTCAACCAGAACCCCTTCACCCCCCTGACCACCCTGATGAAGGCCCTGTGAGGTCGAAACCGGTTGTTGTTTAACCAATATGCCCAACTAAATAAAGGTTTTTTAATACAACATCTCTCCTTGCTCTGCTTAAGAGTGGCTGAAGAACATTTTGCCCCTCTCTGAACCCCTTGATGTTGGCTGTCACTGAACTTTATTGTCCTGATTTCTTTTGTGATCTGTGGTTGGATGGATGAAATTTGTGCTTTTATTTAATTTTTGATATAAAACACTTTTCTTACAAGATGAAAAGGTGACGTCTTGGTAATAAAAGGTTGTTATCCAATAACACCAGCACATATGGGCATTCTTACCAGTTTATGTCATTCAACATATTGATGATTTGACTCAACATATTCAATATTTTTTGTGATACATTACCACAGTTATTTGTCTAAATACGTAGTGTTTTACATAGAGATTAACAAATCTCTTTGTCCACACCTTGTTCACATGATGTAAATGTAAATAAAGAAGCTGCATTTTTCTTATACTGCAGTATAGAGTCGTATGTATGATAAGGAAAAATGTAAGATCTGTTATTTTGTTGTAACATAACCCTGTTTGGCTGCTTAGCACTTGTTCCTGTTTTCACTTTAAATGTTATAAGAGAAAAGACTTTTAGGATGAGGACTGTGTTTGGCAAACATAAAGTAATCTCGCATAATGTTGCTGGGGTTGCTATCAAATCTGAGCAGGGCAGAGCTGCTAATGTTAATAAATGTGGGTAAATACTATATGGTGGTTGCACTAGTTGTGAATGGGGCTTTTATGTAAGCTGTAACCCCAAAGACTAGTTAATGTGCTCCTTGGCCTTGGAACTAACGCTTGATTACTACCGTATGTAGTAAGCTAGTTAGCCACACATGCTACCATTTGAAGCTGACAATAAAGCAAATTATCCCACTGTTTAATACGTTTTTTACACTTTTCCTCTTAAGTTTTTGGTTTAAAACACCACCCTCCCAACTCTTTAAATTCATAGTATTGCTCTTGCTAGAGCCCCATGCACACTGGTTCGACGTGTTGGAGAAATCCAAACCTTGCCAGACCTGCCATGCCCTCTTATGGTTGCTACAGTATGCTATGATTGCACAACATGATATATTTAACCCAAGAGAAGCACTCAGACATGAAGGCGTTGTAAATGTTTAGACAAAGGCAGTTTATTGTAAAGTTGTAGATGTAGCAGATTCTGATCGGCGAAGCGCGGTAGGTGACGATAACAGTGGCTGAGCCAGAGCAGGTCAAATGAGGCACAGAGCCGAGCAGGTAGACTGGGATGATTAGTGGATGAGCAACAGGTGTGCAGGTGAGCTGGATCACCACTACCCAGGCTGAGACACACACAAGCAGAAACAGAAACAGAGACCAACAGGGGACAAGGGAGGGGAAAACTGTGGGAGACAACAGGAATGAGGGAGAGACCCTGACTAACCATAACGCTATCTCTGTTTGGGTTAGCAGTTATCGTTGATTAACCACAAAAATATTTGGGAATATGCATCATGTAAACGCAATGTAAACCGAAACAGGTTTATATAGGTTCAGGTAATAATGCAGATGTTACATTGTGTTTTAGTGCTGCATTCAGTATACAAAACCTTTTTTGCAAAATCTGCAATTAATCTCATTACCACAAAGGAAAAATAGTAATTATTATAACTTTTAATGCAACATACTAAGCACAAGGGAGGAATTAGCTCTCATCCTAATTGTCTGTCTTTGAAACATTAAATAATAACTGTACATCATGCTGATTAGGAGAATGAATGAATGAAATCACTGATTTACATTTCAAAACAAACTTTGCATTATTTGTGTGTAAAGATCTCTTCGTACACTGTATGAAGATAATGTGTTTTAAAGTGTTTTTCCCATCCCCTCGCTCATCCCCTTCATTCATGTGACACATTATCAAATTATCCAGAACTGATAGCATACACAGTCTTAGTCAAACATGACACAGTGGTGCCACATGTTAACTGGCAAGTGGTGTGTTTAGGACCGAGATGGACAGGAAATGTGCTATGGGTGAGAGTCATACGGAGATTCAATATCCTGATGTTTGGAGTGATAGCTGATGGGAAGTGTTTACACATACGAGTGTAATGCAATAAAATCATATTTAAAGAGTTGTATGTGAAACTAACCATGTGGCTTGTACTGATGTAAGCATTACTAACACACTTACACACCAATGCACATTAAACATAAGTGTGTGCGTGTGCATGTGTGTCATCAAAAGAGTGTGTGTGTATCCTGATGAAGTCCTGAAAATGAAATAAGGATGATAGTCCTCTGTCACAAGTCAGACGCGATCAGATGTAATAGAAACAGTATAAAATATAAATATATATACAAATGTCATAAGAATATACATAAAAATATTTTTTTCCTATAGAATCTGCTGGTTAGATTTTGATCTTTTCATGTAAAACCTTTAATTACATGTCTGTAATTTCCTTCCTGGAAAGAAAAATGTAATTTGATACTAATAGAGTATAGAGAGTATAGTGGTATACTTCCAATTCATTTCTAATTTCCAATATATTTCTTCTATAATTTATAGTTTCTTCTCAGTGTACAGCACATCAGCAGAACATGCAAAAATGTGAACTTTGTCTGAATAATTAAACATACATGGAGAATAGAGTTTCAAATAATAATAATAATGTATAATTGATTATTTTTTCTCTTGGGTTTAAATAGAGCAGATCTTTCAAAAAAAAAGAAAAAAAGATTCCTCCAAAAAAATCATACTTAACAACTCTTTATAAAGTTAAGACAACTAACTAAACCCATAGTCTCATAACTTTGTCTTCAGTTTCCCTATGTTTAGTACCACTGTAACGTAACCTCACATCCATAGCTCTTTCTAGGAAACATTTTAGGAAATAACAAACCCATGTGAGAGGGTTTTATAGTCTGAAAACCATGAATATTCCATAGAAAGTTTCATGGGAATCCAAGTGAGAAATTCACATAAATTTTCCTCACCAGAAAAACAGCATTAGTCATTTGTTAAAACGCTTCAAATGTCAAAGCATTTTCTTGTGGTCATGTGAATGGTGACTGTTTTCTGCAGAAGCAAAGGCAGAAGTAGGATTATGTTTTTCCAGCACTGCAAAACATCTCAAGGAGGGACATATGGTGGATTTTTGGGTGCATTAAATGTCTGGGTTTGATAATCAACTTTCTCTTAGGCATTAAGAGTGAACCTTTACCAAGTAGCAGTTGTCAACACTTAGGCAAACCTTAACCAGAGAGGTGGCAGACTTGAAATATGCTCATAAGAGTTGTTTAATCTGTCAAACTGGTTGTTTTGGAAGGCACTAACAAAAAAGGGTATTTTGTGAATTTGTGATAAGAGGACTCATTAATTTATAAATGAAGTCTCAATTCATGGGTCCAGATAAAGGTGGCGACTGGATGAGCTTTCATTTTCGGTTGCCATCTTTGTTTCGGTTAAGGAGATGCTGCTTGTGCAAAGATTCAAAGTTCAGCTGGAAAATATGAGAACAGACCTCTGCTAGCTTTAAAAAGGTTATAGATTGAATATAAAATATAATCCTCAGTTACGATGTGAATGGTGAATGAGAGAGTTCGGAGAAAGACTGAATTCATCTTAATGAGTGGAAAGTTGTTAAATCGATCTAATTGGAAAATGACATTGTGGAGTGGAAGTATTACTCTCCTAGTGATATATTTGTGGACAAATGCCTTTTTATGTTCATTCCATACAATGTTTGCTTACAGGTCTGCATGACGCTCATGTAGGAGGGCAGAGTGTGTGTCTACATGTGTACTGACCCAGTTAGCCATTAACAGACGGAGCATGTTGTATTACCTTCCTTTATTTGTTTGAACTGAAGTAAAACCTTCTTCTGTAATTTTACCTCCAATTTTCGTTTCCCAGCTCCCTCCCTCCCTCCTCCTGTCTACTCACTAGAGCTACTCACCGTTTACTGGGAAGAAACCATCAGCACACTGGACAAACACCAGGCTGGAACATGCTGTAAACTTTTTTATGGGAATGGTTTTTCCCCAAGAAGGTATTTTTTTTCAGTAGGTCTTCATGTGTCTAAAACTTTGATCTGATCCAAAAAAAAACATGCATAAATCCATTTTCACTTTCTTCGTTAAGCACTTTGAGCTGCATTTTGTATGAAAAGTGCTATACAAATAAAGTTAATATTATTATTAATAAAAAGAGCCCCAATCTCAAAAGAGCCTAAAGATGATTAGACACACTCAAAAAACAATGGACTCGAACAGACCCAAAAAAAAAAAGAGAGAAAAGAGCAACAATACATATAATTTTTCCTGCACTCCACATCATGTGATCAGAGCTGATAACAAGTCTACTCAAGTGACAATATAGTTGGACGCAAATCAGACCAAGTTACACTGAATATAATTTCAACCCAGCTCATCTCACATCCTTGGTCGGGTCTCAGAGTTATTAGTAGCCCAGTGGAAGACCTCTTGTTTTCCAGACCTGTTTGTTTGTCTGTGTTCACATTGCGTATCTATACCACATTTAATTGTAACCGAAAAAGTCAAACTCATGGTGATGCCAGAGGAAAAGTGAGATAATGTAGAGATATTTTACTGGATAAGGGGGAAATTTAACCTGCTGGTGTCACTAGGGGGCCACCAAAGTCAATAGGACTGAAGTCATGGCAATCCAATCAATAGGGGTTGAGATATTTCTGTCTGGACCAAAGTGGTGGACCAACAGACAGACCAACATTGCTAGGCTGCTAGCATGACTAAAAATTACTTGGTTATGGTTAGGGAAAGATTGTGGTCATGGGTCAAAGAAACCAGCATTGGCTGTTTGTACGTAATACATGGATGCGAACAGCAGTCTCCAATTTCGAAATCTTGTGCTATGTTGACCAAAACATCTATCTCGCCCCCCCTTCCCAAGAGGTTTTGCACTGCTATAACTTTTTATGATTAAGGATTTAATGCCTGACAGTAAAAAAACCTTTTCACACACATTGTTCTGAAGTGGAAAAATTGATTATATGGATTATTTTTGCCGAATAACCTCAAACAAAGGTAGAAACTGTGACGCTTGGAGTCTGGTCCTCGTTATCATACGATACTTAAAGTTTACTGCTAGGAGTGAAAGAGAGTTATCAGTGCATCCCTGCTGTTTGCATAGTTTCTCTAGTGAAAGATGGACCTGGACAAGCAGCGATAGGACTCAGGTCAATGTTTACCTCTCACCTTTCTTATCAAGCTAGGAGTTTGCCCTCCGCCCAGACAGAAAGCCCCTCGCCTCTCCCCTTAGTGTTGCCTCCCTTCTGTTCACAGCGGTTTCAGCTGTTGGGCAACAGATGATACAACACTGACAAAGAGAGAGCTGTGAGAGCCGAAACCACAGAAACACAAAACACAGATGACGTTACGTTTGAATCCACAGCATGCCGAGGGCGGACTAAAAGGCAGAAGAATGTGTATTATGAACATGATAAACTAAGCACTGTGTTGTTGACTATTAACCTTTTTCAGAGAGGTTAACCCTAATCCTAAATGTAATCCAACATTAACTACATGCCTTTTTATCTCTCTTTTTGACCTCTGAGTTCAACCTCCGTCCTGCTCCACCTGTGTTCCCCCCTCTCTTTACTTGCAGGTGTAGTCATTCAAAAGGAGAAGTCCACCTTAAAACGCTGTCAACAACTGCCATGGTTATATGTAACATGCCCATTTAGGAGTTTAGTGTTCTCATGGAAGAAAAGAAAATGTGATGTGTGGATATTTTCCAACAACTATATTGTAAGATTTAAGGTTTGATTTCGGTTTATTACAACTTGTAATTTTTGAGTTTTCCATCTGAAATTAATTCAACTGATTTGAGTTTATAGTTCAGGACAAACTTGACAGTGTTTACACACAAACGCCAAGGTTTTGAGAGCATACAACTGTTAAAAGAATTTCTTCGTAATGACCATTAAACAATAGAGACCGGAGCCGAAGTATCAAAATTTTAACAGAATTTATTTTCTTGTACAAGAAGGAGCGTTTTGCAGCGCAACCTTAAGTGGGCGTTACAGTTCTTTTCTTAATCTATCAAATACAGACTTATAAATAACGTCATGTTTGTTTTCAGTTCTCCTGTCCAAATGCCATCCTGCCCAACTGACCCTGAGATTACATGTCTCAAAACCATGCTATCAAAAACATGCACTTACTTAAGAAAACAAACAATGAATTAAAAATTATTGCATATGTCCATTTCAGTTTTAACCCCAATGCTCTGTTTGGGGTTCTGGAGACCCCAGGATCTATTTAACTGCTCAAGAAACATACTTAACATTGGTCCTGGCAAGTACATTTCTGTAATCTTATCCTAAAAGTCTCTTACTTTTTTCTGTGAGGTTCAGCAGATTCAGCAAACTCTTCAAACTGAATAAACTTGTTGTAAATTACTCATTACAGCCTGAAGACTGTCACCTGTTCATGAGAAAGTGTGTATTTATGATATTTAATCATTAGCACAATCAATGCCTTGAAAATGGCTATATATGGTCACTTGTTCTGCTGTTTGTGGGCACGTTTCATTTATAGTAATGTTACCAAAGAATAACAATTTCCGTTGAATACTCCTGTGGTCAGAAATCAGCAGAAAAACAAAACAAACCAAGTTTATAAGACTAGTAGGTGACCTTAAACCATTTGAAAATATAAACACAGCTACCAGTGATGTGTCATTTGAGTAGTGTTGTACTGTGTTACAAATAAAGAGGAAACATAAAGTTGACATGAAGTTAGATGCTAAAAATCCTCCTTCTAACATAAAGCAGTATATGGTGGTCAAAGGGTATAACAGTCAAGAAGATATTAGCTGAGAGAATATTATGAAACACAATGCATAACTTATAACACATGAAATATTTTCACATATAACAATGCTTTATGATAGGGATGTGCAGAGGGTCCAGTATTTGTATTTGTATCTGTATTTGTTGAAGCAGCAAAATTATTTGTATTTGTATTCAAATAAAAGTGGAAAGAGGCTTAAAAATTCTGTTTTTGTTTTTATTACGCTTTTAATTTTAGAAAATTAAAGTGTTACAATAAGTGTTCATGAGGCGTGTGTCAGTAGCTCAGCTTTATCTCTGGTGAACACCCCCAACTCTGGGAGTGATGTCCAAATTAGGAAATGTGCGTCATGCAGCAGGTGGATGTGACTCCCCTCATTAAGACCTGCTGATAGACGTCACAGTGGAGCAGTGGACAGAGACTGAGATAGCGATGTAACCGACCTGTGCGCTGGCATTTGACATGGTTTATTTTTATTTAAACAAATAATTTTAAAAATGTTTGTATGAAACAAATATTCGTAAAAAAAACCCCACTATTTGTGCTTTGCTGAATAACGTATTTGTATTCGGGCACACCCCTACTTTATGGACACCTTCATTAAATGTGCTGCCCAGTTTGTGGCAAACAGAACAGTTCAGTACTTTCCTACATATTTTGTTTTAGTAAAGTCAAAAGAAAAGAAAAATATATATGTTTAAAGGAGAAAAATAGGTGAATTTTGCCATTTTTACAATAGTTATTATACATACAACAGTGGGTTTGTGACCCAAACAATGAGAAAGTAGTTCAAGAAAACACAAGGGTTAAAAATGGTGCACGTTTTATTGACTTGACTCTTCATCGCCTTACATAATCTTTGAACTTTTAAGACTTTGTAACTCTGTCCCTATTGATGCCATGTCATTCTTACTAACTAAACACAGTGACATATTTTGTACGTCAATGGTACGTGACTCTGTATGTGTGTGTGTACGCGTGACGAATCAAGTTCCTGACCCTCGCAACAGTCAGGACAAAGGTAGTCGTCGCACTGCAGACAGAGAGTCGGCAGGCGGAATGAACACACAGATAAATTATATCGACTAATGGCTCATCAAACTGTCATACCGAGCCCAGAAAATGCACGTAGCACTGTGCAGTAACAGAAGAAGAAGAAGAAGAAGACAGAGACACAAGGAAAGGCTATACTTAAAGTGCCGGATGTGGGCCGTCACTCAGGATTGCTCAACATGACATACGACCCGTACAGGCTGTCCTGACAGCAAGATGTTTGTGTTGATGTGATGTTTTAATGTGTGCGTGTTATAAAATATCTGGAGGAAGTTTTTTTTTTTAGAAGGGTTAACTTTCTTTGGACATTCAGTTTATTTGAAGCCATGTAGTCTGTAAACATACTCTCATTTTCTGTAGTTTTTATTTAACCGCCAATACTGCAGTTGGCTGCTATGAATGTAGAATGTCCCTGAAGCTGCCAGAGGTTGTTGCTCAAGGGACTCTGAAACCTAGAAATCTGATTTTACAACTCACTGACATCTTTCTCAGTTCTTTTCTTGCTACAAAATCCTAATCAGGGCTAGAGGACTGAGCTTGGGTGGAGCTGTTAATTAAGGCAAACAGCTCCCCTAAGGTCCTGTTTATTGACCAGTAATTTTAAAAAATGTCTGTGTATCATCCATATATATATATATATATGTGTGTGTGTGTGTATGTATATATATATTGTGTCCTATTACTTAATGGTGTGTGCGTGTGTGTATTTGTTTTTCTCTTCCAACAAGAGGTGTGGATGGATTTTGTTGGAACATGAGTCAATACCCTTTTTTTCCCCTGAGAACTTCATAATTGCCAGCACATTTGTGCATTTGTGTAAGAGAAAGTTTAAGTCTAAATAACATTATCTGTGTGTGTGTGTGTGTGTGTGTGTGTGTGTGTGTGTTTGTTTGTTTATGTGTTGGCTAGTTTAAATGTTTACTTGATGTAAACAAGGCAAGTATAAACTCTTTTTATCTCTTCATGCATGTAATGACTATCAGTAGACTTCTGTTCTGTTCTGAAAATGCATTACAAGACTTGGACAGTATCCATCCAAACCGCAGACGTCTCCAGGGAAACACCTTCTGATTCTCACCATTATCTGAGTCTGCATTTGCCAGGAAAACTATCTTGCACAACTGAAAGACCAAATTTAGAATGATATGGAAATAATTACTTATCCTCCAATCAGACTGCATACCAAAGAGAGATTTACAGTGTTTGTCACGTAGCGCTGAGGCTCAGAGGAGAGTCGTTATTGGCTGGACGGAAAAGCAATGACAATGTAAATCATATAAATGTCAAAAAAAGTAATAAATCAACTTCATTTCAGGATTTTGACCATATATTCTAAAATGATCTTTCTCAGTCAAAACCACTGACCCAAGAACAGTTTGAACAGTTTTCTTTTTTTACAGACTCTGGCTTTTATCTGTATTGAAGATTATAATAACCAATGCAATTTATTTATGGAGCATATGTCATACAAATGGAAGTAATAAAGGGAATATCATAAACAAAGACATAAATATTAACGACATTAAAATCTAAACAGTAAAAATGAATAAATAAAATACTGTAGGTTTGGAGGAAGACAACAAGAATCTACAGTGAGTAAGAGCAAGTTGGAAAATATGCATTTTGGGTTTTCTTATGAAATGTGTAAGAAAATATTGATCACTCTTACATCTGTTCAGTATGAAGCTGGAGCCAGGAGACGGTTGCAGTTGCTTAGAATAACACAGACTCTATCCTGGAGGTCCCACCCATTCACACACTCTTCCTTCCTCAGCACATCACAAAGTGCTTTAGCCAGTCCTTTGTGCCAGTAACCATCAGGCTCCACAACCAAGGCTTGACCCCCATATTAGACTGTAAGACCTGCACTGTCTGTTACTAACTTTTGACTTTTAACTACTGAATCTTGCATGGACTCTGGTACACTTCCACATGGACTCATATACTCATTCATTCATATATGTTCATTTATACCCTATTTATTTATAGACTGGACATATGTACATATTTATATTTACTGATAAACTGTACATACTTCCATGTATTCACTCATTCAGAGATGCAGTGTGGATATCTAAGGTCAGCAACTTAGTGTTTTATTTCATTTTTTATTTATATTTTTATTCTTTATTCTCATTATCTTGGTTTGCTTCTGGACTCTTACTCTTACCTGTACATCTCCTGTGTATTATTCTCATTGCTATTGCTGCTATGATGCCTGAATTTCCCGCCAGGGATTAATAAAGGTTTATTGTATCGTATTGTATCGAATAAAGACTGAAAGCAGGAAGAAACAACCTCGGTTGGATTTTTTGAGTACAACTTCAGTGACCTGGATGCATCAGATGCAAATCACTGCTGTTCATAATTGTAATTCATTATTGTACATAATTTGTATACATACGCATAACAGTTCATCATTTGCATACATGCAGCAGTCAAACAGACAAAAAAAATGAGGGATGCACTAATATGAAAATTCTTGATACTATAAACAGATTGTTTACAGAAATATCTGCAGATGCCAGTAGTTGGTCATTTATGCCTGTTTGTCCATTTGTCTTTCACCTGCCTAAACATAGCTTACCAAGGAACACATCCACCTTAAAAACTTTATGCCAATTTGATTTTTGAAATTATGATTTTCAGCTAATTTGAGAAGATGATGACAATGTAGCTGTAAAACCCGAACCAGCCTAAACAGACTATTTTGTGCCTATGAGAAATAAATATTTTAGAGTTGGTTAATACAACTGTTCTCATTATAGTAAGGTTATTACTTGATGGTATAATGACCTAATAACAATACAGGCTGAATATGAACATGGCTGTTGAAATTTACAATATTTGTCTTGCTTTTCATTGTACAAACACACATACTCACACAAACAAATCAGCTTGTAATTATGAAGTTCTCAAAAAGGGAAAAAAGGGTATTGACTTAAGTTGGAGATGAAAAAACTATATCCTTTAGTATCTCATGGTGACTTTTCCTTCTTTCCTCTCCTCACTTTAAAGTGTCCTCAGTGAAAAACTGGCCAGGTTACTTCTCTTTTGCACATGTAACCAGATGGTTGGGTAATGTAGGCTAGAGATGGCTAAGCCTTCTCTAAATTTACTGCTGGCTATTGTGCACCCTGCACTGCATACTGGTAAAGTTAGATTAACGAAAAAGCCTGTGTCAGTAGTCCAGCAGGTGAAAAGACAGCAGCACGTCATGTAGCCCTGAAGTTAGCAACAACCTGTTAACTACGTTGTTAGCTAACATTAGCGCTATTAAATCACAAGCATTCGTAGCATGGATGTATAAAGAGAAGATTCGTGGTTAGAACCATCAACTGTATATAACGATGACAACATGCCAGCCCCCCAAAAGTGAGGCCAAAACATTTTGATCGCCCCCTGGTGCCTGGCTACAGTATAGACATGAGCCAATCTAAAAAAATCAAAGTACACATCAACTAAATTTTTCCCAAAGATGGTTTCTGTCATTTTAGGCAGCTCTTAGAACAACGATATAAAAAGAGGGTGTGATGTCATGATTGTCAGCTGTGATAGCCGATGTCAAATCTCCGTCAGAGGGTGGGACGGCTGAGGGGGCGTGTCCCGCGGGTCGTCATCCTTCTACCCGACTCCACTGTGCAGACTCTGGCTCCAAATGACGTTGCACAAGCAAGATGGCAGCTCCTGGAAAGGAGATATTTTGGCTTCACGTTTACATAGCGATAGGAAGTAGAGACACGTTGTCCATATTTATATACAGTCAACGGTTAGAACTCCTGTTTTGTCAGTCAAATGTATATCAAACCTGTGAGTGTTATAGCTCATTTTTTTCATAAAAACTAGGACTTTACACTCTATGTAATCTCACAAGCAAGTGAACATATCTGAGATCATGATATACAAGGGCTTTACCGATTTGGGAGGCTTCCTGCAGCAACTTCTAGGTCCACACAGTGTAGCATGACTGACATTTAAAGCTATTGTACGAGTAAAACTGTCATTGGTCATTTTTATACTAGTAGAGAGTTTACATGTTGGAGAAAAAACAATCACGCCAGCTTAATGTCTCAATTGGCTCAGATATATTTTTTATCCATGACATGTAAAATAAAAGACAACTGGCCTGTTTTTGCCTACCTTAAAGTTACAACTCATACCAGCATACTTTGATGTCAAAATGCATGCCTGCTACACAAAATGTGAACAAGTTGGCGGGTCTGCTTACAGTATCTGGCTCTGTCCAAGGGCAACTAAATCTAGCGACCAGAACCTCTAAAGCTGAAGTCTGAAGATGGCAAATTGCGTTTTCACCATAATTATGTGTTGGGTTGCGAGTGTTTCTCAAGAAATACACTTTTAAATAGACATGAGGCGTCATATTCTAAGGAAACAAACTTAATTGTCCTGAGTGGATGTCTGGTGGGTGACTGAACTTTTGCTTATTTAAAAAGGAAAAAAGAGCACTAGTTTCTTTCTGTAAATTAAACATTTTGTAACCTTTGTTTATCCAAAGACTTAGTGAGCACAAAGTTTCCAGCAGCGCCACCCTGATTCACACATTTCAATGCATTCCCACTGGGAGCTGCCCAGTATTCCCAGTCTGCTGCTGTCGGCCTCTGAGCAGCTCCACTTGGGTCAAGTGTCCATAGACTTTTTTGATGTTAGCTTAATCTGACCAATTTTTATTTTGTTTTTTTTAACAGTTGGGCATGGGGATGATGTTATCTCTGTTGAGACTGTACTTACATCAGTGTACATCATTCATGAATAATTTTCATTGGCAAAATGACTCAATAAAGATGAAAAACTGGAAGAGATATGCTGAAAACTGTGTTTGAAAACAGTAACCCAACCACAGCTAACCTTGTGTTATTGGAAGACTTTTTTTGTCAGCTTTGTTAATGAAAACTGACAAGACATTGATGCGATAAAATTAATTTTGATAGTATTTCTCATGTTATGTATTGTCTCAAGATAAATATGTTCAGAACATGTTTTTAATGTCTATATTACTAAAATTCCTTGAAATCAGACCAGACCCCCAGTGCAAAGAGACTTTATAAACAATAAAAAAAAATAGTTTTTCCATATTACCCTTGAGTAACAACTATAACCCTATAACCCCCATAACCCTAAATAACCCTAACCCTAATGAAAGGTCAGTAACAAATGCAATGTGTCATTAAATATTAATTTCATGTCAACTATCAATAAATATAGGCATTCATGTCTCATAACTCATTTATCTGCTCCATCATCTTTACAGGCTGGGCATAGTTTTGCCAGGAACCTCACATTAGAGCCTGAAATTCTCTCGTCAATGTCCGGTCGACATCGGCACACTGGTTCAACACACGATGCAGCCACATCCAGTGGACATGAGGGGTACACAGAGGACACAAACACTCTGTAATCTCATCCTTGCTTTCCTTTCATAATTAATACCAATTTGTTACCAGTTACTTTTAGACTAAAACCAGTTAAGTGGATTCTGACCTGGAAATTGTTTGCCTGAGTTTGACTAAAATGCTTATATTTGGACTTAACTAGATTAATTTCTACTTTTTTTTATCCCACAATAGGAATCAATTGTAACTGAGTCCAGGCTAAGTACCAGGGGTGTGCCCGAATACAAATACATTATTCGGCAAAGAACAAATAGTGGGTTTATACGAATATTTGTTTTATACAAATATTTTATAAATTATTTGTTGGGGGTGTTTCCCAGAGATAAAGCTGAGCTACTGACACAAGCAAAGTGCATCCGAGGGACTCTCCATAACCTGTTGTTCCACTTCTCCTTTCCACAAAGTTAGGTTGTAAAAATTAGGCAATAAATGAAAAGTGCAAAGCAATAATCGCCTGTGAAGTTTTTCTCTACTGTCTGTCTGCAATGAGGCGATGAGTAAAGTTTTAGCTCAGTAGTCAGTGCAGTCGTCTATGATCTGGGAGACTCCAGTTGAAGACCCGATGTGGGGACCTCCTTCATAAGGTAGTTTATTCATGAACACTTATTGTAACACTTTTTCTAAAATTAAAAGTGTCATAAAAACAAAAATAGGATTTTAAAGCCTCTTTCCGCTTTTATTCAAATACAAATACAAATAATTTTGTTGCCTCAACAAATACAAATACTGGGATCTCTGCACATTCCTACTGAAGTACAAAACTACAATCTTTTTTTTACTGCAACTTTTCAAACCTGCATTTCAATACTCAAAAGACAGATTTTTAGGTGCATCACTTTGAGATGTCAACATCAACAAATAGCTAATGGAATGTAAAATTGTTCAGTTTGAGGCGGCGGTGCTGAACCGACGGAGCGTCACATTTTCAGTCATCAATGTGACCGGTCAGTGCAACTCTCTTTTAGGGCAAAGTGAGGACACCAATACCCCTGGGGGTGAAGTGTGTATGTGTGTGTGTGTGATTGGGGGTCATTTAAAGACTGATGGTGGCTGTCAGCCCTCTCAACCTCCTGGCAGAGTCCGCACACACTCACTGTGTATGTGTGTATGTGTGTATTATCAGGAACGGAGGGGCATCCTAATGAATGACCTTTGACTCCCAGAAAGGGGATCCGGGCGAGAGGAAGTTGAGAGGAGAGGTGAAGAGGGGAGACGGAGGGTAAAGGGATGCTCGGCGCCACATTATGCCTCCTGTCAATCAAACAGACACCCGCAGCTGCCCCACCCATGGGTGAAACATTGGATCATCCTCAGAAAGTGAGTATTAATCAACATCAGTGTTTCCCAATTATGAGACTGTCATCTGAAAGGAATGAAGAAAACCCACAAGACTGGCCAAACTATAATTATGTGACACTTTCTACCCGACAGAAACTGTTCTTCTACGATATACCCAGAGGTCAAAGGTCAGGATTGAGAGCTGGTTAGTCTCATTATGAAATGCCATCATTTCACAAAGGCTTACATTAGATGAGACACAGAGGTGGGGCGGATTATGTCAAGACGGCAGCTAAATTAGAGTTTCAACATTTGCTTGCTGTATATTGCCATCAAGGGTGTTAAAGAGGAAGACTTTATTGAACAACATATGCATGAAAATATGCAAACAAAAGCTTTGTCTTTTCTTTTTTTTAAAAAATTTCAAAACAACTTAAAGAAATACAGAATGCTATATAAAGACATCCTGAACTTGGATAATATCACAATAACCTGGCAGTACGGAGCTATTTACAATGAAATAAGACAATGTAAATAAACAGGACTATATCGATGGCCGAAGAGCAAAACTAAAAAAAAACTTGTTGTTTTCTGCTATTTGTTAAGGATACTCAATACATAATATATTATGTGTCAACAATACCGACTAGGTATTAGTGTCTCACAAAGTGCAGGTAGGAGGTTTTTCCCCACTTTTCCTGGATCATTTTGCAGATAGGAGCTTTTGCACTCGGTGCAATTTGGAAGAGGTTCTATATAACAATGCTCTAAATTAAGTTAATAATTAAAATTAAATTAAAAATAAAATTAATTTTGTTTTCAGGTAAAACGATGGACCGGTGTTGTAAATGTAATAGTTACTACATTGTAGTACACTAAGGTCAGAATTCAGTGTCGGTCTGGTGCTGATGCAGATGGGAGGTTTTCACCAGGTGACTTTTCTGTCACGGCGAAGGGCGGGGTTATCTTGCAGACAGACTGAATATGAGCAGCCTTCCTTGTTCTCATCATCCAAAGTGAAATCCGCTAATCAGAAAATTCTGCAGATAGGAGATTTTGCACTTTGGCCATCGATATATTGTACGTGTGAGTGTACCACTGAACTAAAATGTATCCTCAGTTGCCAGTCTAGGTACACTCAGCTCAAACTAATGCAGAACTACCTGCATGAAGGTCGTGAATGAGTTTTAGATCATCATTCTGAAAGGAAAATGGTAAATATATTATATTTATAAAGTGCCTTTCTATTCTTCCAAACACTCAAAGCACACACACTCACTCACACTCACACACTGGTGGCACAGTCTTCATGAGCAATTTATGGTTCCATATCTTGCCTAAGGACACTTCCACATGTGGACTCGAGGAGCTGGGAATTTTCTGCATGACCTGCTCTACCCTTTAAGCCACAGCCGCCCCCTGGAGGCTGTAGTTCTTGCTACTGTTGAATTGTATTACATTTTACTGAGAGGTTTTCTAATATTTACTCTGACATCATTGATATAAATAGGGTATAACACAATAGCACTCAATAGCATTTACCTTATGCTCCTACATAAAATCTCTTTTACCCTCATTGTGTTGGTGCATAGCTATGCAACGAGCTAAACACACTTCCAATGCAGGCTGATGTCATGTTCATGTCATATCAGGGTTACTGTAATAACCGGTTTCCCACTTGTAAATAGCTTTCACATCAACCTTGTTGTAATAACTCTCTGAAAGCTCTGATCTGACTCAGCACTTAATATTACAGACCTGCCTGAAAACCAGACAAACATGCCTCAGCCTGAGTCTATTGTTCAGTGTAGACAAGAGACAAGTTAGCAGTGAGCAGCGTTATATCTCTTCACTGAGACTTATTTTCATTTACAAAATATTTTTCTTCATAGAGTTCGGTTATATCGTACCGTTGTGCAAGGATCATAAAATAAATGGCACCCTGGAGTTAGTTATCCTGATCATTGCAAACTTACCGAGATCCTCGATCCCCGGCTCCTCCAGTGTCCTTAGGCAATACACTGAACTCTGAATTGCTCCCAATGGCTGCGCCAGTGGTGTGTGAGTATGTGTGTGAATGTGCATTAGATTAGATCCTGATAAGCAGGTTGGCACCTTGCATGGCAGCCTCTGCCATCAGCACATGAATGTGTGTTTGAATGAATGTTGACATCTATTGTAGAGTGCTTTGAGTGTTCAGAAGACTAGAAAGGTGCTATATAAGTGCAGTCCGCTTACTGTATGACTCCAACATTATATTGTAAAAGCAAAATACATTTTAGATTATGCTTTTCTGTCCACCTGAGGCTCAAAATTCTCTGGTTCGTTCGTCGTTGGCGAAATCACAAAGTTTATCCAAAAGAAACTCAGCAGCTGGAGTTTATGTGTCAGACTGCTACTGTAATGTAGCTCCGGTGGTCCGTTCCTGCTCCTGTAGTGTCTGATTCCACCGCACGATATTCGTCCTTTTAACAGCAGCACCACATCTCCAATTCCAACATTATATCAAGAAACTAGTTTTCTTACAAAAACTGTTGTTTAGAAACTAGTTTTCTTTATCTTAAAGCACCCACGTGGCAGTGGACTCTATGTTATTTCCTTTATCGGGCCACCCTCCGCTGTGTAAATCAGACAGCTAATATATTCCTCTCTCAGAGCACTGATCAGATCAAGATGTCCTGTCAAGGGGCAGGTTCTACATAGGTTGTAAAAAGGGTGTTTTGCTCTGAGAATTACACTGTTATTGTTGTGTTTTGAGCAGTTCCCAGAAGATGTGTCACCCAAAGCTGAAAGAAGATGATGCTCTTGTTGCAGCTGTCCTGCATGTAAGCTTTCAAAACAGACACTCTTTCTGTGTGGTTAAACTTGCTCTGTGGGCAGATTTGCAGGAAAGATTTCCTGTCACTGAATGAATGTGTTTTGTGTTCTGGGCGCTTCTGACAGACTGTTGTTTGTTGATTTTTTTTGTAGCAGAGCATGTGTGTGTGGAAAAAACTTCAAGTAGTTCAACTTTTAAGACATTGTTTCATCTGACAAACTGCAGCAGCTGAAGAAGAATACACACACACACACACACACAGAAAACCTAGTAACCTGTCGCAAAGGGCTGGGCTGGCTGGTTGTCTAGGTCCTCTGTGATTGGCTGAAGCCTAGCATAAGGCCCCCCCCTTTGCTGACCTCTGAGCTGAGGTTTTTAATGCGGCTTTGGCAGGGTCAAGGCTGGGTCGCTGCAGAAACCTAATGACTTCCTCCTAATAAAGACGTGATGTATGAGATCTGTGATCGGCCCCTGAGATGACCAGCAGGTAACCCCGACACCAGGAGAGAGAGAGAGAGAGAGAGAGAGAGAGAGAGAGAGAGAGAGAGAGAGAGATAGAGAGAGAGAAACTCTTCATATTTCCACAGCCACTGAAGCCAAATGTATCACTGGGCTAGTACTGGGAAGTTTGAGTGTTGCTTCAGTAAAATGGGTACAGAACTCTAAATCTATTATAACATATTTCACCTGCAGAAAACTTAAAACCATATATCTTTGTGAAATTGGATAGATTTTGATAGATTTGATAGAAAAAAAAGACATTGTTAGTAACCCCTGCTCACACTCCTGATAATAAGGCTGTGTTTTGACCCTGTACAGTTTGGGAGAACTCAAAGTGAGGTTTAGTGAGCTTCTATAAAACCATATTCAAGTTTTATAGAAGTAATAGGGACATTTCTTTAGTTTAAAACACTGTTATCAACTGGATTTCATTTATATTGCCCATTACCTAAGGCAACAAAACACAAAAAATTACACTGCACACTTGGCTTAAAGAGGACATGACATGTTTTTTTTTTCAAATTTTCTGTCTTAAAGTTCCAAAACTTGAGGTGAACATATGTAAAAATGCTCCCTGAAAGTCAAAATCCAGGGCTTTCCTTTTGTCCGCTGGCATATTTTGGATCGTTTTTTGGGCTTGAACATTTATGGATGTATTTGAGACGTTTGTGTTTTCAGTAAAGAATGACAAAGACAAGTGAAATCCTACTGCGTAGCTTCTGGAAACTGGCTGATCACAAGAGAAAGAAACAGGAAATAAAATGACCTGTCAAGTTCGGTATAAATTGAGTCAAGTTTTTATGAACTATTCTAGTAGAGCCCAGAATGACGACATAGACCTGGAAATGTGCACGTTTTGTCCTCGTTAAAAGGTTTTTTTCTTCTGCTGCTTTATGCCATGTCAATGAACAATGTGAAACCAGACTGTGGATCCAGATGAACAAAACAAAACAGGCTAAATGTATCACCGAAGCGACTGACACGATAGTAGTTAGTGTGAAGTTTTCCGCAATAAGGTTTTAGTGTCAAATGTATGTGCAAGGGTTCGCCTGTTGTCAGCAATTTCATACTGCGACTGTACATACTCTTATGACTTGGAAAAAAGAGGTACCATGAAGCGAGAGAGGAAGAATAAACAGGATGAGGAGAAAATTAAAGAGTTAGAAGAGCCGAATTAGAAGAAAGCTCAGAGGCAGAGCAGCATCTCGGCTGAACATCCAGCAGAGAGCAGCCACCACTGGATGATAATTCACTGCAGCCGCAAACTCCAGGCTGCTTCCTCTAAATGCTGTGGTGGCTTCAGGAGTGGACTTGTGTGTATGTGTGTGTGTGTGTGTGAGAGAAAGAGAGAGAGAGAGAGAGAGAAACAGAGCAACAGCAGAAGGGGGTCATTTGAACAGGATGCATGGAAACTCTGATTCATTCAGATTGAGTTGTAGTGCTTACAGTGAACTGGTTTTACTGGAAGGATTACACAGCATTATTAAACCAGAACACCCCCCAGATCTCGCAGCGCTGAACTCTGGGTTTCCTTTTTTTTAATTTGGGCAACATACAGCTGTAAACAAACAGAGGGACCTGACCTCAGTTTATCATGTCAGAGAGATAAATGCTGGATCTGGATCTGGGGAAAATTCTTCAACTCTGAGAAGCAAATTCTGAGGAAGAAACACACACCAGGGGTGTGCCCGAATACAAATATATTATTCAGTAATTCAATAAACCATGTCAAATACCAGAGTGCAGGTCGGTTACATCACTATCTCAGTGTCTCTCCTCTGCTCCGCTGTGACATCTATCAGCAGGTCTCAGTGAGGGGAGGAGTCACATCCACCTGCTACATGACGCATATTTCCTAATTTGGACATCACTCCCAGAGTTGGGGGTGTTCCCCAGAGATAAAGATGAACTACTAACACACGCTTCATGAACACTTATTGTAACACTAAAATTAAAAGCGTAATAAAAACAAAAACAGGATTTTTAAGCCTCTTTCCACTTTTATTCGAATATAAATACAAATACAAATAATTTTGCTGCCTCAACAAATACAGCTACAAATACAAATACTGGGATCTCTGCACATCCCTAACACACACCTTAGTTGTTCATGAACTTTAAGGCTGTGTTACCACACAACACATCCTGCATTTGTTCATGAATAAACTTGTTTCAAACTAATTGTTGTTAATAAGCACTACTTAGTTTTAAACTAGCAATTTGTTAAATTGGGTTGCACCAGCAAACTGTTCACCAAAATGTGTGGCAGCATCCAATCAGAAAGCAAGCAACAATGTAAACAAGGACGCCAGAAGTGGCACAATTGTATATAAAGTCAATGCAAACATGGGAGTTGATGCAAATTTGCCCTGGGCAGCTCAAACTGAGAAGAAACATATTAACTCCACTTGAAGATTTCCCAATTTGAATGAGAAATTCACTGTGAAATGAACCATTGAGTGCACAGAAACAACAGAAAAGAAGAGAGTTTGGAGGAAAATAACAGTATGGAAATCCTGTTAGATGCATGGTTCATGATATATTGGCTCTTTGGTGTGAATAAACAGGCTGCAAAAACAATCAAGCAGTCAAATGTGCGCTAATTAGCACCAGGCACCTAGTCTTCCTCATTATCTGCTAAAACCTGGATCAGTAGGGGACACACATCACCATCATAATGTTATTTTCTCCATTTTCATTTATCTGCTCTATCAGCAAAAATATAAGTGACCGGGCTGCTTCTAAATTTTTCCCTAAAGAGTTTGTCCAAACCTTACAAATAATTGTTTATTTTATGTACTAATAGCTTAGATCCTCTTTGGGGATTACCAAACCCTAGATCATCCACTTTATGACCAGATCGAGACACCACTTAAAATGCCAAAACATCATGTATCATTTTTTATTAAATTTTACAGAGTAAAACACTTACACCTCTCACAGACCTCTCAGTGTCTGGGAAGACGATAAATTAGAGTAGAGTCTGGGGGAATGTTATCTTTTCATCCCATAACTTGAATGATCGACTGATATATTTTTAAATTCCTCCACAGATTTAATTTGACACCAGTGAAAGCACATCATATGAAAAAAGTAACTACATTATATTGTAGCTTATGCACATCAAATTCAATAGGGACTTATTTGTGTATGATGTAGGATTATCATCATTTTTTATCGATAAATCAATGGTTTTACAGTCTATTAGACATTTTAATCATGAAATATTCATCAAAATTAAATGGGGCTAATACAGATACCATTGAGGCTTGCAAAAGTTAGATAGACATGGTTCAAGACTGTTTACTCTACATTATTATTATTTTCTTTTTCTTTATTTATTTCTTTTTTCTTTTTGATTTAAATGTTATATATCAATATTTAAAATATGAATAATATGAACCGCTGGCTGTCCAGGTGGTGTCCAGCAAACAGTGTGGGCTTCATAGACAATTAGTGGACTTTCTGGGGAAGACCTGGTCTGATTAGGAGAGACGGCATACTTCCCACTTTGGATGGAGCTGCTCTCATATCTAGAAATATGGCTGAGTTTATTAGTAGAGTAAAAACCATGAAAACCCAGAGTTGAGACCAGGAGGCAAAGCTGCAGTCCTACACGCTTGTCTAAACACTCAAAACCACATAGAAACTGTAACCACAGAAACCCAACCACTTAAATCATAAAACCTAAAGAAAACAAAAGAGGAGTCATTCATAAAAATCTAATAAAAACGAACACCACCACTGCAAAAGTACAACAAAATAGGAGAATTAAATGTTGACTCTTAAACATTTAACATTAGATCTTTGTCGTCAAAAGCCGTATTAATAAAAGATCTAATCTCAGATTATCATATTCATTTATTTTGTCTTACTGAAACCCGGCTGTGTCATGAAGAATATGTCATCCTAAATGAATCCCCTCAGTCATATTAATACTCACATTCCTCCAGACATCAGACGAGGAGGTGTAGTCGCCTCCACTTTTGACTAACACCTAATAATCAACCCCAGACAGTCCTCCTGGCCTGTACTTTGAATTTTTTTTCTGACTTATGGCATCAAAATTTAACATTTAATAGTTTTTCCACAAAATCATTACTCAATCACTTTTGAATGCCTATTACTGGACTTCACGCCATTAGACAAAAAACTTACTTTACTAGAAGTTTATCTCTATAGTGCCATAGCTAAATTTAAGGAGGCAATTCCAATACCATGTCTCAATATTACAGTTGACTCCCAAATCGATCTTGTTGATAGTGCTGCTGTCTCATTGCTAATAACATTCCACATCTTCCCTCCTCTAAAAAAGAAGATAATAAAACAAAAGTTAGCTCCATGGTATAACTCCCAAACCCACAAATTAAAGCAAACATTGTGAGAATTTGAAAGGATTTGGTGTTCTGCCAAACTGGAAGAATCTCACGTACTCTGGCAAGATAGTCTTAAAACATATAGGAAGGCCCTCTGTAACGCCAGAGCCGCCTATTACTCAGCATTAATAGAGGAGAATGGCCTTTGGCCAGGCTGACAGAGTCACAACTCTATTGATCCATGTATTCCTACAGCTCTCGGTAGTAATGACTTTATGAGCTTCTTTAATGATAAAATTCTGACTATTAGAGACAAAATTCATCACCTCCCGCCCTCAACAGGCACTGATTTATCCCCAAACACAGGAACCTTAGAAACAGCTGTAAAACCTGATATGTATTTAGACTGTTTTTCTCCAATCGACCTTCCTGAACTAACTTCAACAATTTCCTCGTCTAAACCATCAACCTGTCTCTTAGATCTCATCCCAACTAGGCTGCTTAAGGAAGCCTTACCTTTAGTTAGCACTTCATTACTAGATATGATCAATCTGTCTTTAGTAACAGGCTATGTACCACAGTCCCTTAAAGTAGCTATAATTAAACCTCACCTTAAAAAGCTACTCTTGATTCAGGCGTTTTAGCCAACTATCGATGGCCAAAGCGCAAAACCTCCTATCTGAAAAATGCACTTTTTTTGAGAAAACTAAAAAAACTTGTTTTCTTGCAGAATGCTATTTGTTAAGGACACCCAATACATAATACACTGTTTTTGGACTATATTATTATATTATGTGTTAACAATACCGACTAGATGCCTCGCAAAGTGCAGATAGGAGCTTTTGCACTTGGTGCAAGTTGGAAGAGGTTCTACAAAACGATGCTCTAAATTATCCAGAGTGAAATCTGCCAATCAGAAAATTCTGCAGATAGGAGGTTTTGTGCTTTGGCCATCGATTTACTACATTTTTTTACCTGAGAACAAACTTAATTTTATTTTTAATTTAATTTTAATTATTAACTTAATTTAGAGCATCGTTTTGTAGAACCTCTTCCACCTTGCACCAAGTGCAAAAGCTCCTATCTGCACTTTGCAAGTTTTTTTTTAGTTTTCTCAGAAAAAGTGCATTTTTCAGATAGGAGGTTTTGCTCTTCGGCCATCGCTACAGACCTCTATCTAACCTTCCCTTTCTCTCCGAGAAAGCAGTCGCCAATCAGTCGTGCGACTTTCTACATAACAATAGTTTATTTGAGGATTTTCAGTCAGGATTTAGAGCGCATCATAGCACAGAGACAGCACTGGTAAAAGTTACAAATGACCTCCTAACTGCATCGGACAAAGGACTTCTAGACTAGACTGCCAGGGGGACTTCCCATGATGCACTGAGCTCCTCTCTCCTCCTCCCCCCTCTCCGTCTGTACGCATTCATGTACCATTAATGCATGTTACTAACTTGGCTTCTTCCCCGGAGTTTTTTGTGCTTCCTCTTCTCACTGGTTCCCGTTCGATAGGGGGGCATGGGTGTTATCGATGGTGGACTTCCGTGGACCGTGGCTGCGGGGAATTCATGCAGACGTGGTCCTGCCTTACACCCACGCCTGCCTTTGATATCATTAGTCATATTTCTATCATTGTTGTCGTTGTCGTGGTTATTACTGTTGTTATTATGCTTCTTCATCTTGACTCTCTATGTGAGGGTGGGAAGAGGTCAGAGCACTGGGGGAAGTAAAAATACAATTACAATTTTCTGCAAATTCTGACTCAATTTTCCGTAGGTTAGGTATCTATAACAACTCCTACTTAGTCATCGAATTTCTTTCACATATGTCCAAAATACAAAAAGCAGCACCATCTATTACAAGAATGCACGCATTAGCTTCTGACATAACTGTATTTGTATAGTTAGACTGCATGTACAGCTAGCAGAGGATACACAATATACTGTATATAATTATCTATGAGGTTCATAATCCCTTTTTAAACAATAACATTTTTATTATTTATCATCGTGGCCATCTTTAGGCACTAAATTCCCGCTCTCCAGTACGTCATAGGAGGGAAAGTGTAGGTGTAATTATTGATGATAGCATCCAAGGTTCTAAAATTGTACATGCTGAGTCATTTGCATGGCTTAAAAGAACTGAGTCATGTTTCGTTCCCATTAATTGCACATGTTCTTTTCCTGCTGTGACATGCCAAAAGGTCTACAAAGCAAACTCAAACTGAAATTGAGGAACGTTGGAGCAATCTGAGCACGGACACTAGGTGGTGACACGATGCCAAAAACACAGTCTCTCTCTCTCTCTGTCTCTCTGTCTCTCTCTCTCTCTCACACACACACACACACACACACACACACACACACACATAACACATGCAGACACACACACACAGTGAAACAGACTAAACGTTTTCTGGGAAATTAATGAGTTGCTCATGTCTGATTGTCTTTGTCACCTTTATCCACTAGATTCATGAAAATGTTTTGTTCATCAACCTCATTTATCTCATTTATTTTGCTCTCATCCATAATATCTTAAATTTAAATTTAAATTTGCTTTATTTGTACGGCATGTATACATACACATTATGTGGAGTATGTACACTATTAATCATAATATACAGTACAAAGGTGATTAAATATTTTAAATGTCTTCAATAAAACCACAGGATGATCATGTTCACATAACTGCTTGTATTTCATCCATTAAACATGTATTTGATTATCCGACTATTTTAATTATTGCATCATATTTTGTATTTTCTCTTTAAGAGCACTTTGGTGTTTTTAAAATTCAAATTTGCTTTCTTCTCCCCTCATTTCCTGTCATCTCATTTCCCCCAAAATGACTCATTTACAGATCAGCAGTTGTTATGTACAGGAACACGCTGTAAAAATATGGAATGTTGTTTTTTATTTACAGTACTGTATGTTACGTTTACTGTTACATTTTATGTGTTTGTAAAGTGTATTGAGACGTGATTGGGAACATTAAAAGTAGTTAATAAAAGAGAACAAGAGAACGTAACGCAGCACAACACAGAAAAACAGCAAAGTGAGGACAGAGGAAAAAAAGGAGAAAGAAAGAAAGAAAGAAAGAAAATGAAGCAAAAGAAGAAGATGGAGGAGAAATAAAACATAAGGTTGGGGGTACTGTAAAAGAGAAAGAGAAGGGGAGAAGAAAAAGCTTGAAGGATGTGGTGATGGGGGGGGTGAAAGAAAGAGAGAGAAGAAATAGGGGGAAAAAAGAGAAATAGCAGCTGAGAGAGAGACAGAGAGAGAGAGAGAGAGAAAGGGAGGAAGAGAGATGAAAAAGGAGAGGAGGAAGAGAAAAGGGAGAAAGAGGGAAGAGAGGGGAGAGAGCATCTGTTTCCTGTCTGCAATCCAGCTGGAGGAGGAACAAACGACAAAAGAAGAAGAGGAGGAGGAGGAGTAGGAGGAGGAGGAGGAGGAGGAGGAAGTACCGGCCAGCCTGAGAACCTGTATCACACACACACTCATGCAGACTTCCTCAGGGAAAAAACGAATCCTACTTCCTCCTCTCTCTGTGTGTGTGTGTGTGTGTGTGTGTGTGTGTGTGTGTGTGTGTGTGTGTGTGTGTGTGTGTGTGGCACTTAAAAGACAATACTACTGGTTTTGCATGTTTTATCCTTTCTACTATATCACACATGCTTTACATCACAGCCATTTTGCTAATGGTGCTATTTTCTTTTAAATATATCCATTTTTCCAGATATCCATGGTATTGATATTGTTAGCAGACTCTTGCTAGCGGTGTGTAAATCTATCACAGTGAACATTAAGGGCCAAAAAAAAGGAACTATAGTTCATACGACTTGTTCTCTGACCACATCAGAAAAGTGTTTATAGCTCTTCAGAACAGCCACACTCAAAGACAGGGTGAAAAGCCAGCTGTTATAGAGATATAGATGTTTAAATAAAGGGATAATCCCTCAAATTTTTTAAGACAGTCTTTCCTTGAAATTGTCAGATAGTTGTGTGTAAAAAAAAATAAAATAAAAAGAAAAGCGAGAGCTTGAGAGAGAGAGAGAGAGGGAGGTTTACTTTCTCACCTACGCATAGCTGGTCTATCGTTTCGTGAAGTGGGTGTTGGATCATTGGTTTCAGAAAGTTACAGAAATGATTGAATACAACCCCCTCAACTGCGACATTTTGAAAGATGTGGGAGGATGGGGGGGGGGTTTCCGAAGCAGTTTGACCATCTGACAAGCAGTTCTGATGGAGCAAACTGGCACCTTAGTTTTTGTCTGCACATACTTTACTATGCAAAGATTTAATGAGACGACCAAAGCATGTTTCAAGAGTTTGTGACTTGATTTTAAAGCCATATGGAAATGAATAGAGACCGATGCAAACCGCCTGGATCGGGTTATTTTTACTATATAAAAATCGCAAATCTTCCTCAAAGAGCTTTGCAATCTGCACAGCATACAAGACCCTTTATCCTAAATGTGAGTTCAGACTGAAAGCAAAGTGAATTTCCAACTCGTGTCATTTTGTTATTTCCCTCCGGTTTCTCTCTCTGTTTTCCTTTCATCTCTGTACATTTATAAAAGCAGATTCATAAAGCCCCTTGAAATGTGCAAAGTTTTTCACACATTTTCAAAATGCGGATGTGTTCCGGTGATAGACCCTCAGTTCTCATCAGGAAAAATTCCCCCCAAAAAACCCTTTGGCTAGACATGTCCTGGACAGTGGGAAAAATGAGTCTGAAAAGCAATAAGCTGCACAACGTTCACGTGTTTTGGATTTTTTTCATGTTTTATTGCTTCAAAACACTGAATCACAGTATGAGTAATGAGGATTTTTACACTAATAAACACTTCACTATCAACACAGAGACCCAGCAAACACACAGTACTCTCAGTAGGTAACTGCTGCACATCTGAACAGTTTCAATCTGGAGAAAATTAAAAAAGATTTAGAATATATTAACTATAAAATAGATTAGGTACATATTAAATGTCAACGAGCATCAAGTCGGCAAATGAAGTTACGGCAAAAGTGAGTGGAGATGGATTTACCCTTCATTGTGTCCGTGGGATGTCATCTGTGTGTGTGTTTGTGTTTGTGTGTGAGTGCATGTGTGTGTGTGTGTGTGTGTGTGTGTGTGTGAGTGCATGTGTGTGTGTGTGTGTGTGTGTGTGTGTGTGATGTGTCAGAGGGGGAGAGGGATGGTGGAAGGGTAGGATTTCCTGATTTGTTTGTTCCTCTCACACACTTTTCTTCCTGGTCTAGGCTGGATTTAGACTTCCTGTTCCAGAACTATTCTCAGTGCACACTCACACACTCACACTCACACTCACACACACACACACACACACACGTACATTCATATTCATAAATGTAGCCGTACATTCTGCACGTGGCTGTGTTTGCGTGTGTTACCCTTTAATGACTTGAATGAAAGTAAAGTAATACAACATTAAACTATCTGTTAACACCCGTAGAAGCAGTCTTATTTCCATGTTGTATTGACAACTACACACGGTAAACAGAACATGTGAAACAGATAGATTTGGAGGTATATTTTTTTAACTTTTAATGGAGCTAGGCTAGCAGTTTCCCCTTGCTTCCAGTCTTTGAGCTGAGCTAAGCTAAACATGTCTCTGTACTGGATGCACAGAGACAAAACTGATATCTATCTTGTTATCTATCTTAGTTAAATGCAGACTTTAGTAGATTTAGTAGATTTATACCCCTGTCCTTTCTGTTTTATATTTATTATCTGCTGTAGAATGTGAAAGATGATCATTAAGTATCTTAGCTTCCAATGTTTTTCTACTAGTGCTGCAATCTGAGAGAAAATGATTGGATTATATCATATGAACTGTACGGCTCCTTTAGAAACTCCCTTTGTGACGTCATCATGTTTGTGTTTGTGTCTGTCAAGTCAAAGAAACTTTGGGGGAGGGCATTAAAAGAACAGCAACAGGTGTCTCATGGCAACAATACCAACATACACACACACACACACACACGCTGCAGCTTGAAGGCCGGTTTTTCTCACAGCCTTAACAATCAAAAGGATGAATCCCTTTCATTGTGTGTGCGTGTGTGTGTGTGTGTATGTGTGTCCTGTTTACCTTCATAAACAAAGAGGTCATTGTATTCCATGGTCACTCTCTCCTCTATTAAGCTCATTCATACCCCCCATTCACACCAACATAGTGATATGTCAGCAGTCTATGTGACTGAGTCGAAGCAGATCAGCGGGACCTCCTTCACCACCTCTCTCTCTCTCTCCACCAGGTGTTTCTGTCACCACAGCTGATTTGAGAAGGAGATCTCGCTATAGATATGCTTAACCAGCATTTTTAACATGCATGCTACTGGTGGATGCAGAATTCTGACTTTCATAATGGTTCAAAAGCAACATGACAACATTTCTGAAGCAATGAAAAGAGACCATGGCTCTGTTCAGACAAAAATTAGCATTGTGTGTAAAAGTATAAAAATTGGCAAAAAACCTTGAACCTGGCTCAACTTACCATAGCTGACATCATTCCTGGTAGATAACTTTGTTAAGTGTCCACTGTGTTTCTACTGTTTATGTCGCAATAGTTGGAATGAAAGATAAAATAATTGGCATCATGATACTCATATGTCTCATAGTATTGTAAACTGTAACTTCATTTTATTATGTTAGTTGTATCTGAAGCGACACGCCTTCTTTTTTTC